>NC_052625.1:90600821-90903852 GCF_016161935.1 Mauremys reevesii
AGAAGTACCACTTCCTAGATAGGCTCAACTATACTAGTTTAAACAAAATTCTCCAGAGAGCAACAGAAAAAGAAAAGACTTTTGGATAAATAGCCTGAGTTTAAACAGACTCTGGGCCTTTTTTTCTGATCCAGAAACTGGAAAAGACATTCTTTCCAAGGGGGAGGCCAGTCCTTCTTGAGAAGGGTTGGAAGTATTTTGCCCTACAGAGGCCCTATAAGACTGATGGGTGACCTGTGGTAAGCTTTTAGCGTGTGAATAGGAAATTTTATTGTTTTAAATATGTGTTCTCTGTAATGCTCTCACCTTAAGAATAAATGTGCTTGCTTTAGAAAGAGCTATGTGGTAACTTATAACTGTGGACCATTATGCTGTTTATAGCCTCTGAAGAGAAAGTGCAGGCACTGGCCTTTTGAGTCAGTCTAGCTTACTGGGGAATATCACACTGTAGTTGCCCTGTACTATTACAGTTCCCGCTCTGAATTTAACCTCATTTTCAAGAGTCCCAAAAGGTAACCCAAACTATTACATTTATATCTCCTGTTGCATTCAGAATTTTAAAATCACCAAACTGCCTTTTCTTTGGTGTGTGAAATAATTTGGGAGTGGAAATATGTATGCCAAGGTGTAGCCTAGAGAATAATCTTCATTGCTGTAGTATGGTATAATGTACCTCCATAATATAGTAGTTGAAGTGTTTTGTTTTATTTTTAAAATCATTAAGGGCAACGACAATGTGGTACTGACTGAAACATGTTATCTTTTCTAGATCGAAATGTCTACTGTTTTGTGTTGTAATGAAACAGTTTAATGCTTTGAAACAGAATTAAAACACATTTTGAAAATTCTGAGTTTTGACCAACTCTGATTAAGATGGATGGATGGCTGAGTAATTGCATAATCTTATCTCAGTAATTTGTGTCTTCCATGTTGTAGCCTTGCTTGTTTCTCAAATGCACCACTTCCATCAGAGTAGAGTGAGTGTATTTTAAATGCTCTTTTTGCAGCACAGAAGACAGTTATGGGCACTATAAAGCAATAATAATAACTTGTTCAGAATAAGAATAATTACTACAGAAGTTCTAATAATGTCATTATCAGAAATTCATAGTTTATATTCTAGGATTCAGTAGAAAAATGATTGCCAGCGACAGTACCCAACAGTTGGAATTTAATTGGTTTTCTTGAACATAAAGTTATTTTTATGCATATGCTGCATCAAACAAAAGAGCAGAAAAGGTCTTGGGTCAAATTTTTGCTGAGTTTGCTTGTTTCCTATAGGGATTTTTTTTGACTATCCAGTGTCATGTGATTTGTTCATGATTATTCAGATAATAATTAACCACAGCGAAAATAGCTTAGAGTAGGAAATGAATAATACACTGTCCAGTGGAAACTGCTGGGGGAATTAATGTAAGCAGAATATAGGTACCTGATTTGGAATTTATGTATGAGATTTATTTCTTCTGTACATCTGTGAAACATACCCGTACTATTTTTGTGGTCAGTTCTCTGTAATAATACTGTGTATATAGAAAATAATGGAAATCTTTAATATCTCCCACACGGTTGAGGCTAATTAGTCTATCTATCCAGGATCGTTTCAGGTAAAGTAACCCTCTCCTTCTAACTCGATTTTGCTATCTCCGAAGATCCTTTAGACATGTAAAAATGTCACTGTAAGATACAAGTGGACTGAAAGAGAAATGTGTAGAGGGAAGGATGAGGAGATTGTAGTGAAAAGGAGAAGTTAGAATAATAGACAAGAGGAAATCAGAGAGTTGATGGCAAAGAACAGTTAAAAACAGAGAGAGAAGTGTAGTGTTAAGGAATTCAGATGCCAGGCACATATGTTAGTTGCATAGTAATGTTGATGACATATATTATTCCCAAGGCAGCATCCATACATCCATCATAACTTGTGCATGCTTTTGTGTTAGTTCATGCTTTCACAGCCACACTTTCACTTTGATCTGCTATTTGATGAAACATCTGTCAAACTCCTCAGATATTTGTTGGATATTCCCTTTAGTGCTGTAGAAAAGCCTGACCAAATGGAGTTGTATGTTTCAGATTTCTTGATAAGGGGACATACATAACCCTTTCAAATGCTGTCACTTCTGAAATTATGGCATTCCACTCGGCCATTGCCCTCACTTGAATCTTCCATATGTGTACTCTTAGCCAGTTTGTACACAACAGAGTAGTTGTCATCCAGTTTTCTAAAAGGAACCGATTGAGAATCTAACCCTGTGAGATTATTTAGAGACATTGATTGTATAGCTGTCAGTGAATAAACTTCAAAAGATATGTTGTTCAGGTACACATTAAATTCTGGATGCTTATTCAAACCTCTTGAGTTTGCAAAGTGGAGCATCTTGAATCTGCAGGATGGAGCTGGAAATCTTGCAGTAACAGGCATTTGAGAGAGATCTGTTACTTCCTATATCAGATGGAAGCTGAAATACCACCAAAGCAGCCTTTCTCATGTTATTTTGTTGCTTCTGATTCTGTCCCTGGCAGAAAACTGGATGTGGAAAAATGTTTCTGAACTTTTGCAAACACCTAAAAGATAATAAGGTGATAATAATAAGGTGATAAGTAATAGTCAGCATGGATTTGTCAAGAACAAATCATGTCAAACCAACCTAATAGCTTTCTTTGCAGTGTAATAAGCCTTGTGGATGGGGGGAGGTGATAGATGTGGTATATCTTGACTTTAGTAAGATTTTTGATACTGTCTTGCATGACCTTCTCCTAAACAAACTAGGGAAATACAATCTAGATGGAACTAATATCAGGTGGGTGCATAACTGGTTGGAAAACCATTCCTAAAGAGTAGTTATCAGTGATTCAGTCAAGCTGGAAGGGCATATTGAGTGGGGTCCCATAGAGATTGGTCCTGGGACTAGTTCTGTTCAATATCTTTATCAATGATGTAGATAATGGCATAGAGAGTGTATTTATAAAGTTTGAAAATGATACCAAACTGGGAGGGGTTACAAGTGCTTTGAAGGATAGGATTAAAATTCAAAACTATTTGGACAAACTGGAGAACTGATCTGAAGTAAACAGGATGAAATTCAATAAGGACAAATTCAAAGTACTCCACTTAGGAAGGAAATGTCAATTGCATACATACAAAATGGGAAATGACTGCATAGGAGGGAGTATCCCAGAAAGAAATCTAGGGGTTATAGCAGATCACAAGCTAAATATGAGTCAACTGTGCATTAGTAGGAGTGTTGTAAGCAAGACATGCAAAGTATTTCTTCTGCTCTACTCTGTGCTGATAAGGCCTCAACTGGATATTGTGTCCAGTTCTCAGTACCATCTTTCAGGAAAGATGTGGACAAACTGGAGAAAGTCCAGAGGAGAGTAAAAAAAAAAAGATTAAAGGTCTGGAAAACATGACCTTTTGAGGAAAGATTGAAAAAAATGTGTTTGTGTAGTCTGGAGACGAGAAGACTGAGCATGGACATAAGTTTTTAAATACATGAAAGGTTATTACAAGGAGGAGGGCAAAAAGTTGTTCTCTTTAACCTCTGAGAATAGGAAAGAAGCAATGGGCTTAAGTTGTGACAAGGGAGGTTTAGATTGGACATTAGGAAAAACTTTCTGTCAGGGTATTTAAGCACTGGAACAAATTGCCTAAGGAGGTTGTGGACTCTCCGTCATTGGAGGTTTTTAAGAACAGGTTAGACAAACATTTGTCATGAATGGTCTAGTTATTATTTAGTCCTGTCTAGTGTGCAAGGGATCTCAAGATCCCTTCCAGTCCTATACTTCTATGATTCTATTTCCAAACCTCCAAAAAGGCCCAGTTCAAGTTTGGTTCTTAAAATAGAAAGAGGTCGGATCTTAAAATGGAGGCATTTGGAAGAGCAGAGGGTGTTCCTTATGTTCTCCTGACAACGCTTCCCATCCTTAGTGTAGTCTAGTAAATTTCAGGCTCTACTTCATAAGGTTTGTCCTCCATGAGCTGATACTAAAAGGATCACATCTCTAGCATTGGTTGACATTACATAAGAATGGCCATACTGGGTCAGACCAAAGGTACATCTAACCCTGTATTCTGTCTTCCAACAGCGTCCAGTGCCAGGTGCCCTAGAAGGAATGAACAGAACAGATAATCATCAAGTGATGCATTCCCTCTTGCCCATTCCCAGCTTCTGGCAAACAGAGGCTAGGGAGACCAGCCCTGCCCATCCTGGCTGATGGCCTTTAATGGACCTATCCTCTGTGAATTTATCTAGCGGGCCTACTTTTGAAAAGTCTGGCAAGGGCTCAGTACACCATGCACAATGTCTTAAGCTTTAGAGGTTTCACTTTGGCTCCCCAACCTAACATGTTCATTAATGACCTTTTTTCATCCTGTTGTTCATCTGTGAAAATAACATTCACCTGTAGTCTGGTCATGAGATGGGCAAAACTGGTCCAATGAAACAGTGAATGAAGGAGACAGTTTTAAGCTCTCTAAGGGTATCACCAATAGAGAAGGGCAAGGAGCCCTGCCCATAGATAGTGCGAATTGCAGAAGTTACCCTGACTTCACCAGCAGTAACTGAACACTTTCTTGTGATTATGGACAAGAGTTAGGGTCCACTTTCAACAGCAAATCCTGCACTATTTTTATACTGACACCCCATCATATATATCAGCAGGCAACCAAATTGTATGTGGTGGTGGTGGAAAATAGGAATATCATCTGACTGTGTTAGCAACTCTGCCTGGAATGGACTATTTCTACTTGCCATATCTCTTTAAGTCTTTACTTTATCTAGAGGAGTTGTTTTGTCTCCTTTAGAAACCAATTGATTTGTGCTCGGCTATGTGCCAGATAGTAATGCTTGAAGTTTGGCAGCTTCCTTTCTTCAGCTCTCCCTTTGAGTACAGTGCTTATAATTTAGTAACTACGAATCTTCTGCTAGAATTTTCAGAAATGAGGGAACTAAATGTGGTGGTAATATTTCAGAAGTTCCCAAGGTCTAGGACTCTTCAAACAGTGTCAAATAGGTCAAATGTGGTCTATTTATCATCTCTTCTGGTCAGTATTTGAGACAGGAGAAATCATACTGCCTCTTTTGTCTCATGAGCATTTATAGGTGCCTTGAAACAGCAATATGTTATATCCCTTTTCCCTACACTGTGTCTGTTGTTTCTATTAGGGGTCTATTAAGACTGGAAGGGACCGTTTCTTACTATGCATATGGAGAAAGTGAGTGTTTCAGGCCATATCCCATGCCTGGTGGTCTGGGGACCTCACACTCTCTGGTAAATGTTTTGGGCCTGCCTTTCTGTTCACACTCATGTGGTTCAGGAATAACTTCATTAAATTTGGAATTACACAGGTGTAAAACTGGTGTGAAAGGAGAAAAAGGACTTTTGGTTTCTCCTTGGATGTCAAGATAGTGTTGGTTATATCAGCTCCTGTGATAAAGATTTCTTTCCAGACAAGGCCGGATTCATTTAACACTATTCAGAGTTGCATCTGCAGATCTGATCCCTTTCAGGGCAATCTTGAAGTTATAAGGTGATAGATTCAAGAGGTGATAGTGAAATTCCAGCTGTCAACATGTAAGCCCTACTGAGCAGAGGAATGTAGACTGAGAAGGATAAAAAGAGACAAAGCTAAGCATCCTACAAATATTATTCAGCCCTTGTGGAGCACCACATGACCTCCAATTTATGTTTTGGTTTACTTTTGTTTTCATCCCTCCTCTTACAGATATTTCTTTTTAAATGCACATATAGAACAACTCTTACAAAGATATGTTCTGCAGATATTATAAAATATTTTATACCTTGCTACAAAATGCTTTTGCAGTTTTTTTAAACATTTTTGTAAGGAACACAGGATGCAGAAGGGTCATATGACAGTAAGAGAAAAAAATAGACTAATGTGCAGGATAATGCAGTATGAAGGGAGAAAGACAGAACTGCATGGTAAGCAGCATGAGATCATATAACTGAGTGACTAGCAGATGAAGAAGATTCATTCTTGCTGCTCTGCACCATTGCCTATGAACCATGGTCACCACCACAGTACAACAAATGATATGGGATTCCATGTCTTTGTCTCTTATCAGCTAGAGTTATTAAATTAGGTTTCATAACATAAATTATTAGCCTATTTGCAAATATTATAACTTCTTATTATCCTACAGGATATATTTGTTATTCCAGTTTGAAGGTTGATGGTGCAATAGCTGTGTTCTTTGTTTCCTTGGTGACAGGACCCTGCTATTTGATCACACCAGAGAATAGACTAGTGTGCTGTATAAGTAACCTGTGTGTGATGTGAATATCCTAAATGTTTCCTGCCTACTACCAGAGAAGTGACAGAGCCTCTATAAACTAATCTGCATTATAGTGACATCTTTTGTAATTAACTGTATACTTCATTGTAAACTTGTTAATGATAGACAATAGCAACCTGCATTTAGAATGTAGCTAATAGGACACCTAATTTGGTAACAGCAACAACAACAATAATAGCAACTACTGTTTGTGAATTTTCAATGAAAGAATTATAAATCAAATCATATTAGTGATCTTCATTTTCTATAGCCTCTTTCATTAGCAAGTTGACAAGGCAACATGCATTGTGGTAACAGGGTAATATGCTATGTTCCATAACATAATTAAGTTCCAGGTTTGCTAGTGATTACTTAGAATTAAAACCATAAACTATTCAGATTGTATAATCACAGTTTTGTTTATATTTGAGGTTTATCCTTTTTGTTTCTAATATACTATTAACATCTTTAATGGGCTGGTGGCTGACCATTCTTTCCCCCAGCAGAATCACTGGTATTTTCTGTCACCATCTCTTACTATATTTACTCAGCAGTAAAACAGTGCAACATATGTGATTGATCTGTTAATAATCATATAAAATTAGCCTCTGTGTTTGAATAATGTATTAGTATAATCTCTCTGTCCCTAAAAGTCACAAAGAAAATGAAAGTTACCAAATTGTGCCACATCAGAGGACTCTTAGTGATGACATCATTTGATACGTGTTCAGCAAGATTGGAAACGGCTTTGGCACTGCAGTTTCCAGAACTGTGGGATGCACTTTAAAATATCGTGAGTTTACAGAACGATTCCTAACCAGCCTGAAGTTTAATTTGATTTAATTAAAAAAGCAGAGCAAGGAGCTAGAAGTGTAGTTGAGAAAATGAATAATAGCCTAAACCAAGAAGGTACATAAGTGTCATAGAATGTGTTAGGTGATATCACCCTTTTCCTCACTTTTATGATATCTTGAGCTACTGGGGGAAATATTATTTTTTTATAGTGAGATATCAAAATTTTAATGCCTAATATATTCTGTGAAAGAATGTAGTATATTTTACTACTTTGATCTTTTCACTATTCTGTATTTTGATTGGCTGGCCATTCCACTTCTTCCCCATAGGTTACTGAGACTGTAAACGGGAAAAACTAGAGTAGCCAGTCAATCAAATTATAGAATATTGAAAAGGTCAAAGCCATACAGAACTGTACTTAACTTATGGAATATATGAAGCATTAAAATTCTGGTAGCTCATTCCTGTGGCATAGATTATAACAAGAACGAAAATGCTGCAACATGAATCTATTCTCATGACAATTATGGTAATGAGAATGGAAAATGGTACAAACTTAACCAATTCTTATTATGACAAACTCTAATCCTGTGGTACATTTAAAATGATTTTGCTTGTAGATTTTGAGATATGTTTGTGGGAAATTATTATGTTCCAACTATGTCTTTCCTCCATTAGTGAGTTATTGTATAGTCAAACTAATATTGTATTGATTGTAAAATAAACAATATCTAAACTATTAAAGAACGATGAATAATGTAATATGTCCCTTATTATTTCACTATGTTTTCTGAAATGTACAGAAACACAGAATTTGTCACATCAGATCTGGTACACCTAGTCTGGTATTTTGCCTCCAGCAGTGGCTGGTGTTTCAGGGGCAGGTTAACCCCCATTTCCCCTACACCATACTACTGCACTACATACACATACTACACCTAATCAGTTGGGCAGTTCATACATAATTTTTCAAAACACTGGCATGGGACAGTAGAGAAGAATCCCATCCTGAGCCCCCCATAAATAATGAGATTAAGATTTCATGATCCTTTCCTTAGCCTGAATAGTTAGAAGTTTGTGTTATTCTTTTAAAAACCCAGCCACATTTGCCTTCTAGTTGTGGTGCGGCAATGGACTTTACAGTTTTACTTTCTTCTACAGATGGGCCTGCGTTGTGAGAGGAAAATCCTTCCCTCACGAGGCCAGGCTTCCTAGGATACACTCGGTTGAATATGTGTCAGGCCTTTTTATTATTATTAAATGTTTTCAGTCTTTTTTCTTGTAACCAAACAAATTCTAGATGCCAATGTATAGAACAAGGATATATTACAGATCAGAAAAGCGGTAAGACCAAGATATTTACATAGTTCTTGGATTCTCACATATTAACCACAGTATTCCAAGCACACACATTTTTATGGTGTGTATCTAAACAAAACAAAATAATCAAAACCGAGAGGGGAAAAATGAGGGAGAAACAAAGACCAAGAGGACAGGGGCCCAGGAGGAAGTGTGTGGATTGCAGTCCCCCACTAGGATGACTGGAGATTTGCCCATCTCCATTAATTCAGGCAAAGAAGTTGTGGAAGAGCCCAGGTTCTTCTTTGTTTCATCCATACACACTAGCTAAGGTTAATTTACAATCATTTAGTTTGCAGTGTTGTAGCCATGCGGGTCCCAGGATACTAAAGAGACAGCATGGGTGAGGTGATATTTTTTTTGGGACAAACTTCTGTTGGTGAAAAGACTAGATTAAGAGTTTACACTGAGTGTAATCTTGAAAGTTTGTCTCTTTTGCCAACAGAAGTTGGTCCGGGCCCAATAAAAGATATTACCTCGCCCATCTTGTCTCTCTAATCATGTTGTTTGATATATGCCATCAGACCCCAGTTTTACCCTGGGGTCTATTTTTTGCTGATCTAGGGAGTTAATCTTTTGTATATCAGTATTATAACTCCTCTACCTCTATAGCTGGAAGGACTAGAAATAGCTGTTTCCACCCAGTCCTGCTCCAGTTTTGGGGCCTCTGGTTCAGTTAGATGGATCTCCTGTGGCATAGCTATGTCACTTCTTTGTTGTTGTTTTTTTAAATATTGAATATATTTTTCCTTTTAGTGGATTATTGAACTTGTTAATGTTCCAGGAGACAAAATTACTATGAGGGGGAATATTGACTGTAATTGAAAAACAATACTCTGTGGCAACAGATGGGCACCCTCTGTATGCATGCATGTAGCTTGAATAGAAAAGTCTCTGTGCTATGCATGGGTGTTGTATGATCCTGAGGCTCAAGAGAGACTAAGAGAAGCAAGAATAAGTACCTGCAATTTTAGGAATCATAGCGATAAGAGTAATTTAGCATCTTTCTTTCATCTTGATATATTATAGTGGCGTAACATATGTTAGTGTATAGTACTTAAGTAGTGTTCTCAAATGAGTGAACGAGATTTACAGCTATGAAATGGGTGTGCTGATGGGTTAGCTACGGTCAGAATGGGAATAAATACATAGAGACAAAAGAACTTTGCTAATGGTTGATTTCTGTCTAACTCCTCTAATAGCAGGAAAAGGCAGCTTTTCTACAGGGAAAAGAACATTCATATTGAGCATGCCCCTTAAAATCATGGGAGATAGAGGAGACAGGCAGAGGAAATTATCTAGTGCTATAAGAATTAGTAGCCTGCAGACAGCAATAATGGGAATTCAGAAAACACAAACTGCCTTCAAATTAGTTAAGCAGAATGTGTTCGCAGATGAAATTTAAGAGAGTATTTCAAAGACTTACTGCAGAAAAAATTAACAATATTTGGGAGATGTGAAGTATAATGACCAGTTTCCGCATTCGGATGAAAGTCTTTGATTCTGGATATGCAACCCATGGAAAAATGTCTTCTAACTTTGGAACATTTGAAATCCTCTGTAAAGAAATGTTTTGTTTCATCTCCCTAGTCCTTCTCTGTTTTTCTTGGGTCTGAATGTCTGATGCTGAAATTAAATGTCTTAGTTATAAGTATACTTCCATATGATTGGTTATTTAGGGACTCATATTTCAAACCCTATTGTCATTGTCCTCCGTTGAAACTATTCACAGTAATAGCACTAACCTCAGCAATGTATCTGTAGAATCAGGCCTTTGGTTCTCACAGTCTTCTCACATATGAACAGCCCCCGCCCCCCTTGTGAGTCTGTCAGTTGACTCGTTTTGTACATTTAATGAGTTAATTCTTGTAGAATTATTCAGGGAAGTCTATGTAATCTGTAGTTCTGTTTATTGCACGTGAAGTTAGAGAACATAATAAAGAGAGGATTAAATTTTCTGGTGACCCCCACTGTATTAAATAAAAACCACCTACAGTTAAGATACTTGGGTAGTAAATAAAGGCCTTTAATACACAAGACTTGAACATACAGTGTCTGATATTTAAGATATTTTAAAATTACCACAAGTCTGCTGGTGTATTGCTTATCTAGTTTCCTGTGATTTTTACATTGTTGTGTCTTTTCATTTCTGACTTTGCTGTTATAAAGTATTTGTGAGAGCGCTAAGTGAACTTATAAAGAACTTATTAAAATAAGGGGAACTTAAAGAGAGCTTTGCCATGTTGAATGCCACAGTGCAGTATAATGTATTAAACCAGCCAGGGACAAGGGGTAAACTTTAGTAGCTCACATCTTCTACCCAACCTTTTGGGTTATTTTGATTAAATCAACAATGAACGTCTATTGTCATGCATGCCTTTAAGATCTATCTACAAACAGCTCAAAAAGTAAAGAATTGCTTTAGGATTTGTTTCAGTGTATTGCATACTTACAGATTAATTTCTGACTTGATGATCCTAATAGGATTAACTGTTGGCATGGAAGAAGATTAGAACTGCTGTAACTAATCCTGATTTTACTAGTGATATATACTGTAAACATGCTACTCACAAGTATCACTTATTAATGTCTAATGCTGATATTGTTGTATGTTTGATTGTTGTTTAATCCTTATTTAAGGTTTCACAGTAAGATTTTATTTTCTGGGTCAACAGATCTATTTAAAGTTTTGAGCTTAATATTCTGTTATTACAGTGTAGTATTTAGTCAGCTCAGAGGCAATTACACAAAGAGAACAGCATCCTGCTGAGACTTAAACTCAAATAATTATACCCAACACCATTTGAAAATTGAGAAGCTTGGCTACGTTCTGGTCATCTTGACATAAAAATGAAATGTCTTCTGCTGTTCCTAATAGGCAAGTTGAAGCACTTGATAAGGTCCTGTATCAAAGATCAATGGTAAAAAGTCATGATACAATTAGAAAGAATCCTAACAAATGAGGCAGCTGCAATTCAGTGTCCCAGAAAGAGGTTGAGTATCCCCAGAATCAGTTTTTGAACTTCTCAGATTAATAATAGATCTGAATACTTTGCATGAGATTCAGAGTTAACCGATGATATAGTAAACAACAGGAATTAGTACACCTTGATCGACAGGGATTTGGGTCAGCAACTTAGGCAGTATATGTAAAATGCATTTTGATGTGCACAATTCTAAGGGCTTGTCTACACTACAGGACTATTTCGAATCTACTTAAGTCGAATTTGTGTATCCATACTAAATACACAAATTCGAACTTCTGAGTCCACATTCACGGGGCCAGCTTCGACTTTGGAAGCGGTGCACTGTGGGAAGCTATCCCACAGTTCCCGCACTCCCCGCTGCCCATTGAATTAGGGATTTCCCCAATGCATGCTGGGGGGAAAAATGTGTCGTCATTGAACCGTCAATCCCGCCCTCCCTGTCTTCCTTGAAAGCGCCGGCGGGAAATCTGTTCGCGCCCTTGTCTGGTCGGTTACAGCGCGGACGCCACAGCACTGCGAGCATGGAGCCCGCTGCGATCATCGCTGCACTTATGGCCGTTGTCAACTCCTCGCACGTTATCGTCCACCTCTTCCACAGTCAGATGCTGAGAAACCGGGCGAGGAGGCTCCGGCAGCACGGTGAGGAGAGTGGCGCAGACCTCTCAGAAAGCAGGGTACGCCGGGCAGTGGAGATCATGGTGGCAATGGGTCAAGTTCATGGTGTGGAACGGCGATTCTGGGCCCGGGAAACAAGCACAGACTGGTGGGACCGCATAGTGCTGCAGGTCTGGGATGACACAGAGTGGCTGCGAAACTTCAGGATGCGTAAGGGCACTTTCCTTGAACTGTGTGACTTGCTGTCCCCTGCCCTGAAGCGCCAGGACACAAGGATGCGAGCAGCCCTGAGTGTGCAGAAGCGAGTGGCCATAGCCCTCTGGAAACTTGCCATGCCAGACAGCTACCGGTCAGTAGCGAACCACTTTGGCGTGGGCAAATCTACCGTGGGGATTGCTGTCATTCAAGTAGCCCACGCAATCGTTGAGCAACTGCTCTCAAAGGTAGTGACTGTCGGAAATGTCCAGGTCATCATAGATGGCTTCGCCGCGATGGGATTCCCAAACTGCGGTGGGGCTATAGATGGGACTCACATCCCTATCCTGGCACCAGCCCACCAGGCCAGCGAGTACATTAACCGAAAGGGCTACTTTTCAATGGTGCTGCAAGCTGTGGTGGACCATAGGGGACGTTTTACCAACATCAACGTCGGGTGGGCGGGCAAGGTTCATGACGCGCGTGTTCAGGAACTCTGGTCTGTTTAGACGCCCAGGCAGGCACTTTCTTCCCGGACCACAAAATAACGGTTGGGGATGTGCAGATGCCTACAGTGATCCTCGGGGACCCGGCCTACCCGCTAATGCCCTGGCTCATGAAGCCCTATACAGGCGCCTTGGACAGTGAAAAGGAACTCTTCAACTACCGGCTGAGCAAGTGCAGAATGGTGGTGGAGTGTGCTTTCAGACGTCTCAAGGGGAGATGGCGGACCTTACTGACTCGCTCGGACATCAGCGAAAAGAATATCCCCGTAGTTATTGCTGCTTGCTGTGTGCTCCACAATCTTTGTGAGAGCAAGGGCGAGACCGGTTTGGCCGCTTGGGAGGTTGAGGCAAATCGCCTGGCTGCTGTTTACGATCAGCCAGACACCCGTGCTGAGAGAATATCCCAGCGGGAAGCGATATGCATCAGGGAGGCTTTGAAAGCGAGTTTCCTCGCAGAGCAGGGTAACCTGTGGCTGTCCACTTGATTTTAAGAGAGCCTGATCATAAACCAAGTTTCCCCCAGTTCCGAAGGACGTTTTAAAACTAAGGACATGTTTTAGTAATTAATAATAAATCTTTCGTTGACTTTGCATTTCTCTTTCTTCGTTGAAACATGGAAGCACTCTGTGCTGGTTAAGGTGTGCACTGATGGGTGGGTTTGCAGGAAGGGGTGAGGGGTGCCGTCTTTGGATAGGGGTTAACATGACGGCTGTGGGTTTGGGCGTTGGAAGGGGTGAGGGGTGTGGGGGAAGGGTGAGTATCTGCCCCTGGATGAGGGCTCTTTTTGGGGCTCAGGGCACCGGGGAGGATCGTGACTACGGTCCAAGTGCATGTGAAGGGAAGCCTGCCTTTACATTCTGGGATGTCAGGCACCAGGACCCTGCACAAGCATACACATCAAGGAAAGACCCGGTGTAGCATACACCACACAGACTGTCCCTGGTGCCTAGTGACTGCAGTCTGTGTGTGCCCTGCAGTTGACCCTGCAGCCAAGTCTGTAGCATGGCACTGTGGGCTATGCAGTGAAATTACAACCCCCCCACCTACAGAACAACAGAAAGTCTTCTGGCACCAGAAACGTGACGGAAACAGTCAGTAACACAAAACCGCTTTTAATAATGTAGTACACAGTGGGGGGTTTGAACTTGGAGTTGGGACTGGTTGATGCTTTAAGGAAAGAGCTTGTACAAATTTACAGCGCAACAGTTGTCTCGAACATTATCGGTGTGCTGCGGTGCAGGGACAGTTCTCACGGCCCCTACCGCCCCTCCGTCTTGTCACTTTGGGTGAGGGGGGGACAGGACTTCTTGGCGTTGGAGGGCGGTTGCAGATGCACTGCAGGGGGGCTCTCTCCTGACTGCGGTCTTGCAGAACATCTACAAGGCGCCGGAGCGTGTCCGTTTGCTCCTCATTAGACCAAGCAGCGTTTGAGTCGCCTGCTGGTCTTCCTGCCGCCACCTATCCTCCCGTTCCATGTGTGTGCGATGCTGCTGACACAGGCTCTCCCTCGACTGTCTCTGCTCTGCCGCCTCCGCTCTGGAGCTGGCCATCAGTTCCTGGAACATGTCGTCCCTTGTCTTTTTCTTTCAGCGTCTAATCTGAGCCAGCCTCTGCGAGGGGGATGGCGGGGCAGTCCGGGAAGGAGCCGAAGCTGTGTGATGCGAAAAAGTAGGTGAATTCCTTGAACAAATACATGTTTGCCAACAGTAAACACAGTCTAGTCAGTTTCAGTTAAGAAGACCAAACAGGGAACCAAGTCTCAGTAGATCTCGGAACTAGTCCGAGATTTCGGAATACGCTCTCATTGGCGGCGCGATTGCACTGGATAGCGCACAAGCGAGGAGAGACAGCTGCATCCCTCTTGCACAAAGTCCTGGTAAGCCTTACAGTACAGAGTGCTTATCAGTTACTGCTTAGCTGTGCTCTCCTGCTGGAGGCAATGTGCAAAGCAGAAAAGATGAGCGTTATGCGGCACCTCCCGCCAGTGAACGGGAAAGACCCCTGTATGCGTTTCCTCTGTGGCCTGCAACACGTGGCTGTTAAGCAAGGGTCATTCTTATGCAAAGTAAAACTCTGTTAAGCGAGGGTCATTCTTATGCAAAGTAAAAGTCTACCATGCACAATAGTAACAGTACACTAATTCCACTAATTAGATGCAGCACTTCCACAACGACATCACCCTGAGGCGTGTCAGGCGCACACAGAGAGAGCGGATGCTAACAGAAGCCCTGCACAGACCAGGACCATACGCTGCCATGCTCGTAGAGGCGATGGTCCCCCTGTACCTGAGGATGGCCTGGCGCGGAAGAGTGTGCTTCAACGGAGCACCCAATAAAGCACCTCTACCAAGAAACCTCTTGCTGAGGCTTTTCCAGCTGCTCTCTGAGAGCTTTTTTGAACTATCCCCAGAGGACTATTGCTCCATTGCTGTTTGTGTAGACCTGCTGTTTGTATAGTTTCATATTTAAAAATTGTTATATAGTATTTCTATTTTTTATATATATCCCTGTTTCTTAAAAAAATAAATGTTTCCCTGTTTGTAGCACTTACCGCCTGATCCTTCCCCTGATTCCGAGTCCGGGTTAACGGGCGGGGACGGTTGGTAGGGGATCTCTGTGAGGGTGATGAAGAGATCCTGGCTGTCAGGGAAAGCGGGAGTGGGTTCGATGTCGCCTGCGCCGTCCTCAACAGACCCTTCCTCATCTTCCCCATCGGCGAACAGGGAGGGGGAACTGTCCCGGTACACTATTCCGTCCTCGGAGTACACCGTCACTGGTGGGGCACTGGTGGCAGACCCACCTAGAATGGCATGCAGTGCCTCGTAGAAGCGGCATGTCTGGGGCTGGGCTCCGGAGCGTCCGTTTGCCGCTCTGACTTTTTGATACCCTTGTCTTAGGTCCTTCACTTTCACGCGGCACTGCATCGCATCCCGGCTGTATCCTTTGTCTTTCATGGCTTTAGAGACCTTCTCGAAGGTCTTCGCGTTCCGCTTGTTGGAGCGCAGCTCCGAGAGCACAGACTCCTCACCCCACACAGCGATCAGATCCTGGACTTCCCGGTCACTCCATGCTGGGGACCTCTTTCTATTCTGGGATTGCCCGGACTCCTCTGCTGGAGAGCTCTGCATCGTTGCAGGTGCTGCGGAGCTCGCCCCGATGTGCAACCAGAACGTCAGATTCAAACTGCCCAGACAGGAAAATGAATTCAAATTTTCGCGGGTCATTTCCTGTGTGGCTGGCCAGAGAATCCAAGCTCGGAATGCTGTCCAGAGCGTCAACAGAGTGGTGCACTGTGGGATAGCTCCCGGAGCTGCTAAGTTCGATTAGCATCCACACCAAGCCTAATTCGAGCTAGCAAGTGCGAATTTAGCGTTACTCCACCTGCCGGGGTGGAGTACCAAATTCGAACTAAAGAGCCCTCTAGTTCGAATTAAATGGCTTCCTGGTGTGGACGGTTGAGCGGTTAGTTCGAATTAACGCTGATAAATTCGAATTAAAGTCCTAGTGTAGACCAGGCCTAAGGCTTAAAAGAAAAAAAGATAGACAATACATTGAAAAGAAAAGGCTATAGCTTTAGCATTCCCCTACAGAACTCTCCCTTCCTAAGCAGACAGAGGGAGAGTGCTATCTCTGAGGCACCAACATGCTCCTTGGAATCCACAGGGATAGGAAACTGGACACACTCCTTGTCATTGTCCCCTGATTGTCCATTACAGAACTTGGTGAGTCTTTGCTGTGTGAAGCATTAACTCTTTCTGGATCTGCTCCATTGAGTAGCCTCAGGGAGACTCTGCCAGTGGCAGTATAGCTCCTTCAGAAGCCATGCTGCCAGGTGGAAGTGCGGAGGCAGTAGAGTAATGAAGAGGACAGCTTTCAATTTGGATGACTCCTGTCTTTGAATCTAGGGTGTCTTTCCTGAGAATCATCATAATGTAGGGAGTTGAGAGGTCTCCCGTATCCCAAGTCTCTTCAGGAAATTTTAAGGTCAACGTAATAGATTACTTACCTTCTCCCCCACTCTCTGTTGTCTCTCCAAAGTTTGGTCCTAGGAAAAACTTTAAACTCAGAAAGGACCATCATGATCACCTAGTCTGATCTCCTGCACATTGCAAGCAAAGGAGGCTAAGGAGTTCTAGTACAAAACTCTTAATTAGTACCTCTAGTACTAAAAGAACAGGAATCTGTGAATAGGAATAATCCAAAGGATAGGTGAAATTGGAGTTCAAAGTAAAACACTGTTAAAACCATATCTACAATAATGTATCCATTATTTCCAGGAAAAGTAACTTTGCACTGGAAAAGATACAATGTAGGAAAATGCGATATGATCACAGATTTAAAGATTGTCATGGGGAAATGTTAATGAAGATGACTGTATTTTTTTCCATGGGTGAGGTGTTGAAAATTATGAAATGGTTTAGTACAGTGGGACAAATTAAAACTTCTGGTACTGGCGAGGGATTCAAATATCAAAGGAAAACAGTCTGAAAATTAAACTGTCCTCTTACAGTCAAACAGTTATATATGTAGTAGCTTAACAGTGGACAACAAGTGGAGGAAGGTATGGAAGGTTTGTCTGTTTTAAGATATGGGCTAAGTTACAAAATTTGGATTGGGAAGTAGATTTCTAATTGTTCCAATCAGATGTGTGTTGGTTCCGTCCACTATAGATACAGTGTCCAGCCATGAAATTCAGAAGTGTGTGTATGAGAATGTCAATGTCAGGTCCCTGAAGAGTGACAGATTGACAACATTATAAATTGAAGTACCCCCATACGGCCCTGCCAGCCTACCTCAGTCTTAATCTGCCAAAAGTGGATAGTTCATTTGCCAGGTTTATTCAGTCCTTGGCCTCTCCCTGAGACTGTCAACAAGGCTGTCATTTATGATGGTGGGCACCTAATCAGTAGCAGCTGCCCTGAGCATTGATTCATTTTGCATAACCTGGGTACTGACTCATGTCACGTAGATTTGAGAAAAGTTAATTTACTCCCATCCGGGCCTGTGTTCAAACAGGTGACCTTGAGGGGAAAGCCACTGTATCTTATTACTGATCCCCTGAGACATCAAGTTTCCATCAAAAGGAGCAATCATCCTAGATCAGAAGTACTTTGAGGCAGGAGCCTCTGGGCCCTACTGCAATATAAATATTGATAAGGAAAGGTTTTCAGTATTAAAAATAGCATTTAGTTTTCTGTATCATGACTAACAATGGCTCCAGTCATCCACTGAAACCCAAGCCACGGAAGGCTTTTACATTAAGATAATTTTGTCCTGAGTGCTGCCACAATTCCATTTCATTTCCACAGCCTTTCATAGCAGAGTTATTATAATAATTATTTATTATTATTCTGATAGCTCCCAAAGGCCACAATTGGGAACCTCATTATACTAACTAAGCACTGCACAATCACATGAAAACATAGTCCCTGCTCTAAAGGGCTTACAATCTGGGTACAAGATTAACATAAAGATTTAAATTTCCTGTTATCTATTATTAATAGATGAAGTATAAACTATGCTCATTATCTCTTCACCTAGTCTTGATACATTGGCCAACATTTATATGCATCATGGAAAACGTGTGCCCTTGTAAGATTCAAAAGATTGGGTTTGTGGCCTACGGGTCATTTCATGGAAAGTGTTCCATATCTAAGGACTTAAGCTCCATTTTGTAGATTTTGGAGGCAAAATGCAAGGGAAATAAAAAGGTTTATTTTTTAAATTCCAGTTGAATTAACAGATTGAAGGAGAGTGCCTAACACTGCAATAGCTGATATTTCAAATTCTAGCAATTTTGCATCACTATCAGTCTGAAGTTTTATACCCACTTACAAAGAGCCAGTACTGCGAAAGTATAGACAGTGCAGATATAGATGGTGCCCCATTACCTTACCAGCTAAAGTGATGAGACTGGTACAGATGGCAATAAAATAAATAGAGGTGAGAGTGACTAGTACCATATTGGGAGGAGATGGAGCCGTCTAGTTGGTGGAGGCCAGCTAAAGAAATTGACCGTATCTCTCCCTTCTAGTCTTTCTTTCTTCTAAATTCTTGTAATTCTTCAGAAAATATCTAAAACTGGCACTGCACATGTTCTGTGAGATGGCTTAGCTTCCATTTTACCAGCTCACATATCATTCAAGAGACAAAAGCAGCAACGTTATTATTAATGGGCAGTCAGGACATTAAGGTAAGCTGGGTGTCAAGTGTTCTGTGTAAAATCCCAAGTTTTAATTGCATAATTTAGAATTTGTGTATCATGAAGGGCTGGCATTTTTAAATTCAGAATACGTTGGAGTCCTAATGCACATGCTAAGTTTGGTTACATTGTTTTAATGGTGTGAGTGCCTTTAATAAGTTACCTCCATATTTACCAGTTCAGTTGTGCTACCTCAGTATTTTCATCAGGAAAATTTTTCATCAGTGATAGTGCAAACATTTTGTAATTGGTTAAAATGTAAAATATATTCATGCCTAAAATGCTAACAGGTGTTGTTTGCATTTGATATAAACAAACTTATTTTATATATTAAATAAAGGCTGCAAGTTGGTCAAAAGGTTATTTATCTTGATAGCTGTCTCAGTAAGGGAGTGGTTTGTTGTTGTTGTTGTTGTTGTTGTTGGCTGGAATTTTCAAAGGCACCTGAGACGCACCAGATGTCCAAATCCTGTTGAAAATCAGTAGGTACCTAACTCCTATTGACAACTATTGTAAATCAATAGGTACCTAATTCTTTTAGGCTCCTTTGCAAATCCCAGGCATTTTTACATGAGGGACAAGTTTAGCTTTTGTCATCATGAAAATGATAAACTAATAGCACTGGTACTTTTCAGACAGTTTAACTTCGGTCAGGTTAGCTTCCCCTCACAGTTATGGCCAAAGTTCTGACCTGCACGAGTCCCTCTGCAAATTTTATCTTGGAGAGACCCATCCATCTTTTTTTGTCTTAGGAAGACAGTGCTGACAAGTTTATTACAGGGAATTTCCCCACAGGACTTTGTGCTTCATAGAAAACTGAACACTAATTGACATGTAAATTGTTATGGTTGAAATGTGCGTGGGTTTTTAAAACTGCTGTTTAAGAGAATTGACTTCATTTTATTACATTGAGTTAACATAAAGATCTATAAAAGTCAAACCAATGACAGACAAATGTCTTTCAGAAACAAGAATTTAAAAAGTATCTGAACTTGAAAATTCAAACTAATGTACAGTCTTACTGCCCAGATCTATATGAATGATTGGAAGTGGTAGTAGAAAACTCTTTATGTATATTAAACACAATATATGTGGAAGTTAAGGTACAAATACTCCCTACCTACTACAGTGGCACATTCTGCTTATACTGTATAGATACATGAATTCAATAAACCTAATTTTCTAAACTAGAAGAGGAAAAACCATTAGGAAAAGTCAATGTACATTTTAAAAAGCATAATAATTTTGAATAATATTTTTACTAGTATATTTGCTTGTTTCCTTATGACAGAGATCAATTTTATTACAATATATCATCAAAATTACTGCAAAATACATTTATCATGACCTCCTCTTAACCTTTAGCAACCAGTTTTGTAATATACTAAAGAATTGCTACATTTCTCAGACGTTTATCTTCCTTTCATGACTTCAAGCTGGTTATCTTTGACAAAAGTATATATTTCTAAATGACTGCTAATGAAAAATTATCAGTTACACTAATACATCTATAACTTGCAGTGCAACAGAAAAGTTGTGGTGTTCCATTTTGTTTTTTGTTCGTAGCAAAACCCTATGCTAAAGAATATTTTACTAGACTCGTTTGATTCCCATTGGAGCTGTGCTACTATTAGATTTGAATTGCAAAAGTACACAAAATCAACCTTGGCTTGATTTTTAAATGCATCTATGAACCAGCAGTGTGAACCAGGAGATTGCTTTGTGTCTGTGAACAGACTATAGAACCTTTGTATGAGCTTTATTGCTCTGTCTGATAACCACAAATTGTCAGACTGCTGTTTGCAATGTATTCTGGGTTCAAGTCTCGTTCATTTGACTAGATGAAGCAAATATAAGAACATAAGAACGGCTGTACCGGGTCAGACCAAAGGTCCATCTAGCCCAGTATCTGTCTACCGACAGTGGCCAATGCCAGGTGCCCCAGAGGGAGTGAACCTAACAGGCAATGATCAAGTGATCTCTCTCCTGCCATCCATCTCCATCCTCTGACGAACAGCGGCTAGGGACACCATTCTTACCCATCCTAGCTAATAGCCATTTATGGACTTAGCCACCATGAATTTATCCAGTTCCCTTTCAAACATTGTTATAGTCCTAGCCTTCACAACCTCCTCAGGTAAGGAGTTCCATAAGTTGACTGTGCGCTGCGTGAAGAAGAACTTCCTTTTATTTGTTTTAAACCTGCTGCCTATTAATTTCATTTGGTGACCCCTAGTTCTTGTATTATGGGAAAAAGTAAATAACTTTTCCTTATCCACTTTCTCAACATCACTCATGATTTTATATACCTCTATCATATCCCCCCTTAGTCTCCTCTTTTCCAAGCTGAAGCGTCCTAGCCTCTTTAATCTTTCCTCGTATGGGACTCTCTCCAAACCCCTAATCATTTTAGTTGCCCTTTTCTGAACCTTTTCTAGTGCTAGAATATCTTTTTTGAGGTGAGGAGACCACATCTGTACACAGTATTCGAGATGTGGGCGTACCATGGATTTATATAAGGGCAATAATATATTCTCAGTCTTATTCTCTATCCCCTTTTTAATGATTCCTAACATCCTGTTTGCTTTTTTGACCGCCTCTGCACACTGCGTGGACATCTTCAGAGAACTAGCCACGATGACTCCAAGATCTTTTTCCTTACTCGTTGTAGCTAAATTAGCCCCCATCATGTTGTATGTATAGTTGGGGTTATTTTTTCCAATGTGCATTACTTTACATTTATCCACATTAAATTTCATTTGCCATTTTGTTGCCCAATCACTTAGTTGTGTGAGATCTTTTTGAAGTTCTTCACAATCTGCTTTGGTCTTAACTATCTTGAGCAGTTTAGTATCATCTGCAAACTCTGCCACCTCACTATTTACCCCTTTCTCAAGATCATTTATGAATAAATTGAATAGGATTGGTCCTAGGACTGACCCTTGGGGAACACCACTAGATACCCCTCTCCATTCTGAGAATTTACCATTTATTCCTACTCTTTGTTCCCTGTCTTTTAACCAGTTCTCAATCCATGAAAGGATCTTCCCTTTTATTCCATGACAGCTTAATTTACATAAGAGCCTTTGGTGAGGGACCTTGTCAAAGGCTTTCTGGAAATCTAAGTACACTATGTCCACTGGATCCCCCTTGTCCACATGTTTGTTGACCCCTTCAAAGAACGCTAATAGATTATTAAGACACGATTTCCCTTTACAGAAACCATGTTGACTATTGCTCAACAGTTTGTGTTTTTCTATGTGTCCAACAATTTTATTTTTAACAATTGTTTTGACTAATTTGCCCAGTACTGACGTTAGACTTACCGGTCTGTAATTGCCGGGATCACCTCTAGAGCCCTTTTTAAATATTGATGTTACATTAGCTAACTTCCAGTCATTGGGAACCGAAGCCGATTTAAAGGACAGGTTACAAACCTTAGTTAATAGTTCCGCAACTTCACATTTGAGTTCTTTCAGAACTCTTGGGTGAATGCCATCTGGTCCCGGTGGCTTGTTAATGTTGAGTTTATCAATTAATTCCAAAACCTCCTCTAGTGACACTTCAATCTGTGACAGTTCCTCAGATTTGTCACCTACAAAAGCTGGCTCAGGTTCGGGAATCTCCCTAACATCCTCAGCCGTGAAGACTGAAGCAAAGAATCCATTTAGTTTCTCCGCAATGACTTTATCATCTTTAAGTGCTCCTTTTGTATTTGGATCGTCAAGGGGCCCCACTGGTTGTTTAGCAGGCTTCCTGCTTCTGATGTACTTAAAAAACATTTTGTTATTACCTTTGGAGTTTTTGGCTAGCCGTTCTTCAAACTCCTCTTTGGCTTTTCTTATTACACTCTTGCACTTAAGTTGGCAGTGTTTGTGCTCCTTTCTATTTGCCTCACTAGGATTTGACTTTCACTTTTTAAAGGAAGTCTTTTTATCTCTCACTGCTTCTTTTACATGGTTGTTAAGCCACGGTGGCTCTTTTTTAGTTCTTTTACTGTGTTTCTTAATTTGCGGTATACATTGAAGTTGGGCCTCTATTATGGTGTCTTTAAAAAGGGCCCATGCAACTTGCAGGGATTTCATTTTAGTCACTATACCTTTTAACTTTTGTTTAACTAACCCCCTCATTTTTGTATAGTTCCCCCTTTTGAAATTAAATGCCAAAGTGTTGGGCTGTTGAGGTGTTCTTCTCACCACAGGGATGTTGAATGCTATTGTATTATGGTCACTATTTCCAAGTGGTCCAGCTATAGTTACCTCTTGGACCAGCTCCTGCACTCCACTCAGGATTAAATCTAGAGTCGCCTCTCCCCTTGTGGGTTCCCGTACCAGCTGCTCCATGAAGCAGTCATTTAAAGTATCGAGAAATTTTCTCTCTGCATTTTGTCCTGAAGTGAAATGTTCCCAGTCAATATGGGGATAATTGAAATCCCCTACTATTATTGGGTTCTTAATTTTGATAGCCTCTCTAATTTCCCTAAGCATTTCATCATCACTATTACTGTCCTGGTCAGGTGGTTGATAATAGATCCCTAATGTTATATTTTTATTAGAGCATGAAATTTCTATCCATAGAGATTCTATGGAACATGTGGATTCGCTTAAGATTTTTACTTCATTTGAATCTACATTTTCTTTCACATATAGTGCCACTCCTCCCGCTGCACTGCCACTCCTCCCCCTGCACTGCCACTCCTCCCCCTGGTGGAACTTACAGTATTTTTTGTGTGCTTCTGGTTGGCTGAGTGTTTCTGTGATGGGATATATCAGGCCTTTTCCTGCCCCTTTCTGGAAGCATTGACACCTCTTTGCTCAAGCCAGGCTACCAATAAGTCCTAGTCCTCCAGAGGCCTAAAAGTGACAAGAGAAGACAGTGACCAATTAGGAGCCAGCAGGCCAGTTACGAAGGCATGCTTGCTTCTTCTCATGGGGGTGCAGGGTGAAACTGGAACAGAGGAGGAGCTCCTCACTGCTAGCCCAGAACCCCAGGTCAGGTCAGGGCCTTGTCTGCAAGTGCTTAGTTGTGGTGCTTGAAGACCTTTGAAGTTGTATTTGTTTATTTAATGCTCAGACAGCCAATTTCTGGTTTTTTTTTTTTTATTTAACTCTGATAAAACGCTTCTGCCATAAGCTGCCCTGCAGGCAGTCAAAACTTGTGACCTAAGGCTGGGAGCAATTGCAGTGCTATCTTTGGCCCCACTGGGGCCCTATGTAGCAGCCCCACCTGCCACATTTTCCCATGTATTTGTGGAAAGTTGTCAGCTCAGCGCAGCAACAGTCATTTTTTTTCTTAGACTGCTTTTCAGTTAAACTGTTTGATCTAGCTGGAAAATTCCAGATTATCTTTTTCTTAGCCACTACATTAGTCTGATTTTGTTAAGCCATAGTTTAGTATGTGACATTAACCTATTTCCCCGGTTACTGGAATAATCTTATTTTATATTTTGTACCTGGGCTAAAAATGTGTACCCTGGTTTTGCAAGGGGCATATTCCCTGATACCTGCGTTAGACACCAGTGCATCACACTGAGGCCTGTTCTATTAGTCCATGGCAGAGGTCTACACATAGTACAGCTGTTATGATGCTGACACCAGCCAAATCATAACACTCCGCAGCCTTCAGGAGATGCTGCAGCAGTATGAGGAGGACGTTGATTATGTGTCGCTATTCTAGGCACACAGTATGGAATGGATGCTCCGGACCAGAGAGATCAGTGTATCGTTGATGTAGCATACAGGTATGCACAGCACAATAGCCTATCTATGGTTGTGTATCTTCCTATTAGAGAACAAGGTTTTACTCAAAACAAAGAGTTTGATTGATACAGTGACTCATGAAATCAGAGACTAGCTCATCCTTCATGCTAGGTGTCATGACACCAGCATTTAGAGACAAAAGAATGGAGAAAAGGCTGAACCAGATGATAGCTATGCATATGATGGAAAATCCCTTTAAGACAGCTTGGAGGAGAAGTTTGGATGCATGGGTAGTGCCTCAGAGGATCATTAAATCAGCAAAAGCATAGACCACATGAATTCTGAAAACTTAACTAATGACACCTATGGTATGTGATGTCTGCCAACACAGAACTGCGAACTTAATTGAAAAGCCATCCCTTTCTCTGGGTGAAAATGGCTTTTGCTGAGTGGGGATGGACTCAGCCATTCATAAGGGATAGACTCAGACAGTCAGGGTCACAGGAAGATACTGGTTTGAACATGTGCTGTTTTGGAGAACATTTCCTCCAATAAACTCATTCAATCTGCTAGTGAAAAAAATGCCAAAGTCAATGTGAATTCATTTTTAAAATATAATGGATATTTGTGAATGATTTTTAGTGTTTTCCCAACTCTAATGTAAACCTACAGCTGAAAACCCCCAAGTTGTCCACTAGCCCTGCTTTAAAATCCAGTGACCTCTCACAGAAAATGGTTGTGGGCTTAGAAAACAGAGAGGATCTGGGAGTATTTCATGGATAGGTGCCACTAATTGATGCATTCACAGAAGGTTGTATGAAGCAGAATCAGAAGGGTATGTGCAGCTCCATTTCCCACAGTGACCATAGTAATAGTAATGAACACATTTTTAGTTATTGGGTATACCTCCTATGCTGTGTGTGAAAGTTTTAATTCTTTTCCATGGGGAAATCATCACAGGTTTGAAGGGAGTTGTTGCTGTGGTAAGCAGGTATCTCTCCATGATTCTGTCCTCTCTATGACCAGTCACACTCCTTCTAGACCTGTAATGGTTCATCTCTGAGGAGCTGGTATGGAAGGGCTTCTTTGGGATTCAGAAGAAGGGAACAGACTGCATGCCAGACAAGTATGGCTCCTCATATATTCCAGTCCATTTGCAAACTGTTTCTATTGATTTGTTCTTTTGCTATGTTTTGCTTGTGTAAGTCGGGGGGAGAGGAAAGGGAATGAGCCTAAATAACTATAGACAAAAATTAATAAATACATCAATACAAATCAAAGACTAATGATTGATTAAATGAACATTCAGAAAGGATTGAACTTACTTTTGGCTGGCCTAATAGTTGAAAGCACTTTTCTGGCTCAGTCTATATATTTAAAGAATACAGCTGATACATTGAAACCTGCACTTTCGCCTTTATGTAGCCATATTCTCTGCTGGTGAAACTCCCTTGATTGAGTCTAGTTATGTCAGCAGAAAATTTGACACTAATGTACAGAAGAAAGAAGCAAAAAACAAATATTTGTATTCTACTTTTTGAGGGAAAATGCTTTCCCTGTTTTATTGTTTGCTCAACAACACTATTAAGTGTTCATCATGAGCAAGGATTACATGTTACTGATTTGGTTTAGATGGGTTTTAGTCCCTGTGTCTTTTATAGTACCAGGCCAGAATCTTTCTTTTGCATGCTCTCTTCGAAGGGATTACTTTTTAGTCTGGTGCTTGGCTACTGGAAGGCTCAGACTGCCCCATACTACTTTTTTTGTTCTACCCACATGACAGGAGACTGCAAAACCTTAAGCTTCTCTCTCTCAGATCTTGGGAGACAGGCCAGTCCTCGCTTATAGACAGCCTCCCAACCTGAAGCAACTACTCACCAGCAACCGCACACCACTGAACAAAAACACTAACCCAGGAACCTATCCTTGCAACAAAGCCCGATGCCAGCTCTGTCCACATATCTATTCAAGTGACACCATCATAGGACCTAATCACATCAGCCACGCCATCGGGCTCGTTCACCTGCACATCTACCAACGTGATATATGCCATCATGTGCCAGCAATGCCCCTCTGCCATGTACATTGGCCAAACCGGACAGTCTCTACGCAAAAGAATAAATGGACACAAATCTGACATCAGGAATCATAACATTCAAAAACCAGTGGGAGAACACTTCAACCTCTCTAACCTCTCAGTGACAGACTTGAAGGTGGCAATTTTGCAACAAAAAAACTTCAAAAACAGACTCCAAAGAGAGACTGCTGAACTTGAATTAATATGCAAATTAGACACAGTTAACTCAGGCCTAAACAGAGACTGGGAATGGTTAGGTCATTACACTAATTGAATCTATTTCCCTATGTTAAGTTCTCCTCACACCTTCTATGGGTCATTTTAATTATCACTTCAAAAGTTTTTTTCTCCTGCTGATGATAGCTCATCTCAATTGATTAAACTCTTCCTGTTGGTATGCATACTTCTACCTTTTCATGTTCTCTGTATCTATAAATATCTCCTGTCTGTGTGTTCCATTCTATGCATCCGAAGAAGTGAGCTGTAGCTCATGAAAGCTCATGCTGAAATAAATTTGTTAGTCTCTAAGGTGCCACAAGTACTCCTGTTCTTCTCTCAAAACACTTGACCTTGAAAGAGGTGTAGCAGAAATCATTATCCTTTTGGTTAGTCATTGCAATGTATTGGGTACAGCTCAAACAATCAAATTTTACTCTTCTATCAAAATTTGGCAAACTCAAAATATTAAGGTTGCTGGGGGTCTGGAACATCAGAGCATTAGCTTGGCTTGTTCTGTTACCTCTTACAACCCTAACAACAAAGGCAATCTGTGATTTGTACAAATTCATAACTATTGTAATTAAAAATCTGACCTTTATCTAAATTCTGCTGCACATGCACTTAAGATTTCCTCTAAAGTGCAGACTCTCAAGCTGTTGTTGTTATTAGGGACATGTTTCCATGGATTAACTTTTCAAGGGTAATTTCTAGTTTTAAATGATTAACTTTGTTACACTGTTGTAAGTCACTTGGTTGGATTCACCGTAATTTTAGTTGAAACAAAGACAATGAAAAGTGTGTTCCTTTTATTGAGAATGTGAAGCTATAACATGCAGTTATTGGCCAAAGCTGCCAATTAATGTAATGGCAGTCATTAATTCTGATGTCATTTGTTCTCCATTTCCAGTTATGGGAGGGAGGCATACTATATTTTTGAAAAATACAACTTTCACAATTTCTTATGCCTAAACTTTGCACACTTTCCTGGTTCTTATTGCTGACTGACTAAGCAGTCAAGCTGAAAGAAGAAAGGAGGAGCCTCACTGAAGCCAGTGTCATATGCAAACTATTTTTTAAGCAGAAGTTTGATAAAGTAGAACATCTTAGAGCAATAGGAACTAGGAGACTTCACTCACCTGCAAGTTATTCTCCCTTCCTCAGGGTTAACTCCATCTTCTGCCCTGCTGTTAACAGTATAGATCTTTAAGATCTTTTGACACCATAGTACCAGTATCTGTTTAGCCTTCAACAGACATTGAAAGAGAGAGAAAGAAAGAAAGAAAGAAAGAAACTCCTCTTTTGTTCTTGGACAGCAAAACTAACCTTTCACTTAACTCTCTCTCTTTTTTCAAATTGTTTGTAAGTGAATTTAGTGCTAGTGAAAAGAGCAAGATTGACAGCTATGGAGATGGAAGTCTTCTGTTTATCCTCAGAAGAGGTACAGCACAGACAATAACAGTAACAATCTTCCCATAATACCCTGCCAAATTTCCTCAATTCCGTCCTTTAGGGGTAAGAGGATAGTTAAATCTCCTTGCCCACTCCAACCTTGGCTCCCCTGCTAAGACTGCAGATAAGGATGCCAGTTTGTGGCAATTATTGATAGTGTTTTCTTTGTGATGCGGGCACTTCTGCAGGGAGATCTGGGCTGAGATCACCATACTTACACATAACACAGGCCAGTCCACAAACAATGCAACATGGGAATAGCCCAGTCAGGTGTGAGGGGGGGGGAAATCAAATTAGCTAATGAATGCAAAGCTTGGTAATAAGGATCACAGGTTCATAACAGTGGAGAGTCGTTAACCTTAATGACTATGCTCTGTACTGAACAATGGACATGCTAAGAAGGATAGCTGGAATTGTGGCCTGGGCTACACTAGAAAACTAGGTCGGCATAACTATGTTGTTCAAGTTGTGAAAAATCCATACCCCTGAGCGGCATTGTTAAACCAGCCTAAGTCCCATTGTAGCCAGCACTATAAGAACTCTTCAGTTAACCTAGCTACTGCCTCTCAGGGAGATCCCCTCCTGTCACCATAGTAAGTGTCTACACTGAAGCGCTCTACAGCAGCGCAGTTGTGCCAGTGTAATATTTTGTGTGTAGACGTGCCCTGAGAGAAGCAAATTGCCCAAATTTGTCTGCATGGATGAGAGCAGTGGAGAGTAGAAAATTCTGAAATGGGACAAAGAGGCAGGTGACAAATCGGGCTTAAAAAGGACTCCCAAGAGGAACTAAGGGTGAAAGACTTTTGGCGGGATGGGAAGATAGGGGAAGAGATGAGCATGCTTTCATAATGGGTAGAGTGGTGGTCAGTTTAACTGAGGGACCAAACAAAATCATAAATAGCTAGCTGAGCTAGAAAGGCTCAAGAGAAATGATGAGATGCAGGGGAAGGATTCTGGATACACCCCAGAGAGCTCTATCTAAACCCAATGAACTTTTAGAGTGGTGAGAAACCTGAGGAAGGGAAATGCATAATGGTGTGCTTATTATTTGGTATGGATCTGTGCATTTCTTATGCTGTTAAGTAAAGGGTAACGGTGTTTTCGATTCTTGTGCAAAGCCTATCTGCATGTCTGTTTGCTTTCATTACCATGTGCCCTGAAAGAATAAACTGTATTCCAGAAGGCTCACATCATCAGTGGGATTCTGGGGAATGGGCAAGAGATGCTAGGGAGGCTTTGGGGAGACAGCATTAGTTTTAGGGAGTCCCCACTGGAGGCCTCGCTGCCAAGAGGGGTGGTCAGACATGAGGTGTACACCTCAAGTGCATTTGTAGAGGCCCAAAGCCAGGCACAGTGTCTAAAATCTGCCCAGCTAAGGGCATGTGGGATTCAGCATTTGGATCCCCTGTGTGGCAAGCTTCCAATGTGGGAGTTTGACCAGAAATGTGATGCACCACGTTCCCCTCACTCCCTGCCAGTGGTGAGCTGCAGCCAGTTTGCACCGGTTCGCGAGAACCGGTTGTTAAATTTAGAAGTCCCTTTAGAACCGGTTGTTCCTGGAGGAACAACTAGTTCCAAAAGGGCTTTTAAATTTAACAAAAGCTCTAGCAGCTCTCTACCCTTCCCCCGGCCCCAGCTCACCTTACTCCGCCTCTGCATCCTCTTCAGAAGCTCCTCCGGCTTCTCCTCCCCCTCCCCAGCTTCCCGCGAATCAGCTGTTCGCGCGAGAAGCCTGGGAGGGCTGAGAAGGCTTCCACCAGGTAAACTGGGGTCAGGGGGCGGGGGCGCCAGTGGGAGGAGGACTCCAGGCGCTGCGCCCCCCGGCGAGGTCGCAGCCGGACCCTGGGGCCGGGCAGCGCGGCTCCTGCCCCCCGGGTCCAGCTGCGACCTTGCCAGGCAGCGTGGCACGGCTCCTGCCCGGCCCCCGGGTCCGGGTCCGGCCGGGCGGCGCGGCTCCTGCCCGGCCCCCGGGTCCGGGTCCGGCCGGGCGGCGCGGCTCCTGCCCGGCCCCCGGGTCCGGGTCCGGCCGGGCGGCGCGGTTCCTGCCCGCCCCGGTCCGACGTCCGGTCCGCCGGGCGGCGCGGCTCCTGCCCGCCCCGGTCCGACGTCCGGTCCGCCGGGCGGCGCGGCTCCTGCCCGGCCCCCGGGTCCGACGGGGCAGCGCGGCTCCTGCCCGGGTCCGGCCGGGCGGCGCGGCTCCGGCCCGGCCCCCGGGTCCGGCACCGATGTTGGCTGGGTGGCTCTGGTTAAGTTTTGTGTAAGGCCTTGTAACCTTGGTCAAAAAGCATGGCATATTGTATTGCATTGATCTTAGCCAAAAGGAAAACAAGCCTCATGACTGAATTATTCTGTAGTGCTATCAAGTTGAGTGTAGGATCAGTTTATTATAGTGTACATTATATATTTAAAATTAGCCAAAAGGAAAACAAGGCTTAAGACTGTGAATTACTGTGTGGTTGATCATTTGTTTTCCCTGTCAGTTCTCTAATGTTTTGTAGCACTAAAATATTTTATGATGTTTACAGATATTTAAGATATTTCAGAAAATTTGAACACCCTCCAACTTAAAAATGAGACTCTGTGTTTCCCTGTATCAAGAAGCCCCCGTCGTAGGTTAGCACTATTATTCCTATGCCCTTTACCATAACTGAAAGCGAGAAAACAACACAATTTGATTCTAATTACTGCCAACTGCCATAAATTCCTCTAGACCAAAGTCTGATAGCTAGGTTTTGTTACGTAAATAGTGCAGCCAACCTGATTAACCTGCAGAGGTAAAGCTTTGCTAGTTTAATGATACAGCAAATCCCTTTATCAGGGCATTAAATTACAGCTTCCCACCTGCCTTTTGAGACTGATTTGTGTTAACCTGCAGTTTGACATCCAGTTTGGTCTAGAATTATATAGTAGACTAGTTTAATCCCTCCTTGGTTCTGTGCAGTGTAAGAAGAATGATAATGAGGTGGTTGGGGGAAATAGTATATGACTTCCATTTAGTTGCCTATCTTTAGAGCCCCACCTCAGTGAGATACACTTGTCTGAGTTCCAGCATGAATTGCAGTAATGGTAACAGTCAGTGCTAATTAGTATAGTTGATTATGGAATCTGTAAAAATTGTTTTCCTGAAAAAATTATGTATATTGTATATTTTTATGTAAAAAAAAATTAAATAGAAACTAGCTTGTGAAAAGCATCATAATGTTACACAATGCTCTCTTTAGCTCAGAGGCAACAAAAGGAACTCCTATGTAGTTATTAATTTTGTTGTATGAATGACAACACAAAGGCTGTTTTATTAGGAACATATTAAATAGAGATTAAAGGACTTGACTGAATTTTACCAAAGTCACAGCTGAAGGCGATAGGCAGAGTCCTGACAAATGGGTGAAAGGAATGATGGATGTAGACAGCTAAAATCTATTTTAAAATGGATCTTTTTGCAGTTGAGTTGTGGGCAGTTTTCTTCTTAGAGAAATCTGAGGAGAGCAGAATGAGTTGTTTATTCAGTGCAACTTTCTTCTTTTGTTAACCGAAAAATTGCCCTACAATATTTACAACTTGATTGTTCATTAAGAAAGATCCTAAAAGAATCCAAAAATGAAAAAAATGTATTTTAAATAATGCCCTCTAGTGTGTGATATAGTCCAGTGAGTCAAAAGGATGTTGCTCTGGATTTGAGAAAGAGAAGGCCTGAGGTAATAGATTAAGGGGAAATATCACGGGAGGGTAAAACACTTAGTTGGGGTGAAGTTCTGGCCATTTCTGCATGCAAAAGCCAAAACATAGCAGCAATGCTATGTTTTGCTGAGTAGAGAGACCCAGTAATATAAGAGCTTATTGAAAAGGACTCTCCAACCAAAATGCTGTTGAAACAGTTTTGCCATGTGGAGGAGTCCCAGACTACACCAAGATTTTGCAGGGGGATTCTACAACTCCTTGCATGTTCTGAAGCTGCGCTTTGCAGTACATCTCTGTGGAAGACTTTGGAGAAGACTTGGAGAGAGGCATGTGGTCAATATACCCATGCCCAGTGAGGGCTTACTGTCACAGAACCTCATGTGGGGAAGTAGGGTCCACAATGAATTTTGTCCACTATTTTGGCCAGAAGAGTTTTGTAATAGTGGCTGTCTCATCCACTAGTTCTGGGTTTGGGAAGGAGAGAGGTTTCCTTCTCCCAGGCACTGTATATATCCTCATGTATAACTCTCTTATTTGTTCTTTGCATGGGGACCCAGATTTTTGTCCTAGGACTATACTATCTACAGTCTTATTGGTAAGTAAATCAGGTTCCTAAGGCTATTACTTTTGTTAGGTTTTAGTACACAACTCTTTATACTTTTATTTAACAACTGGATACAACACATTTTATACTTTTATTTAACAACTGGATACAACACATTTCTTTATGTGGATAAAATAAAAATCCCTTCAATATATAGGTCATAAGGGAAGTTCCTCTTCATCTGTAGTTAAAATCCCACAGACTTTGTATTGCTTTTACTCTCATCTCAATAGCCTGTTAGGCAGCAAATCCTTAAATAAGTTGCAGCAGGTCACAGAAAATGGATAATTCAATAGGCAGAAATAAAACATAGAGGGAAAAAATACCTGTGAGAAACACTACAAAAAAATTGATGTTGAAGACTCCACTGGAGCAAGCACTCGAAATAAATGCACCATTGTAGCATCAGCCAACTGTTTAATTAGGTCGTGGTCTCAGCATACCACCACCCTATCATGCTGACCAATGTAGTATCATTGTTTCCTTGTACTCCCTTGTAAATATGTCTCCTCTGTCACCTCTTGTCTTATATTTAGAGTGTAAACTCTTTGGGGCAGGGATCATCTTTTTGTTGTGTTTCTATGGTACCTAGCACAATGGGGGTCCTGGTTCATGGCTGGGTCTTTTAGTCACTAGAATACTACTATTAATAATAATTAATAACCATTGGCAATGGCTAGCCCATGGTTTTCCTGTTGCTAACAGCTGCTATCCCATGTTTATTTTTAATGACCAGAATAGCTAACCTATTGCTTTGTAAACTGTGCCTTTAATACCACGAATATGAATACTTGGCACCAGTATAGCACTTTTCATCTATAAATCTCAAAGGCTTTCTAAAGGAGGGTAAGTATCATTCTTTCCTATTTACAGTTAGAGAAACTGAAGCTCAAAGAAGTTGTGATCTTGAAAATATTACAGTGCAAGTCAGTGGTGGAGCCAGGAATAGGCCCTCAGGTGTCCTTATTCTCAGTCCTCTATCAATTGCATCTTGCTGCTGCTTCTTCGAGTGATTGCTCCTATGCATTCCAGTTAGGTGTGCGCGCCGTGCGTGCACGGCATCTTGGAACTTTTTTACCCTAGCAACACCGGCGGGCCGGCTGGCGCCCCCTGGAGTGGCACCGCTATGGCGCTAGTTATATACCCCAGCCGGCCCGTCCGCTCCTCAGTTCCTTCTTACCGCCCGTGACGGCCAGTTGGAACTGTGGAGTGCTCTTCGTTCTCCACGACCCTAGCTTTCGCATCTCTTTTTGTATATAGTTAGTTTAGTAGTTAGTTTGACAGTTTCTTAGATAGTTAGTTAGTGTATATAGATAAGGTAAAAGGGGGGGGGGTTCCCCTTTTACCTCACCCGGTGCGAGCTCATGCCCAAGGCACCGGGCTTTAAGCCCTGCGCGGCGTGCCAGAGGCCTATGCCCATCGGAGACCCGCACGACGCCTGTCTCCGTTGCCTGGGCGAAGGGCACAGAACGGACAAGTGTTCAATCTGCTCGACTTTTAAACCGCGGACCCGGAAAGAGCGGGAGATCCGCTTGAAGCAGATCTTAATGGAAGCGTCGCTTAAACCACCGGCACCGTCCGCGCCGGCACCGCGAACTGCCTCGGTGCAGAGCGCACCGGCGGCGCCGAGCCGCTCCGCCTCCGCAGCGCCACCCATACAGAAAGCGGCTGCGAAGTCGCAGCACCGCTCGCTTTTGCCCGCGAAGAAGCAGAGACTGGCGAAGGCACTGGCTCAGGTTCGCTCTGAGGACTCTGCAAGAGCGGTTGAGCAACCTGCGGCTCCCGCGGTGCCCGTGCACAAGCCATGCACCGGACCCTTGACTCCGGCGCCGCAAGGCCCGTCGAGTCCGGCGCCGCCACGCTCCCCGGTGCCGTCCGCGGTTGAGCCACGGCCGCCATCAACGCCGGAGACATTCGCTTCCGCAAGAGAGCTGATCCAGCTCATAGAGGCGCCAGGCCTCCGGCCCCCGGCACCGCCGGTGCGGGCTGTCGTGTCGGCGGGGAAGCCGACTAGAATGACCCGGCCACCGTCCCTGGACAGGCGACATGGACGACACACCCGGTCCCGGTCCCGTTCCCGGTCCCGCGGCAGGTCTCCATCCTGGCGCTCGCGATCTCGGCACCGCTCGCCTTCGCGGTACCGATCGCTGTCAAAACGTCGGTCGCAGTCCCGGTACCGCTCGTCATCGCAGTACCGGTCGTACTCTCGACGCCGCACGAGATCCAGGTCGCCATCGCGGCGGCACCATCAGAGATCGCCGTCCCGTCACCGCGACTCGCGCGGGCGTTCATGGCACCGGCGGTCTCAGTCCCGGTCGAGCTCCCGGCATCGGTCGAGCTCCCGGCACCGTGGCGGACGTCACTCACGGTCACCTTCCCGGTACTGACCGGAGCAACATCGCGCTTCTTTGCCATCCGGGGACGGACTGCCCCATTCGGCAGCGCACTCTGCGAGCGCCTCGGCACCGCCATGGCCATCTCGACCCGCGTCGGTCGCTTCCGGCACGGACGGATACGGACTCCTGCCGCCTACCCCACAAGGCCAGCCTCAAGGGCCACAACCATGGGGCTTCTGGGTTCCATGGGCCCAGTATGAGGCCCAGGGCGTGCCTTTTCCACCAAGGCCTCCCGCGTCCGAGCGCAGGGTCCCAGAGGCGACGATATCCCGACCGGCCCCTTCGCCACCGGCGGCGGATGCTTTAGCGTCGGAGTCCCAGGGCCATGCGCAGCCCGCACCCCCCGACGAGCAGGTGGCGAACCCCTCTTCAGAGGCGGTCGTCCAGGGGTTGTCGTCCTCGTCCTCGCCTGATGAGGCTGTGGCCGGCGCAGCGACTAAGCAGCCTCCTCCCATTGATGTAAAGGCTCACCAGGACCTCCTTCGCGCGGCGGGGGCCTTGCCCCATAGAGGGAGCAGGAAGACGAGGACCCTATTACGAACGTTGTTGGGGCGGACATGCCGGTGCGAGTTGTGCTTCCTTTTGTACGGACGGTACAGAAGAATGCCACCACTATCTGGCAGACGCCAGCGTCCGTGCCCCCTACAGCCCGTGGTGTTGAACAAAAGTACTCTGTCCCTCCCACGGGCTATGAATATTTGTATACACATCCAACCCCGGACTCCCTGGTAGTCCAGTCGGTTAATGACAGGGAGCGGCACGGCCAACCGGCTCCTGCGCCCAGGTCTAAGGACGTGAAGCGTATGGACCTGCTAGGCCGAAAGGTCTATTCCACAGGAGGCCTGCAAATGAGGATTGCCAACCAGATGGTCCTCCTCGCCAGGTACGTCTTTGACATCTTGACGTCCCTGGCGAAATTTACTGAGCTCCTGCCGACAGCCTCCCGCCAGGAGTTCGCGGCCATGTTGGAGGAAGGGAGGAGGTCGTCTAGATCCTCCATCACAGCAGCCCTCGATGCTGCGGACTCGGGTGCGAGGACCTTGGCCTCCGGTGTCACGATGCGGCGTATCGCCTGGCTGCAGTCTTCCACCCTGCCGCCGGAGGTCCAATATACGCTACAGGACCTACCGTTTGATACAAAAGGGCTGTTCTCGGAGAAGACGGATTCTCGGATCCAAACTTTGAAGGATGGCCGTATCGCGATACGTACGTTAGGCATGCATACGCCAGCGACGCAGCGCAGGCCATTCCGTCCACAGCCCTCCCGACCGGCCTACCAGTCCCGGTATCGTCCGTACAACAGCCGGCGTCCAGCCCAAAATCGCCGTCGTCCATCCGGCAACCGTCGGAACCAGGGCCAGGCCGCTTCCAAGGCCCCTCAGGGGGCCAAGCAGGCCTTTTGATGGGACGCTCGAGGACGGCCCATCACTCTCCCCACCGGATCCTTCCCTTTTATTTTACAACCGCCTTTCCCATTTCTTTTCGGCATGGTCCCAATTAACATCAGACAACTGGGTGCTCCAAACAGTCCAGTCGGGATACCGCCTGCAATTTGTTTCGCCCCCACCTTTCCACCCACCCTCCCTGTCCCTCTTCAGGGACCCCTCTCACGAGCAAGTCCTCTTACAAGAGGTCCAGACTCTGTTGAGCGTGGGTGCCATAGAAGCAGTGCCTCAGGACAGACGGGGCAGGGGATTCTACTCCCGTTATTTTCTCATCCCCAAGACAAAAGGCGGGCTGCGTCCTATCCTGGACCTTCGCGAGCTGAACAAGTACCTGCTCAAGCCCAAGTTTCGTATGGTCACCCTGGGGACCATCATTCCCTCTCTGGATCTGGGAGACTGGTTTGCCGCCCTCGACATGAAGGACGCGTACTTCCATGTCGCAATCTATCCTCCCCATCGTCGTTACCTTCGGTTTGTGGTCAACGACACTCACTACCAGTTCGCCGTGTTGCCGTTCGGACTGTCCACCGCCCCGAGGGTGTTTACCAAATGCATGGCGGTAGTCGCCGCAGCCCTCCGCCGTCGACAGATGCACGTTTACCCGTATCTCGACGACTGGCTGGTTCGAGGTCAGTCCCGGCAACTTGTGATGAACCAGATGTCAGAAATCATGTCTCTCTTTCATCGCCTCGGTCTTCTCATCAACACCGAGAAGTCCACTTTGATTCCGACACAGCGGGTGGAGTTCATCGGAGCGGTCCTCGACTCCACAGTGGCCAGAGCCTGCCTCCCTCGCGCTCAGCACCAGACGATGGTCTCCATCATCCGGGACCTCGCCGCCTTCCCTACCACGACGGTGCGCTCTTGCCTCCATCTCCTGGGCCACATGGCTTCGTGCACGTATGTCACCGCGTACGCGCGGCTCCACCTTTGCCCGTTCCAGTCGTGGCTCGCGTCGGTGTATCGGCCACATCGAGACCCCATTGACATGGTGGTCACGGTCACCAGGATGACCCTCGAGTCCCTCAACTGGTGGCTCAACCCAGAGGTCGTGTGTGCCGGAGTTCCGTTCCACCCTCCTCGCCCGTCCGTCACTCTGACCACGGACGCCTCAGCACTCGGTTGGGGGGCACACCTGGGCGATCTCCACACGCAGGGCCAGTGGTCGGCCCAGGAGCTCGCCCTGCACATCAATGTTCGCGAGCTACGCGCCATCTGCCTGGCCTGTCGCACCTTCTGCACCCACCTGCAAGGCCGTTGTGTGACAGTGTTCACGGACAACACCACCGCGATGTTCTACGTGAACAAGCAGGGCGGAGCCCGCTCCTCCCCCTTCTGCAAGGAAGCGATGCTCCTGTGGGACTTCTGCGTGACCCACTCAATTCACCTGGAAGCATCCTTTCTTCCGGGAGTGCAGAACACGCTGGCCGACCATCTCAGCAGGTCGTTCCTCTCCCACGAGTGGTCCCTCTGTCCAGATGTCGTCCACACAATCTTCCGGAGGTGGGGGTTTCCCCAAGTAGACCTATTTGCCTCCAAAGAGAACAGGAAGTGCCACCTGTTTTGCTCGTTCCAGGGTCACTCGCCGGGCTCCCTGTCGGACGCCTTCCTGTATCCCTGGACGGATCACCTCCTCTACGCCTTCCCTCTGTTCCCGCTCGTGCACCGAGTGCTCCTGAAGCTTCGGAGGGACAGAGCCCACGTCATTCTAATCGCGCCGGCCTGGCCGAGACAGCACTGGTACACCCTGCTGCTCGAGCTCTCCGTTCGGGAACCCATCCTCCTCCCGTTGTGGCCGGACCTCATCACCCAGGATTTCGGCAGGCTTCACCATCCGAACCTGCAGTCCCTCCATCTTACAGCTTGGTACCTGAGTGGCTGACCCATGCGGAAAGGGGCTGTTCTGCAGCGGTTCAACAGGTCCTGCTCGAGAGCAGAAAGCCTTCCACTCGCTCCACTTACCTAGCGAAGTGGAAGAGGTTTGCACTCTGGTGTGATCATCGAGGTCTTAATCCATTCCTGGTCCCGGTCCCTACCATCCTGGACTACCTCTGGCACCTTAAGGAGCAAGGTCTGGCGGTCTCCTCCTTGAGAGTTCATCTGGCAGCGGTATCAGCCTTCCTCACCTCTGTGGAAGGTCGGTCCATCTTCTCGAACCAGATGGTTTCCCGCTTCCTCAAGGGCCTGGACTGCTTGTACCCGCCGGTGCGGCGCCCGGCCCCGACCTGGGATTTGAATCTCGTCTTGGCCAAACTAATGGGTCCTCCATTCGAGCCCTTAGCCACGTGCTCCCTGCTCTACCTCTCTTGGAAGACGGCCTTCCTCGTCGCCATTACATCAGCGAGACGAGTCTCTGAGCTTCGCGCTTTGACGATCGACCCGCCATACACGGTCTTCCATGGGGACAAGGTGCAGCTTCGCCCTCATCCGGCCTTCCTCCCGAAGGTAGTGTCAGCTTTCCATCTCAACCAGGAGATCTTCCTCCCGGTGTTCTTCCCGAAGCCGCATGCCTCGCCTCAGGAACAGCAGCTGCATACCCTCGATGTCCGCAGAGCGCTCGCTTTCTACATCGAGCGGACAAAGCCCTTCCGGCGTTCGCCCCAGCTGTTTGTAGCGGTTGCCGACCGCATGAAGGGAGAGCCGATATCCTCCCAACGGATTTCCTCCTGGGTCACTGCGTGTATCGGGTCCTGCTATGAGCTGGCTCGCGTACCACCAGGCCGCATCACTGCACACTCGACGAGGGCGCACGCCTCATCTGTTGCCTTCCTGGCCAACGTTCCGATCCAGGACATCTGTCGAGCGGCCACCTGGTCTTCGGTCCACACCTTCGCCTCCCATTACGCGTTGGTGCAGCAGTCTCGAGACGACGCAGCCTTCGGCTCCGCGGTATTATACTCCGCCATGTCTCACTCCGACCCCACCGCCTAGGTAAGGCTTGGGAATCACCTAACTGGAATGCATAGGAGCAATCACTCGAAGAAGAAAAGACGGTTACTCACCTGTAGTAACTGTTGTTCTTCGAGATGTGTTGCTCCTATCCATTCCAGACCCGCCCTCCTTCCCCACTGTCGGAGTAGCCGGCAAGAAGGAACTGAGGAGCGGATGGGCCGGCTGGGGTATATAACTAGCGCCATAGCGGCGCCACTCCAGGGGGCGCCAGCCGGCCCGCCGGTGTTGCTAGGGTAAAAAAGTTCCGAGATGCCGTGCACGCGCGGCGCGCACACCTAACTGGAATGGATAGGAGCAACACATCTCGAAGAACAACAGTTACTACAGGTGAGTAACCGTCTTTTCCACTACTTCAGTTACACCGCAGTCTGGCGGATGTTTCATTCCTTTTGCAATCCAAGTTGCTGAATGCTACAAGTTATATTTTATTATATATAACTATTGGAAGGTGCTATTCATTTTGCCTTTCCCCCCCACTCTTTTTAACCACTTCTGTTCTTGATAGACACTCCGCACAGCTCCAGGAGAGTGTCAGTTATATAGATATACTCATAGGAGTTTTACATAGCATGGTACTATGTGACATGTCAATGTGAATTATATGTGCATCGTATATGATGCTTGGAAGGTTAATTTCTTCTTCAAGTGATTGCTCATGTGTATTCCACAATAGGTGTGGTGCTCACCACATGCACCAGTGCTGGAAGTTTTTCCCCTAGCAGTACCTGTAGGGGAGTGCCCTAGCGACCCCTGGAGTGGTGCCTCCATGGTGCGGTATAAGGGGCACTGTGCGCTCTCCCCACCCTTATTTCCTTCTTGCCGCCAGTGAAGGTGCTTCGGAACTGCTCTGCTCCAGCTTTGCTGTAGCACATCCCCAAAACTGCTTGTTCATTCAGTGTATGGTACCTGTAGTTAGTTAGTTGTTTAGTTAGTTTAATTTAGCTAGAGCGCCTGGGCTGGGGCATGCCCCGTGCCCTGGGTTTTAAGTCGTTTGACACTTTTAGGTGTTCTCTGCCACTGAGTGATCCACATGTGGACTGTTTGCACTGTTTGGGGGAAACCCAGTGATGAGCTGCCAAAATATTAACAACCGGTTCCCTCCTCCTCACCCCATGAGGGGGTCATGCCCCCCCGGGGACTCCTGCCCCATCCAACCCCCCCATGTTCCCTGACAGCCCCCCCGCCCCGGACCCATGCCCTATCCACCCCCCCTTCCCTGTCCCCTGACTGCCCCTTGCCACCCCATCCAACCCCTTCTCTCATTCCTGATGTTACCGGGGACCCCTACACCCCATCCAACCACCCCTTCTCTCTGTCCCCTGACTGTCCCTGGAATCCCTACCCCTACCTGCCCCCCACCGCCCCATCCAACCCCTGCTCCTTTCTGACTGCCCCCCCCGGGACCCTTACCCCGTTCAATCCCCCTGGTCCCTGCCCTCTGAGCACTCTGACAGTAATCCACCCCCCTAACTCCCCTGCCCTCTTCCAACACCTGCTCCCTGCCCCCTTACCGCGCTGCCTGGAGGTGGGGGCCGAGCTGGGCTGGGGCTGGGACCGGAGCCACCCAGCCGACGTCGGTGCCGGACCCGGGGGCCGGGCCGGAGCCGCGCCGCCCGGCCGGACCCGGACGACGCACCCGGGGGCCGGGCAGGAGCCGCGCCGCCCCGCTGGACCCGGGGGCCGGGCAGGAGCCGCGCCGCCCCGCTGGACCCGGACCCGGGGGCCGGGCAGGAGCCGTGCCACGCTGCCTGGTGAGGTCACAGCTGGACCCGGGGAGCAGGAGCCGCGCCGCCCGGTCCCAGGGTCCGGCCGCGACCTCGCTGGGGGGCGCGGCGCCTAGAACCCTCCTCCCACTGGCGCCCCTGGCCCCAGCTCACCTGGTGGAAGCCTTCTCAGCCCTCCCAGGCTTCTCACGCGAACAGCTGATTCGCGGGAAGCTGGGGAGGGGGAGGAGAAGCCGGAGGAGCTTCTGAAGAGAATGCAGAGGCGGAGTAAGGTGAGCTGGGGCCGGGGGAAGGGTAGAGAGCTGCCAGAGCTTTTGTTAAATTTAAAAGCCCTTTTGGAACTAGTTGTTCCTCCAGGAACAACCGGTTCTAAAGGGACTTCTAAATTTAACAACCAGTTCTCGCGAACCGGTGCGAACCGGCTGCAGCTCACCACTGGGAAAACCCATCTCAGTGATCGGTACAAGATTTGCAAGTCGTTTAAGCCTCAGACCAAGAGAGAAAGGGACATCAGGCTCCAGGCTATTCTGATGGAGTTGGCACTGACTCCAGCTCCAGCTCCCCACTCCAAGTCAGCACCGGGCACCACGGTGTCAGTGCGTGGCAACCCTTCAGCGCCATCGACTAGTCAGCACTGCTCCCGGTCCATGGGGCACACCAAGAAGGCTAGAAAGAGCCTTTGCCACAGCACCAGAGTAAACCTGGGACAGAAGCTAGACCCATGTCGGGCAGTCCTCAATCCCCACCGGCCACTAGGCTTCCGACTCAAATGGAGCGGAGTAGTCTGGCCCATTGGGAGCAGGCCTCCCCAGATGTCTGGATGCCTTCCACACTGGAGCCCCTGCAGGCAGCCCGGGATGTTATGTCCATGCCAGTACCAGGAGCACCGCTGATGTCGGCCTCGCGCTCCAGAGGCAAGTCGCCGCTGGGATCTCCCAGCTCGGTACCAGTCTCGGTCAAGGGAACGTTCCCGATGCCATTCACTGCCCAGCAACCGTTCAGGGCAAAGTCCACGTAGATTGCCCTTGATGCCCACCAGGCTGTCTGGTTGGGTTCCGTCTGACCGAGACACTTGGCACCGCTCCACCTCGAGGAGCAAACACCAACAGGACTGAGGCAGATGTCGCCAAAGGTCCTCGTCTCGGAGGGGTTATCGTAGCTGGTCATAGCATGGACGTCAACGTTGTTCCTGTTCGGCGTCCCGCTCCAGGACCCCGCTATGGCACCACCGCCGCAGCCCCAGGCGTCAATTGCTGGTGTCTCACCATTGCAGGGCCACCCGCCGGAGCCAAGAACGGAGCAGCTGTTACCGATGGTACCGGTCCTCCACATCGAGATCGCGGTCTGTGGTTGGCACCACTCCTGGCACTGCCACTCCTCCCAGTCTGGGGACAGCGGCAGGTCATGTGTCAGCCTGGCCTCCCTTTATAGTCGTCCATTGATGGGCCAAGCCAGGCAGGCTGAACAGCCGGCCCCATGGCCGGCCCAGTGGTACCAGTGGGCACCGTGGCCTCCGATGCAGCCCCCAGCGGGGGCTCGCTCGTTGGCCGAAGCCTCAGAAGGACCCACCTCCCTCTCCAGACCTTAGAGGAAGAAGTTGGTGGGATGTACATCCTCAGCACTGTGCCTGGAGACTGACCAGGTGGTGGACTCTCCGGTGCCGGTGGACACTCAAAGTACCACGCTGGCCTCCCTGCCCTCCCTGGATGAGGCGATTACGGCCCCGCCTCCCTCTGTTCCGCACAAGGCCTTTAGGGCCCACCAAGAACTCTTTAAAAGGGTGGCATCAAGCCTCCATGTCCAAGCAGAGGAGATGGAGGAACCCTTGGACTCCCTGTTTAATGTGCTGTCCTCCTGACCTGACCTCCGAGCCCCCGCACACGGTGTTTCATAAGGATAAGGTCCAGCTCTGCCCACACCCCTCGTTCCTCCCGAAGGTGGTCTCTGCCTATCACATGGGTCAGGACATGTTTCTGCCGGTCCTCTGCCCCAAGCCCCATGCGTCCAGTGAGGAGCACCGCCTCCACATGCTGGTTGTGAGATGGGCTCTGGCTTTCTATCTGGAGTGGACTAAGCCGTTCAGAAAGTCCTCGCAACTATTTGTTGCCTTGGCCGAGCGTATGAAAGGTCAGCCGATCTCCACTGACCGGTTCTCCAACTGGATCACCTCGTGCATCCATACCTGTTATGACCTGGTGGGAATCCCTCCACTACCAATTATGAAGGCGCACTCGACTAGGGCACAGGCCTCGTTGGCTGCCTTTTTGGCCCACATCCCCATTCAGGACATTTGTAGGGCTGCCACATGGTCTTCAGTTCACGTGTTCACCTCGCACTATGCAATTGTCTCCCAGACCATGGAAGACACCGGGTTAGGCAGAGCTGTGCTCTGTCACGAGAATTTGTGAATTCCTACCCACCTCCGACAGATATAGCTTGGAATCACCTATTGTGGAATACACATGAGCAATCACTTGAAGAAGAAAAGAGAGTTACCTTTTCCGTAACTGGTGTTCTTCAAAATGGTTGCTCATGTCTATTCCACATCCCGCCCTCCTTCCCCTTTGTCGGAGTTATCTGGCAAGAAGGAACTGAGGGTGGGGGGAAGCATGCAGCGCCCCTTATACCGCACCATAGAGGCGGCACTCCAGGGGCCGCGAGGGCACTCCCCTATGGGTAGTGAGCATGCACATCTATTGTGGAATAGACATGAGCAACACATCTTGAAGAACACCAGTTACGGAAAAGGTAACTGTCTTTTCATAAATATTTACCTTTTTGCTAATTCAGAATCTAATGTAATGATAGTCTGTTTAACACAACAGGCTGAGCTCAGGCCTTATGATTTGTGTGGGATGGTTAAAATACAAACTGATATTGTTCATTAACTTGATAGTCTACATCTATGGTAAACATACATTCCACACATATCTTAGTATGTTGCAGTCTGGCACAATGGATGTCATGGTAGCAGGCACTTCAGAAGAAAGAAAGGGAGATATGTAAATAAGTTCAGAGACTGATTTTCTTTTTACAAATCAGCCTCAAAACATCATGAATGAAGCTATTGGCATAAGTGGCATTAGGAAGATTTTACCACCCTTGTCTGTACTATATTACTCATGACAAGATATGGCCATCTTGTATTAGTTCTATGTTTCACAAGTTAAAATAATGCCTTAAAATGCGTGTTTGATAGCATTACAGTGAATAGCAAAACAATTGTTTTTTAGTCAGGTGAAAAATGGCTTTACAGGCTATAGTTTTATCGATGTGACTATCACAAATTAGTTGTATGTATACTTTAAGCAAATCATATGGGGATATGTTGTTGCAGGGAAAGTAAAACAGGAAATCAATTCCTTGTGTAGATTTCCACATTCCTAGAATGCAAGACATACCCTGACTCTTGGCTACTACAGCTAACTTGCCAAAGAAGTTACATATCACTTGTAGCTCTGATTTTTGCTTTAGGACATTGTGTTGCACCATCAACTGTGCTAAAACAGTCCATGCCAAAGGTTTGTAATTAAATATAAAGAATTATGTTTTGTTACTGCCGAAACTGATTGCGGTTCGATCAGCTTTGGTATTGGGAGAGGAAAAACCAGGCTGGACCAGAATAAAGTTTAAAGCCAAGTGGCTGCGTTTATTGGGGGGATAGTTACAACGTTGGCCAACGAGGGGGGCAATTCTTAGCTGGGATGTTATTAAACAATACAGACACACCCAAAAATCATTAACAATACAAATCTATACTGCTCACTGCTTCACACTGAGTAGGCAGACACACCAATTACACAAGGAGGAAATTGGGTTCGTCAGAGCAGTGCCCGGTGCAACACAGAAAAGAGACCCACAGGCCACTGCCTCAACCGCCCTTGCTTTCACACTAAGGGATTTACCCAGAGTGTGGTGCGGCTGCGATTGTGCAGGTTCCACTCACACAGACCGCGGGGACAGAAACCCCTTGGTCAGCTAATCCTCAGGTGGAGACAGCACCCAGCACTCCACACAAAGACAGAGCAGCAACTCACACAACTTAAAACAGTCTACAATTAACTATCTACTAAAACTCAGAACAACTATACAAATTAGACAACTGTGCAATTATGAGCTCAATAATTCAACTCTCATATACTGTATACACACTTGGTACCGAGTTAGGAAGGGGGAAAAAAAAGGGGAAGCTAGGTGAGCAAACTGTCAGAAATCAGAAAGCAAATACCGCACACCAGGCGCAGCTGACCAGCAGAGCAGACACCAGAAGCATGACGAGCTGATGGAAATAGATCCAAAACGATAAATCCAAAGCGATAACGAATTCAAAACGACACGACACGAGCTAGCTATACCAGGAGGAGACCCTGGCTGAAAGTTTGATCAGGCCCTTCAGCTGACACGCGGATACTCCACAAAAATTTTGGGGGGAAACCTAGTTTTATTCAAAGGGTCTCACTCACTCGTGTCAGCATCTGATTGGTCCCTGGTTCCTACACCCTTCAGGCTCTGAACTGTTGCCCCCCATGCTAACAGGATCTGCACACGACACACTGGCATCTCTGCACAAGGCACTAGCCTGACCCCTAGATGACCAAGCAAAAGAGCGGGAAAATGCACACAGCACTAGAATGTTGCACACCGCACCTCAGGGTTGCACACGACACCACGGTGTTGCTGGGCAGAATTAGGTCTCTGCCCTCTCCTGTGGAACAAGAACCTGGTCCAAGATGGAGGCTGCCTTGTCCTTTTAGCGGAACAAGATGGCCGTGGACTGACAATTGGCCATACAGAGCCATAACTATGTATAGGATTGCGACAGTTACTAGTGTAGACATCAGAATCAGAGCATGAAAAATGAATTATTATATTTCTAGCAACATTAAAATATACTCAGACAAGTGTTTGCTCATTTGCACAGGCCTTCATTATATCTTGATGACTGTTTTCTCATCCTTTCCCTCACAGTGGAAAGCTTTGCCGGAGATACTAATTCATCAAACGCTGTTTGTCTGAGTAGATATGAAGACCTGTGTCCAAATCCCACTGAGACTTATTGGTGGTTGGTTGCTAGTAGTTCACATTACAGAGCCATCACACACACTTTGGCACAGTTGGAAGTTCACATGAGGGTAAAAAATTGAGTGAAGCTGAAGCTTGACTGGGCACTTTGCTTGAGTAGAGGTGATGCTGTAGGTCAGATGTGAAGTTAATCTGTACTGGTGAAATAACTGCATTGTTTCCCCTTGAACTGATCCTAGCTGGTAGTTAGATAGAATATTTGAGGCTTCAGCACTGTCAATTCTTCACCCATCATGAGCCCACATTGGCAATAAAAGATTAAGTAAACTATGGAAGTGGGGGAAGCAAGGCTTATTGAATTGATTTTAATTTTGGTGAGCTGCAGAGCTTATTACATTTCTTAGATGCATGAAAATATTAGGGTCTGTTGCTCAATTAAATTATGCTTTTTGCATGCTAACTTTGCCTTCAAAAATATGAAGCAAAAAGCCAATAGAGCAAAACAGAAAATGGCATCAAAATATACAAAAATTGCAAGAGACATTTCCATGATAAAATGTGCTTAACACTCCAGTAAATAAACAAAGCAGACTTATTTGCTGAGGTTGAAAGATTAAAAAGCATTAAGCAAGTCCTTCATCTAGAAGCTAAAATCTGTTCCTGATAGCTATAAAAAGATGCCTGCAGCAGCAGTTCAAACATTTAAAAACTTTTAATATTTATATTAAACTAAAAACAACTATTTGTTGTTGGCACCTGTTTTATCATTCCACCCCCACATCGTTCCCCACCCGTGATTGACATTTATCAACTGATGTGACAGATTCTTGGGTGAGGATTTAGTTGACTGGATAGTCATTATGGCTCCTATTGTTATCTCTGTTCACTGCCTTTTGTTTCTAAATATTAATTGATTTTGCTCACTGTTAACAAATGGTTGAGAAAAGACCTCAGACCCCATCTATGTAAAAATGTGTGTTTACTTAAATGGAAATGTCCTTTCCCCACTCCCTACTATGTTGTAGTGATTCCCTGTGAAGCCAAAAGGCTTTCAAGAAGGTAGATGATTGTGATCAGAAAAATGACTGACAGAATTTTCAAAAGCTAGGTCAAGCTAATATATGTGTACACAATATGTGTTCCTTTGTGTGTGTAGAAATGATATAGAGTATAGCTAACAAAAGAACACTTGAATGCATTCAGAAAATCCCAGTGAGGATTAAAATCGTTTGGTTTTCTGTGTGCTGATGATACATTAGAAAAGCTCCTCTTAATAGTTACAATAGGATAGTTACTGTCTACCTACCCAAATGTAACTAATGGGTACTTACTTAAGTAACAATAATTTTACTGTGTTATTACTATGACTAAAGTGCCATTTATCTTTGCTGCTATTGATTGAACTTCTTTTAGACTGCATATTTATAGTATGAGATTTATATTCAGTATAAAATAAAATTAGATCCAGTGTAATGGTAGGCAAGTCGGACATTTTTTTAAAGCACACAATTAGAGCTAGAAAATCCTAAATAAATCTACTGGATGGACCCATTTTAATGAATCTTCAAGTTTATAAACTTTTTGAGCCTAAATAGTGCTTAGTTGTAAACAAGAACCAGATTAACCTTTAAAGCAAGTCTTAAGTCTACCCTTAGACTTAAGGGTACCAGTACATTACAGTACATAATACCAGTAACATGGTATTATGTGTCTCTAAGGTCTAGAGTTAACCTGTGCATGTATCAACAACAGGAACCAGAAGCTACTAATATGCCTTATATCGTAATGCCTTTTTATCTACCACATTTGGTTGCTTTGGTGTGTGTGTGTTTTTTTTAAATAGCTAAATACTACTGAACTGATGGAATTCCAGTCTGACTTCATCTGCAGTGATTCACTAGGTCGCTGGGGCTCCCATGGTATACTGCTCCCCTTCACCAAGGTATAATAATAATAATTAATAAAAAAGCCAGGACAGTGAACCTGAGGAGAAGAACCTAAATATTTATGATGCTAAGACATTGGGAACTAGACAGACAGTTCTAGCTAGCCCTACCATCCATTTTAAACATTCAAAAAGGACACCCTGACCAATGTTGTTAAATGCAGCAGAAGGATGGAGCTATTATCATGGAATAGTGTATGAATAAATTTGAAGTTACTTCATTGCTGTTTCAAAATACATCTGTTCTTACTTTTCTTTAGCACAGAGCTTCTCAAACTGTGGTCTATAAAGTGCAAGCAGTGCATGGAGCCCTTGTGGCAGGCCAGAAAATGAATCAATTTACAAATAAAGCAAAGGGGGTAGAGAGGTTGGAAGGGGAGGCAGAGTAATCCTTCACTGCCTGGATCCACAAAGTAGCTGCTGTGTGGCCATGAATCCAAGATGCAGAATTAAAACACTGTATTCTCTCAGTTCTTTCCTGTAGCCTGCTTCCTGTTTCTCTGCAGTGATTTCACTTGCTTGCTTTAGAGTAGGACCAGGCCAGACCAAACTAACTCACAGATAATGTTAGCAGCCGTCTCTCTTACTTGCACCAGGCAAAAGCAATTATGTAAAGTCTTTCCATGCAAAGACAGTGTTGGGGTCAAAATGAAAATCATATTTGATATGAATAACGAGTAAGAGGAAATTGGAATTTGTGGAAATGTCATACTTTGATTACACTAACAATTAGCCAAGGGAATGCAGAGATGCCCTGGAAACATTAGCCTAGTCTGAAAGATTAATATAAGTCTGAGACAGGAACAGCTATATAAATGTTAATGGGTCATTGTCCACAGGGAAGAGACCACTGTGTGGGTATACCTTTTGATGTTAGAAGATAGCTGTTGAATCAGGCTGAGGAGTCAAATAAAAATGTTTTTATGCAGTACTCAGAAAATAGTTCCACATCAAAGAATTTGGTTTTTGTTCAGCATTATATAGTATGTTGTAACAGGGTCACACTCACCTCTTATGAGAGCCCCTTGCCCGAATGTGTGTGCCTGCACACATTCTCTCTCTCTCTCTCTCTCCGTTTGTGGTGGGTCTTCAGTGACTCAGCCCTCCAGCCAAGTCAGACACAGTCTGTCTGTGATATAAAAACAAGGCAAACCCCTTTTGGGGTACAAGTCCGACAGGGACCTCTCTCAGTTTGTCCCTGCTCTGGAATAGAGTGATGCCTCAGGGTCCTTCCCTGGAGGCAGCGTCTTCACCCCTCAGAGCCTTTCTGGCCCTAGTTCTTCATCTGGGCTACTACAGTTCAGTTCCCCTTCTGGGGTGCCTCGAAGTCCAGGCCACTTTCCCAGTGGCTTGTGGGGGGGGGCAGACCCTGCCCTCTACTCTGGGTCATAGCCCAGTGATCCTATAGATAGCAGCCATCTGCAGTGTCCCTTTAAATACACTATGTTGCTGCTACAATTCCCTGGGCTACTTCCCCGTGACTCCAGCACATTCTTCACCCTTATCTCAGGGCTTTGTCCTGGTGGAGGCCCAGCAGCCAGTACAGAACACCATCCACTCTCCTCCAGCTCTAGCAAGGAACACAATTCATTGTGGCCATGCAGCTGTTTTTATACTAGCCTGCTGGGCCCTGACTGGCTGCTTCCCTCACAGCTGCTCTAGGCAGCTTGGAGGACCTCTCTACTGCCCTTTTCTGGGGTGTGGCAGGGCCACAAGGCCTCCAGCAGGGGGCCTCAGGACCTAGTCCACCCCATCACAGATGTATGGAGCAGTAAGTGTCAATATCGCTTGAAAATATTGAAACTGAGGAAATTATGTTGTCAAAGGACAAATACAAAAGATGACTTCATAGCTAAAATGTTAATGCAGAAATGGACAGCTTGGGTCACATCTTCAACCCATTAAGTTTGCTTTGCACAAAAGCAAATGTATAGGCTGTTTAAGTATCCAGCTGAGGATTCCCCTAGCATAGGAAGATCCTCTAGAACCAGCATTGTGGTTTTGTGCAATCCCTTCACCCGTGCCCCTTGCAGAGCTGTGGTACTCTGGCAAAATCCGATTTCCATAACAGTCTCTTGTGAACTGATGTAAAGAGGCTACATTTAGAAACCTTGAGGCTGTTCCAATGTGCTTCTTGGGACTGGACTAATGCCTGCCAGCCCAAGACTTAGGTATCCACCAGGGTGGCTTGTAGTCATATTTGAGGGTCATCTTTGCCCTTTGAACTCTGCTGAATGCTGAAAAGCTATTCCTGAAGAGTTGGCCCCTCACCTTGAAAATGAAGCTGATAGTATGTCCTGGGTGAATGTCTGAGGGACTCCATTGGCTGAGGAAATGGCCAAACAGCCTGCAAGACACACAGTAGTATTAAGAACATACATATTTTATTCTGATTTAACTGTAAGCACAACATGTTGATCTACCTAGACAAGGCTGAGTGTAGTCTCAAACTGCATGCATGCTTGATGCTGCTACTCATCTCTGATTTATGCTATTCTAACAAACATTGCTTTGTTTAATATACTCCTAGGATGTGTCTTCACAGCACAGTTAGTTCAATTTATAATGTGAATGTTACCCCTAACTTGACTCCCATCCACACACAAAAGTCTTGCGCTTGAGTTTCGTGGTAGTGGTTGAAGCTGGAGTGAAGCTGAAGCTTGAGCTAATAATGCAGTGGGGATGCAGCAGCTCGAGTTAAAACTCAGCAGCAGCTAATTGAATCACTGTTAGTCCAGTCACTCTGTGCTGCTTATCAAATCACTCTGTGTAACTCCAGTGTTGTTCTGAAATGTGATTGCTCTCATTTGAGCTATGCTACCTGGAGTGCAGTTCATGGAGTTTGCTAACTCATGCTAAGGCTATATTTACACTTAAAATGCCACAGCAGCACAGCTGCACCACTTCAGTGTAGATACTACCTATGCCAATGGAAGGGATTCTCCTGTTGGTGTAGGTAAATCCACCTCCCTGGGAGGCAGTAGCTAGGTTGATGGAAGAATTCATCCAGCGATGAAATCCATCCTACTCATCCTATCTCTGTCTACACTCGGGGTTACGTCAGTATAGCTACATCTCTCATGGTATAAATTTTTTTCATATTTCTGAGAGCTGTAGCTATACTGAAGTAAATTCCTAGTGAAGACCAGGCCTAAGCGTGCTGTGAAGACACACCCTTAGAGTTAGGAAGAACTTAGCCAGAGAGACTACTCTATGTCTACATTGCAATTGGACACCCACAGCTGCCCCACATCAGCTGACTTGGGCTCAGGCTAAGGAGTTTAATTGAAGTACAGATGTTTGGGGTTGGAGTGGAGCCTGAGCTCTTCTCAGGCTCCAGCCCAAGCTGGTATTTCTGCACTGCTGTTAAACAGCCCCTTAGCCAAAGCCTGAGTCAGCTGACAGGCCAGCCACAGGTGTTTGATTGCAATGTAGAAATAATTTGTGATTTTTTTTTCTTGAAGACAAGAGCAGAGTTATGTGAGAGCTACTGGATGCTCAACACCTTTGAAAAATCGGGCCACTTCTGTAGGTGCTGAAGTATGAATTTATGAACCTGGCTTAAGGCTTTTTAAAAAATATATAGTCTAGAATAACTGTATAGGGTAGGGAATTCACTAGCAACATTTTCCCTGAGGGAACAGTATGTGGGTGAGTGAATAGGTTATTTTTGCTCTGAGTTTAGTTTAATTGAATTTGTTGACTTCGTTATATCTAAATTAATGTGGTTTTTAATAATTGTGGACATTTGTCTAGAAGGTGCAGTTGGCTCGAAGCATAAATTATTACCGGAATCATGAAAATAATGCAATTTTTTAACAGTCATTTAAAATCATTGGTAAAGCAAGGTCAGATAGTTAATCTGCTCAGTGGCTGGCAGAGACTTGAATCCTTTTTGTGTTTCACAACACAGGACCCTATGTAATTTACAACAAACTACGGGACTTTCATGTTTTGCAAGCCTAAACCAACTTATGATTGCCGTAAATCTCCTTAAGCTTTAAAAACATTTTACATATTTAAAACAATAATACAAAGTTGGTATAAGAGAATCCATTTTATTCTTTACAAATGGGAAAGCTACTGCCACTTGCTTATGCAGCAGTTTGTCACAGACAGATAGCCCCTGCACAGCTCTGCTTTCAAATATCCTTGGATATTATATTCCTATAATAAAGATCTTTACAAGAAAATAAATTATTAATCAGGAAGCTTAGCTGTCATCATGAAATTCAGATTATAATTGTACACAGCATTTAGCTTCTCCTTTTATCTCTGTGAAACAGTTACTAGTTCAAGGCTGAGAAATCTGGATAACCATCATCTACCAGTTGCTGAGCTTATCATGAAAACACTGCTGTATTGTGAAAGGGTGGAGTTTTCTGATGATATTTAAATGGAGGCTTCCCCCACTGTCCCTCTGTACATTTTGGTTTTATTCAGGTAGAGATTAGTCTTTGGTCTTATTCAACAACCAAAGAGGTGGCCTCATTACCCAGACCAATAGTCCCTTTTTCATTTCAAACCAATATAGACTAATTGGCACTAATAATCACATCTGTTTGTGCAGTATTGCTGAGTATAAAATGATTTCTACATTGACTGCATATGCCTTCATGGCCATATGCAATTAAAATGCTTCATAAAGTCTTTGAGACTTATATCTCACTGTTTGGTTTGCTTTTTTTAAAGCTATTCAACTGAAAGTTTTGTTGGAGAGTTTAATGGTTTCTCTTCTATCTCAATCATCATTCCCATTGCCCACACAGTTAAATAAGGGGTGCTTAATTTTGTAAAGCAGAAAATTCAGCTGGAAAAACTAATTGATATTTTATTTGTATCAATCTTTTTAGGTACATTATAGCTTGTAACAAGGTTTCCCACCCCCCTTACTTTCATTTCCTTTCCCTTCCCAGGTCTCTGATGTATGGCTTATGCAGAAACCTATGACATTATGAAATTAGTTTTCAGGAACTAAATAGGTTGCACCATTTGCAGCTGTATTAGCAACCTTAATTTCTTGACAATAACAAAAGAGTCAGACCATCTGATGTAAGTAGCAGCTACTCCTTCTACTTATTTCTTACTTATCATAAATTCCACCTGTAGGGAACATGTCATAATTTATACCAAAGATATTTAAACTAATCTTCATGAGACAGAAGTGTTCTCAGCACTTACAAGTGGCATGTAGATAAATGCAGTGCATATCCCCAGTGTTGGCACATATTAGGGTTATACAATTATCCATCCTTAACATTGTGCCTTAATTTAAAAATCCACTTTCAGTTTAAACTGCTGAATACCACTTATCTTTGTCAGGATCATCAGAAACTGTTGCCTTTCTTGAGATATACTTCAACATATCAGTAGTCAGGGGGCCGCAGCAGCATCTACAGCTATGAGTGGTTTGAAGGAGGAAAGATGGTCATGGGTTCAAGGCTGTCTGATTTGGCCAATGTACATAGCAGAGGGGCATTGCCGGCACATGATGGCATATATCACATTGGTAGATGTGCAGGTAAACAAGCCTCTGATAGTGTGGCTGATGTGATTAGGTCCTATCATCATACATTGGCCAAACCAGATAGTCTCTATGCACAAGAATAAATGGACACAAATCAGATGTCAAGAATTATAACATTCAAAAAACAGTCTGAGAACACTTCAACCTCCCTGGTCACTCAATTACCGACCTAAAAGTGGCAATACTCCAACAAAAAAACTTCAAAAACGGACTCCAACGAGAAACTGCAGAATTGGAATTAATTTGCAAACTAGACACCATTAAATTAGGCTTGAATAAAGACTGGGAGTGGATGGGTCATTACCCAAAGTAGAACTATTCCCCCTACTGTTACTCTCACCTTCTTGTCAATTGTTGAATATGGGCCATCCTGATTAGCACTACAAAAGTTTTTTTTTCTCCTGCTGACAATAGCTCACCTTAACTGATTACTCTCGTTATAATTGGTATGGCAACACCCATTTTTTCATGTGTTCTCTGTGTGTGTGTGTGTATATATATACATCTTCCTACTGTATTTTCCACTGCATGCATCCGGCAAAGTGGGTATTAGCCCATGAAAGCTTATGCTTAAATAAATTTGTTAGTCTCTAAGGTGCCACAAGTACTCCTCGAAGCTCTTATTGTGGCTCTGCAAATACTGGAGGATCATGTGTCCTGTGTTTGCAACACTCATAAAAACAGTGCATAGCTGAGCAGGTTCCATGCTTCTGTCACAGATGGTGGAAAGCGACAAGTCCTTCATCCATTCATAGGATTTTCAAAATAGATGCAAAAATTATGGGATAAAGATAGAATTATGAGATGGCAGAAGTTGCATGATGGGAATTTGACCTCTTGCTCCCAGTCAACTCTGTGTGAGTCATTTGTGCCCCACCATGCACTGCCAAAACATCCCAAAAGACAGTGGCGAGTTGCACACGGGAATACCTATCCATGCTGCACCACACTGTGCATCGGCACAAGCACTCCTAGTGTGTACGGGTAGCGCTGAGGCAAAGGTACCAAGTATGTACATGCACAAGTGATATGCTAACTTCGGCAGCTTTACGCCAATATAACTTGCAGCAGCAAAAGTTTGTAATGTAAACATGCCCTGATTAAGTTTCCAGTCCTTCCATTACATTTCATGGAGGGAACCTTCTGTAAACAGGTGGTCTAGATCAGTGCTTCTCAAAGTCGGGCCGCCGCTTGTTCAGGGAAAGCCCCTGGCCATCCGGGCCAGTTTGTTTACTGGCCGCATCCACAGGTTCGGCCGATCATGGCTCCCACTGGCCGCGGTTTGCCACTCCAGGCCAATGGGGGCTGCGGGAAGCGGTGCGGGCCAAGGGATGTGCTGGCCACCCTACAAACCGAGCATGGACCATTTTTAATCTGCCTAGGACCAAGTGAGTACCTCTCCAGATCAGCCTTGGTCTTTCCCTGCTGGTTTTGACTCGGCTAAAAGTTATTCTATTTGGTTTCAGCCACTAGTTCTGAATTGGTTCCTATATGCTAAAAATGTCAGGTTGCTCTGTGAAGAACCTGGCTAATTAAAGGTGGCTCAGGCTTGGGTTTAGCTTAGAGCTGGTGGTTTGGAAATAATTCTGATAGACTGGCTGTGATTGCGATTTGACTTAATCTAAGTGGGATTTGCCCGTGATGTACGTTAGGCAGTTTTGACTTAATTGACTAGTTGATATCAGTTCTAGTTTGAGGTGTCTATTTTACTTTAGGAAATCTTACAGATGTTTATTTTCAAATCAAGTTACTTCTTAGGCTCTGTGATTTCAACTTTCTATTCTGACTTTTGCCTAGTGCATAAGCAGCGTGCACAATGCATACTTGTGTCTTGAGAATGAATTCCACACACAACCCTTGTATTTATCTAAGAGCTGAACCTACAAGAATGAATAATTCTTGGAAAGATACATACAGTATAAAAATTCCAAGTTCTAACTTCATATCTGCTGAAATGTGACTAGAAATCCTGTTCCTGCCAGCATGTTCATTATATATCAAATAAATAGTAGCAGCAGGGCACTTCACATTGGCTAGCAAAAATTCTCAAAACTAGCATTAATCTACAGCCTCCATTTCTTTACAACACTTAAAGGGCATTACTTGTGAAATGGTTTTTTGTTTTGAAATCGGTGCTTTTAAAAGGTGCTATATCGAGAGACCTAGAGGCTTAAATCTCCCTGCTTCCACAAACATAAAGGAAAGAATAAGGTATTGGACTGGGTTTGGATTTAGCTCTCATTTCTGTCACTCACTTCCTATATGACCTTGGCCAAGTCACTTAATCTCTCTGTGCCTCAGTTCCTAATTTGTAAAAATGTTGGTGATAACTGTCTTCCTCCCATGCTTTGTCTGCCTTGTGAACGCATGAGTGATCAGTTATATGCCTGAGCAGTCCCCTTGACTTCCAAGAGGACTATTTATGTGTGTAATTGCTTACTAGTATGCATAAAGGGTTCACAACCTGGCCATTAGATTGAAGGCTCTCCAAGATTGGGATTGTCTCCTATATATTTGTACAGTGCCTACTACGACTAGGTTCCAATCTTGTCTGGGGCTTCTAGGTACTATCATAATGCAAAAAATAAGTAACAATAATGAGAACAACTACAGCATAAATTTTTCTGTGCTGTCCTGCTGTTGTGCTGCAGCCTTGAGCTGCATGGTTCAATTTGTGGAGACTGCCAACAAGGTAAAAATTAGTGCCTAACCTAATGTTACAAAGGCCACCTAACCTCGTTCAGACGGTATCAATTTTCAGTAGCTACTGACCTGTAGTGAATTTGATGCTGTGATCCAGAGAAGAGTCTATAATGTTGCCAATCCTCTGAGTTATCCAGTCCCACATGAGCCATTGTTTTAAGGCTCTCTCTATCTGGCTTACTCATAATATTTGTCCAGTGCCTAGCACAATAGAGTCTTGATCTCTACCTGGAGCTTCTAGGCCAGTGGTTCTCGCAACAATTTTTTTGGTGGTCTCAGAGTGCAGCCACCAACTCTTGCTGGAGTCTGCATTGACACTTTTTCCTAAAATTATTTATTTTTCCTAAAGTTAATAAAGTAATATACACATATATACATCCAAATCATTGTAATTTATTTATGTACAGTTTTGGTGGTTTTTTTTTTTGCAGACTCAATAATAAAAATCATGCACAGTTATCTCTATTCTTTACTGGACCTAATAGAATAAAAACATAAATAAGGTGCTTTGAACGTTCTTGTCTTTTTTATTATTTTCTTTTGCTTTTTTGGTAAAAGAGGTTGTCTATATAACAATTCTGAAGTAAAATTAAAAATACTGTGACATAATAGAAGTCCAAATAATAATGAAAAACATATCTGGGTGGCTTGGGTCTGAGGAGGGGAGTGGAGGCACAGCTGCGGCTGGCCCGGGGCTCCTCTGTGCAGGTGCGGGGGCTCGGGGCTTCGGCCGGGTTGGAGCTTCTCTGGACGAGGGGAGGGTGTGGCGGCCTGGACTTTGGCCAGCTTGGGGTTCCTCCAGGCAGGTGGTGGGGCAGGTCTCGGGGCTTTGGCCAGCCCAGGGCTCCTCTGGGCATGTTGGGGGACACTTGGGGCTTCTTGGGGGGAGGGGGCTTGTGGCTCCAGATGCAGGGTTTCTCAGGGCTCTAGCTGATTGGGGGGGAAGGGTTGGAGTCGGTGGTTAGCCTCCTCAAAGGGGGGCTCCACCCGCTGCCCAGGCCCCACCACTCACCTCCTCACCCTACGCCCAGGTCCTGTGTCCCTCCTCACTCCCCCACCTGCCGCTCGCCACCTCACTCCCCACAGACACCCCCCTGCCTGCTGCGAGAACTCCTGCTCACTGGTGGCTCACTGTTCACCTCCTCACTCCCCCGCTCGCCCTCTGCCCACATCATCACCCTGGCACTGGCTCGCCTCTCGCTGCCTTACTCCTCCTCCACCACCACTTGCCTCGCTGCTTGCCTCCTCCCCCACCCCATCTGCCTGCTGCTCGACTCCTCACCCCACCCCATCCGCTCACCTCCTCACACCCTTCACACTGCCCAGGAAACTGCTGTGGCCACAGGGAAACCCTCTGGTGGCCGCATGCGGCCACGGTGGCCGCATTTGAGAAACAGTGTTCTAGGTACTACTTCAGTATAATTAAATAATTAGCAACAGCAGCAGCTTCGGAGAATGCTTTCCCCAGTTCCAGTGTGGATGGTAATGGATTTTCTGAGCCTGCTTGGTGAGATGACATTAGAGTTCTGTATATTTTTATGGGGTAATCAAGGGAATGGAGATCTTCATGGAGCAAAAGTTTGGCAATAGCACTGTTTGACTGTAAAATGCAAAACACATTTTTAACCTGCCATTTAGAATAATCTTTTGTTTTGTTTTGTTGTCTTGAATCGGAGCTCTTAGTTGCTCATGAAATGGACAGCTGCTTTTTGTACCAGGGAGGTATTATCTAATCTTTCTTATTATGTAAAGGTAGCTCGTAAGATACTTTCTTTCTTATTAGTTTTTTTTCTTTTTTTGTTGTAAGAGGAATAAAACAAAAAGTTCTGTTCTTGCATGTTCTTGCCCTTGACAGTTTAATCAGAGAAATGTATTTCAGCCATTTGACATTTATTTATGGTAATGAAATTGATTCAGATTACATAACCTCCCAAAGCTCTTGGCAGTAATGTGTTTTCTTCATTTACACCTAATAAATTTAAGTGGGGGGGGATGATATGGCTAGATAAAGAGAACGTTAGGCATCTGTCTTGTAAATGTATAAGTTCGAAAAAAGAATAGAAATTCTTAACCAGCAAAAGTATCTCCAAGTTGGTGTTTTGTAAAAATCATTCCTACCTTTGCTCAAGCAGGCCAAGGCTAGACTTTCATTTCAAATCCGGTAGTTGGTCATGCTCTCTTAGCCTCCTGGGAGGCCTCATACTGCTCCAGTTGCTGTTTACTTCAGATAAGACATTTAAGTGAGATGACATGGCATTTTCATGAAAGGGTGTTAATTCTCTGTACAATCTAATCTAAAAACACAATGAGAGAACATAAATAACATTCATGTTTAAAGAGCTCAGAACAATGCATAGATGTCACTGTGCTTTGCACACCTTTCCATCATTTACTGAATCTTACTTGTATATTTTAAATTTTACCAGACCTGTTCTGATAAAATCAGTACAGGATAAAATGCCCTAATCTTCCAGGGAAAAATTTACAGCAAGAGAATAGAGTTTTGAACCCAAATTGCCTTGCTAAGGTGCATTTCAAATTTTTAGAATGCGTTGTAGCTGTCAGGTGCCATGGTGAGTTACAGCTATCATAAGAATTGCTGGCTGGCATTTAAATGCTTGTATAGCCCCCAGGATTGGAGTTGGGTCATGTTTTGAACTCTTTTTCCCAGCCTGATCCATTTACACTTCAACTCTTACCCCTACCTGCTAGATGTCCTGGGGCATGTAGGGCAAAACCCTGCAAGTCGTCTTTGTGCAACTCCTGTCTCTAACATAATTTTAGAAAATTATCTTTGTCATCACTGAAGTCATATGGTCTCGATTCATTTTGCAGCACTTTCCTGAGTAAGGTGTCTCTTTTCTGGGCTTGATTGCTCCTACTGGTTCTTACAGTGGCCATACAGAATCCTCAGCAAGGGAGGATTCAAGGGACACCTGTGATAAAGTTACAAAAAATTGCACAACAACACAACTGGAAAAATGAACACTCCCCTCTGTCCTCTATTTCTCGTCCCTCATTTATCAACATAAAAGGAAACTGGCTTACTTATAATAGCAGTCAGTGGGGCATGGGACATAGAAATGTTCAAGTAAGCAGCATGTAGAGATGGGTTGAAAAAGTTAGGATAAAATAGGTTCATAGATTTTATATCCAGAAAGAGACCATTATGATAATATAGTCTGACCTGTATAACAGAAGTCACACAGAACTTCACTGAGCAATTTCTGCACCAAGCACAAGTAGTAACCTCTACATCAAGAAGAAATAGCAGAATATGTATTAAATACTAATGAGCAAAAGTTATACTGAGCCAAAATTCAATTTTTTTTTGATCTTTTAAAAAATAGTTGGTTCTTTTCTCCCTAGTTTTCATTTTTGTACTTTGTACTTCCTGATTATGGTTGGGACCAGAGAAAGAGATGCACAAATACCAGGGAGGGAATCCGTTTCTCACTCTATTTCCAGTCACTGTTAATCTGGAGGTACTGGAGATCTCACAAAAGAGCTTGCTCTTCTGTGATTTTTCAAGCCCCATTTTGCAGATGCCAGAGGTTTAGTTAATTCAGATATTGAGCACTTTTGATGTTTATATAAAGTGAACCGCCTAAGATTTTAATATTTCACATCACTAGAAGTGGGCAGATAGATAATTTTTATATCTTACCCTAAACTTTGTGGTTTGGGTACTTGTGTTGTTAAATAGTAATTGGAATACAACCATAATATACTGATTTGTTTGTTTTAAACCAGGATGTATGTGGAAAGTAGATATTCACTATGTGTGCCCAACATTGCCCTAACACAATAACAATTGTTTCCTTAATATTCATTGACATTTGTGCTGCATTGATTGAATATAGTGGCACAGCATTATGTTATGTGATCAGGACTGTACTTAACCATTATAAGTATCTGAGAGCAGTTGTCTTAGTAATTTATCCTTACACTATTATCCCACTTCCTAGCTGTCAGGAGAGAAGAGGGAGCACTTTTATTTTGGTGCTTGTTTTATAAGGGACATACCTATTGGCTGGAATAAGAGATTTCTCCCTTTGGTCCCTGAACTCACAGCCGCTGTGTGGCCCTAAATGTGCTTTTTCACCAACAACATCAGTTATCTGCAATTTGTTCTGCAGCACGGTACAGATGTGTCTGTTGCTTTAATATGAGTAGTATTCTCATCAGCTCTCTACAGTCTTTGCTAAAAGTCCATAATGCTAATTTGTTTGATTAATTTTAAAAGAGGCCAGCCAGATTATCCATTTAGTTAATGCAACTGATTTTAACAGATGTTTTAAATAGAATATGTTACTAAAGGGAATATCGCAAGAATTACAATAGTCTTTTTAAAGCTGAATTTTAGTAACAGTAGTCTTAATTATATGAAAGCTTCATTATACAGGTACTGTCATACAGAGCTGGTGAACTGGGGGCTTATCTAAAGTAAAACTCTGAAGGGGACATAATAGTATAATAATAATAATTAATAATAGTGTAAGAAGTACAGATCATTCACTGAAAGCTTCAGTTTCCTGGGGGGTAAGAACCTATTTTTATAAGGAGGTCCCGTATGAAACGCTTCCAAGAGCTTCCACAGAAGTAGTTGATGCCACCAAAAGGGAAAAATGAGCAGTGGAACCAAGAGTAAAGTTTTCATAGAAGTTACTTCAGTGGGACAAAAGTTAGGCCAATGCCTAACTTGCAAAAACCCCACCCTGAATGTTTACTACAGCTCAAGACATTAAAATAGTTGTTCTTTGTTAAAGTAATTTGTTAAAGTTTCTAATTAAAATATTTTAAAGAAGTTATTTTTTGTATAATCTGTGCTGGTGTGTGATTGTAGAGGATGTGTTGTTACCCAAACCATCATTTATGAAGTGCTGGAAGAAGATGGAGTCCTTCAAACAGAACGCAGCTGCTGCTATGCCTGGTTAGAGGGACTGATGATGGCTCCTTTTAGAAAATATTCTGTGAGACCAGCTACTGAGGACAGGAGAAGCTTGACAAGACCAGAGCTGTCTTGAAGTTAACCAGAGACTTGGTTGGACAGGAAGAAGAATTGCTTGTAAGTGATCTTAGTGTGGATTCAGGAATCCTTGTTCCATGTTACGGAGTGAATATGCCATCAGTATTAAATTATCCTTTACATAGAGCCATTCAATTCAAAGCGGTTCCACACAGGAGAAAGGGTCCATACCTTATATATCTGTGCAGGATTGGGGCTGTAGATAGATGGTAGCACAACAGTTTTTACAGAAGTGTAAACAGTGAGATTGTGACATACCTCAAGGTGACATAGCAAGTCAGTGGATAGCCAGGGATACAAACTACAACTCTATCCACCAATTACTTGAACTCTTAAAACTACACCAAACACTATCTTTGCAAAATATTCATATAGAAATTTATGATTTGAAGAAGCAGCAGCTAATTTCTTCCTTATGATTTTTGTCTCTTTCTCATTCCCTTTGCCCCTGTACATTTTTGAAAAATAAGCATAGGCTGGAGTATATAATTTTTAATTTCTGTTTTCTGAAAAGATAAAATACACTCATCAGTGAATAATGAAATTGAAATTGAAATTGAGGTCTTTCTATCATTGATTTTATTCTTTTATTTCACAACAAGCCTGTTCACTTAATGGTGTGCTGGTCTTAAAGTATAGTGGTAAATAGTGAAAAACATTGATTCAATTCATAGACTTTTCTGATCATATGGCACATGCTTCCTGTAGTTTCATTTCCCCATTTTTTTAATGGTAGGGGCATTTTCATGAAAATGAGATTTTGAATTTAAGTGCCCATCTTCTGCTCATTCCAAATGAATAAAAATGATACAAACTTGTAAAAATATTTATGAAGTCACAAACAGACAATTGTGGTATCAAGTAGTTAATAAGAAGCAGGAACAGGTGAATTTTTTAAACAGGGTCTTTTTTCATGTAGATGTCCCATATAATATTAATAGTAATAGAGGAAGAAAAATTAACAGCATATAGTCTATATCTGCAGATTTTTCTCTAAATAGACTTTTTTTTCAAAAATATTTAAGTTGTCAGTGGTTCTTTGAAGGGTCCAACCTTTCCATGACCATCAGTACTTGGTGTAGACCTAGCATTATCTGAGTAACTTGACATAAGACCTCATTTCTCAATGGGCATGACTGGGAAGAAGAATGGAAGATTAAGTTGTAAATAAGAAGCTTTAGTCTGGAATCAGTCTAGCTAAGGTAAGCAGGAACACCCTGGTACTAGGGACAATGGACAAGATAATTTAAAATGTAGAGTTCGGGTTGTATGTGAACAATACATGGACAGAGCATGCTGTATAGGGATTGGTTCCTGAAAAGTAACCAAGCCAATCACGAAGTGTGTGATGCAGTGTAAATCAGGTATGCACTTGTTGGTAAAGATGTATATAAGTGTAAGCAGCATCTGAATGTGCTCTCCCCTGACATCTAGTGATGAGATGGCAAAGAGGACTTCTGGAGCCGACCTTATTTGCATGGACACACTCACTTTGCCTAAGCGAGCAGCATGATGGAGCTGCTTTGCCCAAATGATCACTTTTGGTGGGTTTTGGATTGTGAGTCACTTTGTTATTGGATGCAGGGGTAATAAAGGATTGCTATCCTTGTGTGAATCAAGGGCAGCAGAACTATGCTTGGCATACTGTGATTGAGTGGTTCACCTTCAACTGAGCTGTGGTTGCTAACAGGGGAGTAAGGGTGCCAAAGCGTAGTAGAGATGAGAGAGGGTGGGGACAAGTGTTTGTGCCTGGGACTCTGTCTAAGAGTCCTAAACAGCATTTGACCCTCCCCTTCTCCACTATGTAATGACAGAGCTGTTTAAGACTCAATTGAGAGTCTTTTGTTGCAGATCAGTAGAGCTGAAAACCAGATCTAATCATTAGACCTGCTATGGGACAGTGTCTCTATGCAAGAGACAGCCCAGCCTGCATTAGCAGTGAGGCTTCCCCACTAAAAGCTGAAATCACTGAGAGCTGAAATCACTGAGAGTTGTATTAAGTGGTGGGACCTCAAGACATTCTGGGCGAAGCTGCGAATGAAGCAGCTGGAGGAGCGAGCAAGGTGGCTTCTTCCCCCAGTCTCCCAGGGTGGGAGGAGAACTCATGCAAAAGCACCTCTGAACTCTGGATCTCCACTGATTAAGGACAGAAACTTTGAGAGTGGTGCTATAGTGAGAGAAGGGAGGGGCCTGTTAAATAAACTTTTTTTTGTTTGACTTTCTGAACACCAGGTGAGAACCTAACGCAAGGGGCACTGCCCAACATACTCTGGGGTGGGTATTTTGCTCACCAGCTTATGCTTCTGAATCATGCTTGTGGCATTTTCCCAAGTAAATGCTGTGTTACTTTCCCCCTTCTTTTATTAAAAGTTTCTTCTCCACACATAGATTCAGTGCTTGTGAGAGGGGAAGTATTGCCATTTAGAGGTACCTGGGAGTGGTGTGTAATTTTCCCAGGTTACTAGGTCGGGGCTTGAGCCGGTTTTGTGTTGTATTGCCAAAAAGGAACAGCTAGATATTAAGCCCAGACCTTGTTGCTGCCAACTCCACCTGACAGAAGGGTTACAAAGGAAAAGTTTCACTGTGCAGCTTTGGATTTATGATGTACCCTGCATCCACCCCGTGTTTGAGCCTGGCGAGCTTGGGCATAGTTTTGCTCGGCTATATGTCAAATAAAGGTACCTGAGTGACAAATTCTGTATTTGACCTGAGTTTTTGAGAATGGAGTGGAGGAGGGTCTCAGGGGATCCCAACACTTGTAGTAAACAGTGAAAAATCAGGTCACTTATTCAGGTGCACTATTGAGGATTTGTGTGCTTAATTTTAGGCATCCAACCTTTTTTTTAATTTTATTTTAGTCCCTTAAGAGAAGGAGTGCCTCAGTCCTTGGAACAATAACCCATTGGGTCAATTTAAGGTTTATTACTGGGATCTCAAGGAGGGGTTGCAGACTAATGGGAGAGGAAATTGGAAAGTCCTTGAAGAGGATTGTAGAGGACATTCTGTCCTGCCCCCTTTGCCCCTAAAATAAAAATGATTTCAAATAAGGTTTTTGGACTAGCCAAATTGGAAACCGGGGTGTTTTGCATGGCAGGACCTTACAGAACCTGTATGGTCACCTGATTCTCAGCAGAAAGCTAAAGTGCTATTTATACTTATTTTAAAATTAAGTCTTTTCCAGGAAAGATTGTCTAGACACAATTAAGCTTTACTCTTTCAACAGTTTTCATAACCTTGGGCCTCATCTATATTAATGAACAGTATGTGCAAAGATAGAGCTATTGTTAAACTGAATCTATTTTTTTTTTAAATCCCTCTTTCTATTGTCATCTCACAAGTCATAGGTTGTGGCAGTGGATGTATTGTCTTAATTGGTAATGCATTTCTCATGCTTTTGAATTCAGACTTGGTTTGCTTTATTTTAACATTCATCACATGTTCACGCTAACAGTCTGATGAGAATATTTTTGTTTCTCAAGGAAAATACACAGACTTTCATAAAGGAATAGTTGCTGCTTAGAGGATTATTTGATTAGTTGTTGCTCACAGTAATTACCAGGATCCTAGATAAGACCAGAACAAGCACCAGAGAGAATATATTTTGGTATGTTGTAAATATTAAGTACCCAAACACTTTATTAGCATGAAGTTAAGGTTGCCCAGTGGTGCCATGTGCTTTTCCACTGGGGATGAGTTCAGCTATGCTCAAACATCTGAAATCCAGGAAATTAAGAGTTAAGGTACAGTCTCCCCCACAATGTAACCTTAATTCTACCCCCTGGAGAAGGCAGTAGCCACTTGGAATGGTTCAGTAAGGATATCATAAGTGGACATGAAGAATGACTAAAAGAATTTGCCATTGTTTGTGTTGTGCTGTGTTAATGAAGATTTTGGTCAGATTGTTCTACTAACCACTGCAAAATCTTACATCAGGGCCTCATCGTGGTGCAGTCGTGACCCTGGCCATCTGACAACTATGGTAGCGGGGCGTATGCCCTGGTAGGTCTAACCATGCTACAAAGGTTTCAGACTATCCAATCCAAGGAGAGGGATTGCTCTATCAGAGGAAAGAGCGTTTTTCCTCCTCCTTAGAGGTTGAAGGCTAGCTAAGCTTGAGGAGGTACATATGCCTGCCCGCCCAGCCAGTGGGATGATTTAAAGTTAACGGCTAAAACAACACGAGTAAATGAGTCTTAGTTCCCTGCCTGTCATCAAACCGTTATTTGGTGGTGGAGTGGAAATTGAGCGATGAGAGGTTGCTAAAAATGTCAAGTGCTAGGCCAACATGGAAAAGGACAACCCTCACTCTGCGTACTTACAATTGTAGGTCGCTAGTGAGAGAGGAAATGTTAAACCATCTGATGGAGGAGAAGAAAAGGCTAAGATGTGGTATCCTCGGTATCTGAGAAACTCGACGAAAGGAGTTGGAAGTCAACTGGAAGGATGGAAGCACTGCGAGGCTTGGAAAGGGAGATGGCACTAGAAACGGAGGAGTCAGATTTATCGTCAGTAAGGATTGGGTTTCGAAAGTCATATCATGTCCGCTAATATCATCACATATTGGTGTGCTGCATCTTCAGATGGAGTCAAAAGCTATCCTCAAGGTCATCCAGGCCTACTCTCCCACAAGTGCAAGTGAGGACGAAGAAGTGGAAGAATTCTACCAAGAGCTCGAAAGAGCCCTCACGCAAAAGTCCACTTACACTGTCATGATGGGAGATTTCAGTGCTAAGGTCGGGCAAGGGAAAGCTGGTGAAAAGTTCATAGGGAGATACGGCAGTGGCGAAAGAAATGAAAGAGGAGACAGGCTGGTAACGATGGCAGAAACGAAAGAACTGTACATGGCAAACACCTGGTACAAAAAGAAGATTGCAAAAAGGTGGATGTGGATTGCGCCAAATACGAAGAGCTAGAATGAAATAGACTATATTTTAGTCAATAAAAGGCGCATCGTTCAAGATGTCTCTGTGGTGCAGCCCTTCAACACTGGCAGTGACCATCGCCTGCTTAGAGTGAAGTTGATTTTCGACGAAGTAGTGGAAAAGAAAGCTTTACAGATAGTATACAGGAAACAGCGCCCAAAGACATTCAATGAAGCAAAGCTGAAGAAAGTGATTTCTGGGTTTGACTGGAGCCAGACAGAAAAGTGTGATGAGGACTATAGTATCTTTGCTGACAAGCTGAGACGTTGCATAAAAGCAGCTGAAATTGAAAAGATGAAGAAGGCAAAGGGAAGAATCTCGAACGAAATGAAAAGCTTGTTAGAGAAGCGGAGAAATATGAAAAGGAGCTTGGATAACAACCTCGAGTACTCCATTCTGTGCAAGCTTATACGGCAAAAACTGAAGAACGACTTTGAGAACTTCCAGAAAGAAAAGCTCCTTAAAACAGCCGAATCACGCAAGAGCTTCAGGACATGCAAGCGGGAATTGGCGCAGTCAGGGCGGGTGCAAGGATGTTTTGCGCCTAGGCGAAACTTCCACCTTGCCCCCCCTCCCCCGAGCCCTGTGGCAGCCCTCCGCCCTAAGGCCCCCCACTCCCCACCCCCACCCCCCTCTCCGCCCTGAGGCGCCCCCCCCGCGGCAGCTCCCCCCCTCCTCCCTGAGGCGCCCCCCCTGCGGCAGCTCCCTCCCTCCCTCTGCCCTAAGGTGCCCCTCCATGGCAGCTCCCTACCTCCCCTCCATCCTGAGGTGCCCCCCCCGCGGCAGCTCCCCACCCCAGCTCACATCTGCTCCGCCTCCTCCCTAAGCATGCCATCACCGCTCCACTTCTCCCGCCTCCCAGTCTTGCGGCGCCAATCAGCTGTTTGGCACCACAAGCCTGGGAGGGAGAGAAGCAGAGTGGGGCGGCGTGCTCAGGGGAGGAGGCGGAGCAGAGGTGAGCTGGGGCGGGGAGCTGGGGCGGCAACCGCCAAGGTCGCCTAATGGGTTGCACCGGCCCTGGGCGCAGTATAGATTGAGCGTAACAGCATTGAAGAACAAGGAGGGAGAAACAGTAATTCACAGAGCAGGGATGGAGGAGGTCTGCAAGGACTTCTATACAGAACTGTTCAAATCAAGAATCAATGTCCCTCTCCCAACGCTTCAAGAGACAGAAGAACGCGTCCTCCCAATAATTGTCAGCGAAGTCCGAAGCGCAGTACACCAGATGAAGAAGGGAAAAGCTCCAGGCAAAGATGGCATAATGTCAGAAATGATTTCCGCAGGAGGCGAAAAACTTTGGAAGTCCCTCGCTTTAAGATTCAGTTGATATCTCGAAGAAGGAAAAATACCATCAAGCTGGAAGGAGTCGAATACCATCTTGTTGTACAAGAAGAGGGATCGAGAAAATCTTAAGGACTATCGCCCTATATGCCTGCTCTCTCATATCTATAAACTCTTTACAAAGGTGATAATGAACCGACTCTCACAGGGTCTGGATGAACAACAGCTGAGAGAGCAGGCAGGGTTTCAAAGACATTTCAGCACGATCAACCATATATTTACCCTTAGCCAGCTCCTAGAAAGAGTGAGGGAATACAAACTCCTGCTGTGCATTGCTTTCGTCGACTATGAAAAGGCCTTCGATAGTGTCAAGTTCAATGCAATATTAAAGGTGCTATCAGAGCAGGGCATTAACACACACTACATCAGTTTGTTGAAGGAAGTGAATACTGGATGTACAACAGACATTACTCTCCTCGAAACTCCCCTCCGCATCCCAATCGAGAAAGGCGTAAAGCAAGGAGATACGATTTCACTGAAACTATTTACTGCCTGCCTTGAAATGGTTACGAAATACATGCGATCAGACATCTTACGAAAAGCCCGAATAACATTAACAGGAGAAGATATTGAAGAAGTGGAACAGTACATATATTTGTGCCAAGAAGTTATTATGCGCCAAGATATGAACAGAGAACTCTCGCGAAGGATTCAGGCAGGATGGTGTGCATTTAATTCCATCAAAGACATCCTCAAAGAAAAAATTGACAAGACCACACATACAAATATCTTCAATTCAACAGTGCTGCCAGCCATGCTGTATGGCAGTGAAACATGAGCACTGATGAAGAGAGAAGAACAGCGGCTATCGGTAGCTGAAAGGGCAATGGAACGAGCTATGTTGGGAATTTCCCTTCTGGATCGTATCCCAAATGAAATAACTAGAGAATGCAGCAGTGTGAAAGATATTATTGTGGAAAGCAGATATAAAAAGATACGATGGGCGGGCCACATAGCACAGTTCACGGACAATATGTGGACCACAATCATTACTGAGTGGTACCTGTGAGAACAGAAAAGACCACCTGGTTGGCCTCCAAGAAGATGGGAAGATGACATTGTAAAACGTTTTGGACGAACATGGAGAAGAAAGGCAAGAATGCAAAAAGAATGGCGGACATGTTGTGATCAGCGCAGTCTTAACGACAGCTGAAGACCGATCAATCCAGGTGAGGTGTTCTACTAAAGTGTCTTGAGGAGAAAAACATATACAGAGAGAGAGAGAAACCTAGTTGCTTTCTATCTCTTCCATCTCTCTTTATGATTCTCACAGGTTAGAAATGAAATGTGGGTCATATTGAATATGGAAGCTATGTTTTATTTCTGAAAATTAACTGCGCTGTAAAGCTGGATTCACAAATGCACATGCCATTAAAAAAACACATTCCATGCATTTCAGATAGCCATTTGGACCCTTGTGGCTGAAAATCAGACCATGAACAAATATATCTTGTGTAGATAGGAGATGCCTTGAATACTTAGATCTATGCACTCTAGTACATGGAGCCATACAGTAATGGATTTAGATGAAGCCTCAATTTGCTATTTCAAGTGCCATTGCTTCAGTGAAAACTGCCTTCTCTGTGAAAATGTAGCCTTTTTTAAATGAGTATAGATATATATTAACTAAACAGTCAGTGGCCTTCTGTTCATTTCTTTGCTTCATCCTGCATATAGTAATGAAGAGGATGAACATCATGTTAGAAAGGGTTAGTCTCTTAAATGAATAAATGGTGTTTGGAACTGATACTCCTCAGTGATTGTAACATGTAAAGAAGTCCTGCTTCAGTCTTCAGTCACGCCTAACCAGATACTGATACAGTCATGCCTAACCCCTCCTCTCAGAAGAGTCTATGTTGCAAAAGAGATCTAATTGTGCTTTCTGTGAAAAAGTATTTCCTTTTATCAGTTTTTAATTTTTTCACCTCTCAGTTTAAATGAATGTATCTTGTTCTCGTTTTTTAAGAGGGTGAAAAGATGCTCTTAAACTGTCTTCTCCATACCAGTCATAATTCTGTATACTTTTATCATGTCTTCTCTTATTCATCTTCTAAGATAAACAGACCCAATCTTTTCAATCTCTTTTCATATCAGAGCTTTTCCGTTCTCTTAATCACCCGTTTCACTCTTCTAAATGAGATGCTTTAATAGACATGAATCAAACAAATTAATAAATTTGAATTATATCAGTTATATATCAACAAAGCTATCTTCAAAACAGCTTATACCTGAGCCAAGTTGAAGGTGATGTCCTCAAAAACTCAAAGTAACTTTATACTTCCAAATGAAATCTACTTGGCCAGGTCTGGATTTCTATCTTTAATAATTGAAGTGCTTAGGAATGTAATACAGATGCACAGCCATTTCTGACTCTCAATGACGATAGTAGGGAGTAAACCAAACCCCTTTGTCATTGTTAATGGTAACTCATATCAGCGCCATGGTCCAGCTATACCCATTTCTAATTTCTAGACCACAGGTTCCAGCTCCCTAGAGCAATAAAATGTAACTGCTTTTTATTTTCCTTAGGAGAGCAAATCCTTCACTGTGCCCCTCCCATAGCCAAGTAGCAATAGTATTAAGTAGCACATACATTTGTGTGTGATGACTGGTTTTGCTAATAGGCTTGGTTCCATTGGCTACACACATCATGTCATTAGACAATAAGAGTGCTTTCTGTAAGCTGAAGTGTCCTGAATCAATTCCAGGTAATGTGTGTTATGCAAAGCCATATATCATATCACTAACGATATGAATCCAATGTCCCTGAGTCCTTTTCCCAGACAACTACCCTGGACTACTTTTACAGAAAGTAAGATCTAATGAAACGAATCTCAGTATTTTGCTTATGTAATTCAGGAAAGTAATCAGGTACATATCATGCTTTCATAAATGCAGTGTTCTCATTCTCTTTTAAACTGCAAAAGGTACTGAACCAAAGATACTCTCCCCCTCTTTCCCTCCCTGCCCACCTGCATACACACACAATTCCTCTTCTTTCACCATGGAGCCCTGCAGATTCTCTCATTACTTCTCTTTAGCCACCTGTATTCTCTTCCCTTATGTCCTATTAAATAGCTACTATCATTGAAAAATACCTCTTTTCAGCAAAGTTTAAGGCTGTTACTTGGCTCAGTTTACAACTCTGTCAGTTGCAGATAAGCAAACTACAAGGATGCCTCAGAAAATCACGTGAGTTGCCAACCTATAAATTAGATTTTTTTTTTAAATCTGGGAATTAACAAAATGTCCCTCTCCCAGAAGGATATAGTGCTCTTGAAAGATGGGTGTTAGTATTATCCCTTTACACTTTAATCTGCAAGGGTCATATTGCATTAGCTTTTCTGTTAATGAGTTTCACAGGTGGAAAATGTAGCTTTCACGTATTAAAACTGCCATTTGTCACTGGAAGAAGATGTTACACCAGGAACTCAGCTATATCAGCAATTTCATCGTCATTGATGTCCTGCACAGAGAGCTGCAGTCTTCTGGGACAATGCAGCGCATGAAACTCATGATAAAGCATTTTCAGTTCCGAGCAAACTCCATATAGCCAGGGAGGTGGAGGTGACAGAGACAAGATGACTCCATATGACCACAAGGAACCTTAAATATTATAGGTTTCACAGTTGCTTTACAGAGGCTGTTTTAGCTAAATGGTAGAAGTAGTCCTCTACAGCCCCATCGTTGTACAACCAGTGGACCAACACAGCGCTTTTATAGTTTTTAATATGTTTTCTCTCTAATGCTTTTACCTTAAGAATAAATATGCTTGCGTAGAAAGAGCTGTGAGGTAGTTTAACTGTGGCAATTGCACTGTTTACTGTCTCTTTTTTTGTTTGTTTGTTTAAGTATGACTATTTTTAAATCTGTTATTGAATGTCAAGGGAGATTGAAGTGTTCTCCTACTGGCTTTGTATGTTACCATTCCTGATGTCTGATTTGTGTCCATTTATTCTTTTACATAGAGACTGTCCAGTTTAGCCAATGTACATTGCAGACGGGCATTGCTGGCACATGATGGCATATATCACATTCGTAGATGTGCAGGTGAATGAGCCCCCGATGGTGTGGCTGATGTGGTTGGGTGCTCTGATGGTGTTGTTAGAGTAGATATGGGGACAGAGTAGGCAATGGGGTTTGTTACAGGGATTGGTTCCTGGGTTAGTGTTTCTGTGGTGTGGTATGTAGTTGCTGGTGAGTAGTTGCTTCAGGTTGAGGGGCTGTCTGTAAGTGAGGACTAGCCTGCCTCCCAAAGTCTGAGAGAGGGAGGCACTGTTTTCCAGGATAGGTTGTAGATAGTTGATGATGTGCTGGAGAGGTTTTAGCTGGGGGCTGTACATGATGGCTGGTGGTATTCTGTTATTTTCCTCGTTGGGCCTGTCCTGTAGTAGGTGACTTCTTGATACCCGTCTCACTCTGTCAATGTTTCCTCACTTCCCCAGGTGGGTATTGTAGCTTTAAGAATGTTTGGTAAAGATCTTGTAGGTGTTTGTCTCTGTCTGAGGGATTGGAGCAAAGTCGGTTGTATCTTAGGGCTTGGCTGTAGACAATGGATCATGTGATGTGTCCTGGATGGAAGCTGGAGGCATGTAGGTAAGTATAGCGATCCGTAGGTTTCTGGTATAGGGTGGTGTTTATGTGACCATCACTTATTTGCACGATAGTGTCCAGGAAGTGGATCTCTTGTGTGGACTGGTCCAGGCTGAGGTTGATGGTGGGGTGGAAATTGTTGAAATCCAGGTAGAATTCTTCAAGGGCCTCCTTCCCGTGGGTCCATATGATGAAGATGTCATCAATGTAGAGCAAGCAGAGGAGAGGCGCTAGTGGACGAGAGCTAAGGAAGCATTGTTCTAAGTCAGCCATAAAAATGTTGGCATACTGTGGGCCCACGTGGGTACCCATAGCAGTGCCGCTGACTTGAAGGTATAAGTTGTCCCCAAATCTGAAATGGTTATGGGTGAGGACAAAGTTCAGCCACCAGATGTGCCATGGCCTCATCAGGGATACTGTTCTTGACAGCTTGTAGTCCATCCTTGCATGGAATGTTGGTGTAGAGGGCTTCTACATCCATAGTGGCCAGGATGGTGTTTTCAGAAAGATCACCAATGCATTGTAGTTTCCTCAGGAAGTCGGTGGTGTCTCAAAGATAGTTAGGAGTGCTGGTAGTGTAGGGAATGAGGAGAGAGTCCAAATAGCCAGATATTCCTTCTGTAAGAGTGCCAATGCCTGAGAGATGTTACTTCTTGATACTTCCTAAAATGCCATATATTCTCTGTAATTTTATTCTTTCAAAGTGCTGTCGTTTTAGTCTCTGGACTGGTCTATGCATTTTATTATTTTTATTTCTCTCTTACGCTTAAATTTAATTCTTTGAATAGTGAGTTCTAAAACACATAATCTTTCCTGAGTGGAATCATTATCCCTATGGTAACTTTAAAAAAAAAAAAAAATATATATATATATATATATATTATATGTAGGTTTTTTGTTTCTACTCATAGCGCACTTACACATTACTTCAATATTGGTGCACATAACAAAATTCATACCATACATGGATGGAAAAAAACAGAGGGAACATTGCTGTGTACCCTGGAAATACCCTGGTCAGGAGGGAGAAAGATATGGGTCTCCGCCCTAGAGAAGTGACAGCTGAGGAGCCAGAAGCCTAGAGTGGGTTCCCTTGCTGGACCGTGAAGGGAAATACAAGTTCAGTTGTCATGAATTGTGACATCAACTTTCCATCAGTTTTTCCCATCTGTAAAATGAGCATAAAGGTACCCCAATGCCTTCCAGAGGTGGTGTGAGGAATGATTAGTTAATGTCTGTACAGTGTTTTGAACATGTGTGTAATGCTAAGTATTGTTTCAATTCCTTGGGTCACTATGGCTGTATGTTTAGGCCGGTGGTTTCTTCACTCTGAGCTTAATATTGTGCATTAGTTTATTTTACAGTGTTTAGCTGCATATCAATAGGAGTCTTAAAAAACATTTTCAGTAAATACATTTATGGAATTAGAACAAACTGGGCATGTGTATTCCCTGTTTGTACATGTTGCATAATGTTAAATAATGAAAAATGTTGACTAAAATATTGGAATAGTAATGTTGTTTTAGTTATGTGTGCTAGATCAATTTAAATGTTCTCTTTTTCATGAACATCTTAAGACTCCTAAATTGCTTCTAGCCCTTTTTATTAGCATTGGCTATAGCTGTTGGATCTGTTAACCGATTTTATTTGTTTCTGCGGGTGTCCCAAAACCAAATGACTGTAACTAATGTACCACTGTAATTTTTTGTGACGGTCTGCTACTGCAAGCAAAAAGCAAATCCATCAAGTCAAAATATTAACACTTCTATATCCTATTAAATATCAAGTAAAAGAATATTGTGCTAATGTCTATAGGATTCAGCATTAAGCCTAAGTGATTTAATATACTAGTATTAGTGAGAGGTTTGACAATATTTCCCTTAGATAGAAATTTCCCTCATTGTTAGAATAGCTGTGCTATGCTGCTGAATTATGATAAAGTACAATAGAAATGTGTTTTCTTTTAAACAATTATAACTTTTTTCTCTTGGCTGATGGGCTCAGCAGCCAGCGATTATAATGATCTGGATTTTACCCAGAAAGGTAATAGGGTAAATTATAATAGCTGGGTGAAGGCAAGATACCATTTCTTTGTTTGGTAATAAACTGCCTTTTTCTTCTTTGTTGAGGCTCTTTGTCTGCTCTACAAAAGCAGAACAGGTTCACAGAAGCATTAGGGAAATAATAGATGGATATACTACCATCAGTTTAGAATGTATATGCTAGCACTACAATAATAGATGAGGAGAGAACGTGGCTTTCCAGCATATACAGCAGTGGAATAATGTAGCATCATACACCAGAGAAATTGCTGCAGATGTTGCAACTGTTTGATTTGGATTTGTTTTCTCCAACCAGATTCAATTTGGCTCATGTTTTTCTTTTCTCTTTCCCAGTTACAGCATTTCTCCACCTCTGATTATGTTGAGAGGTAATATTGAGAGTAATTTGCTTAGGTCTCAAGGCGCATTAAATAACTGTTTCATCGGGTTTGATTCAGACACCCCTGTTTTTATAACCACTGTGCAGAGACAACACTGTAATAGACTCTATGATATAAAAACTTTGATTCCCACCAATCTTCCATTAATTTTTAAATATTTACAGAGACACATTGCTGCATATCACTGCAATACACACTACAACTGAGGAGAAGCCAGAAGGTTGGCAATTACAGTAAGATGCAAACAAGGGAGAAATTGCTGCAGATTTGAAGGTGGTGAAAAATAAACACAGCCCCTGGATTGCCAGGGACGGTCTTGCACATTCATGAAGGTTACTAGAGATGCTTCTAGCAAACCTGCCCAGATGCTCTTGAATAGAATCAATAGCTCTGCATTTCTCTCACCCATGGTATTGCTAACTTCCGTACATTCACATTCCAAAACACAGCATGCAGTTTTGGACAGTGGCTCCTTACTGGGCCAGCTTTCTCTACTGTAAATAGCAAAAAAACCCTAAATTTTACTAAAATACAAAAAGAGGTATAAATGTAGTTTAAGGTTTGAATTGAACGTACTGAAACAGAAAAAAAATCAGTATTTGATAGTGCAGCTTTTTGATGGGTTCCCCAGGGTGCAATCTGGAACTGCAGTACTGCTGAGCCCTTTGTTCAAGGCCAGCTCCAGGGTTTTTGCCACCCCAAGCGGCGGGGGAAAAAAAAAAAAGCTGCGATCGGCGGCAGCTCCACCGTGCCGCTTTCTTCTTTGGCGGCAATTTGGCGGCAGGTCCTTCCCTCCGAGAGGGACCACGGGACCCGCTGCCAAATTGCTGTCGAAGAGCCCGACGTGCCGCCCCTTCCCCTTGGCTGCCCCAAGCACCTGCTTGCTGAGCTGGTGCCTGGAGCCGGCCCTGCCTTTGTCTTACCAACCTGGGTTCTCTCTCACACTGTAATGCTGTGACAAGTTGCAAATCGCTCCAGATCCTGCATTCACACAGCCATCCCCAGGCAGAGGCACACCCAGCTGAGTTACATGAATGCTTTCACCAGCCACTCATGAACCAACAGTAGAGAGGCTCCAGCAACTCCCCCCAGCTCCCCAGTCTAGGACCCCAGAGCTGTACCATTCTGCCCTGGTCAGAAGTCTGACCAGTGTAAATTTATTATCCAGTCTGCCTCTTCCTTAATGTGGAGTGGACATGCACCAGTTTTTGTTCAATGAGCAGATTTCCTGTCCGCTTCAAGCAAGGAAGATTTCCTATGCACTTGTGATAAATGAAGGGGGAGGAGTAGCCCCTGTTTATGAACAGCCAGCCAGTGAGCTGTAAAATCCCTCTTGGTGTCTGTTCTCTGCTTGCTTTACCAGTAAAGGGTTATCAAGCCCACAGGTAAAAGAAAAGGAGTGGTCACCTGACCAAAAGAGTCAATGGGAAGGCTAGAACTTTTAAATTTGGGAAAGAAACTTTCCCTTTGTCTGTTGTTCTCTGAGCTGCAGGGGCATGAAGCAGTAACGCTGTAACCAGCTTTAAGCCAGGTATGATTATAGATTATCAATTCATACCTCAAACCTACTTATCTGGAGCCTCAGATATATAAGTAAAATTAGGGAATGTCTAAAAAGACATGATTAGGGTTATTTATTTTATTTCTTATTGGTTTGTGGACTCTTCTGTGCTAACCCCAGATTTTTTTGTTTGCTTGTAACCTTTAAGCTGAACCCCAAGAAAGCTATTTTGGGTGCTTGGTTTTTGAAATTACTCTTTTAAAATCTCACATAAGCCTAAATTCCAGATGTATTTTTTTTCTTTTTGTTTTTAATAAAATTTACCTATTTTAAGAACAGGATTGGATTTTTGGTGTCCTAAGAGGTTTGTGCATATGTTTGATTGTCTAGTGGCAACAGCTAATTTCCTTTGTTTTCTCTCTCAGCTCTTCGCTGAGGGGGGTGGGGGGAAGTGCTTGAGGGTACCCCACAGGGAGGAATTCCCAAGTGCTCCTTCCTGGGCTCAAAGGGTTTTTTTGCATTTGGGTGGTGGCAGCATTTACCAAACCAAGGTCAGAGAAAAGCTGTAACATTGAGAGTGTAATACAAGCCTGGAGTGCAAGCATTCATTTTTTAAATCCTTGCAGGCCCCCACTTCCTGCACTCGGAGTGACAAAGTGGGGATTCAGCCTTGACAACACTGTTTTAGGTAAAAAAATATAAAACAGATTTATTAACTACAGAAAGATTGATTTTTAGTAAGCATACAGATCAAAGGTTGATTACCTAAGAAATTAAAGTAAAAATGCAGTCTGAGTTCTATAGACTAGACAAGATTTGAATCAAGCAGTGTCTCACCCTGATAGACAGTACGTACACAGGCTAGAAATCCCTTCAGCCTGAGACCACCTCTGCAATTCAGTGTTTTTCTCTAGACGTGTTTCCAGGTGTTGAGTTGTGGGGGAAGTGAGGACAAAGCTATGATGTCACCTCAGTCCAGGCACCAGCAAATTTCAAGGACATTTAGAATCCAAATGATGAAGCCTGAGCACGTTTTATATTTTTACAAAGAATTTTTGGTACCTAGAGCCTGCAGGAGTGCACTCATTGGGTGAGATTCTCATCCCCGCTCTGTCCCCTTTATGCTGAGTAAAAGGGCTGGAGCAATGTAAAGGGGCTTTAAAACCCACCCATTCCAGCTCTGGGAAAATTCTCACTGCCCCTAGAACTGACCTCCTTGCAAGCCCTGGAGTAGGGGATGTGCTGGGATGGGGCTGGAGGCAGGAGGGGTGTATCAGAGGCTAGAGTGGAGATGGCTGGAGCTGCAGAATCCCAGGACTGTCTGAATTAAGCCCAGAACCACTTCAGCCCCTGGTGAAACCCAGAATCAGGAAGGTAAGCAAAGGTAGCTTAAAGCTACCTTTAGCTCCCCATCCCACTAGGGTATGAATTGTGCTGTTCCTCTTAGAGGTGCTGCACAGATTCTCACTCTGTATAGTTTCATGTTGAAAATGAGGATCTGATTCATAATTCTTCACCTTCTGTAGTTATTTACACCCATGAAAAGTGAACGTAAATGCTACCTAACTGGAACGCACCCACTTTGCACTAGGATAAATGACTACACAAGTTGCAAGGCAACAGTGAATCAGATACTGAATATTCAGCATCTCGGCTTTCTTTATTGAAATCTAGTGGTTTCCTTAGTCCCTTCAGTTGTCACTTTCTCTTTACCTGACCAACAAATACCCCCTGCTTAAAAATAGGAAATTCTGCTGAATCGAAACAGCTGCCTCTTTTCCCGGTTTTTGTTTAAGATTTGGTTCTCTTTTAAGATTTGAGGACAATATCAAGCTCTTGCTTTCATTGGAATTATTCTCGAAGAGTAAATTTTAAAATACCTTTAATTATACTTAGTGAAGGTACGACATGAGTACTGTTTTAATCTTCTAGATGGTCTTGCGGATTAAAATTAGATTTATACATTTGCATAATACAAGTAATGTTGTGAAAGAAAGCAGTTTGAGTATGTAAGAGATAATTGGATTTGTACGAGTTGCCTTGGGGCAGCCCTTATTGGATTGAGCCAGCACTAGACATTATACCAGTGAAGCATTTTGCATTTTTATGTAGTAGTGCAATAGGATTTAAATTTTATGTACAATTAGCCTTGTATTGATATATAGTTTGTAGGTAGGTTTAGGCAATAAAACCTAGTGTAAGTCTCTAGTGTAGCTTTTTGTTTGGTGTGAGGGAAGGGAATATAGCAGGTAAAATTGAGGCCCATGAAGACAGTCAGATTTCTAATAGATCCAGTGGTATTGAAAGGATTTCAGTAGTTCCCATCCAGTTGCCTGAAGCATCGATATGCAGTGGTGCTTCTCCGGTTAAAGCTTTTCACACACAAAAGCAATGCAGAGTAGGGGATTGACATCTCTTGTGACAACAGTAATGACCTCTCTTAAATTTTAATTTTTCCCCAATTACTTGCCTCTAAACACTGTGGTATTTGAGCAAAGAGCTGGAGCTGAGGCATTTATTAGCTGAGGGCATAACATACGGTGCCAGTACTACACATTGTGTTTTAATAAGCAAACCTTGTATAATAATTTCCTTGAATATGTGCAGCAATATTAGAAATATTAATTTAGAAAATTATTATTAACACAGATTTATCCACTTACACATGAGATCACACCAACACAGCGGCAGGACCGGAATGCCTCCATAGCAATGCACTTGCTTACACTGCCTGCTGACATCTCTTGGTGTTTTGTAACACTTCTACATAGCCGACAGGATGACAGAGTAACGTGATTAAATATGACACACTGATGTTTTCCACAGAATTAACTTTTTTAAATATTCGCTTTCTTTATTGAGGTTGGGTAAACCAGGTAGTGATCACTCAAGCCAAAACAAATGAACTTATGACTCTAGGAGACTGTAAAATGCATGTCTTTTACTGAGTTGCGGGGAGGGGACAAGACCGGGGGACAGTGTCAGAATGCCAGTCTCTCTCCTCTAAGTCTCATGTTTAGTTGCATGACACTTCTTTAAGTCACAGTTCTTTTTAAAACTAACCTCTGCTGTGACGACTTCAAAACACTTGACAACATTGAGGCAGCTTATTCTGCTCATTAGATTTATCTCATTGTTACCTTGCGCCCCTGTATCTGTTGCTGTACCTACCTCTTGTTTCTCATTATATACTTTAGATAGTAAGCCTGTGGGGGCAGGGACCATCTTTGTGTTACAGGTGTGCACAGTGCCTACCACAGTCAGCCTCTGGTCCCTGATTGGGTTCTGTAGGCACTAGTATAATATAAATAATAAATAGTAATACGCGGAGGTCTGTTGCACATGTCTACTCATGGGTCTTTCATTTTTTTCTAAATGATACCATTTCAGTGAAATATGTTGTTTTTATTGGTTCTTATATGGTATGGGGCTTGTGTCATTTTTAATATTTTGTATCTGATCCTTGCACTCCCCGCCTTTACCATCACTGTTCTTTCCTAGCTTGAGAAATTTCATTGTTTGCTGCAGATCACCAAACATTTAACAACAACAACAACAAAACACTTATGAGAAACTTTTAAACATTTTTAAGTGGCACTAAGAATGCAAAAAGAGGAATATCCTGTGCCTAGTCTTTGAATTTATGTGAAGTGCTTTTTGAGATGCAGAAGAGAGAAGGTCATTGATGGGGGAAAGTGTTGGCTCCCTCTGGGACAAGGAACCTCTTTCATCCTAAATATTGTAGCATTTGTCGTAGTTCAGGGCGAACTGCCCAACAGTCCCCTCTTCTGGTCCCTTCTGAGTGCACCCCCTCCAGATCTTAGGCCTTGAATCTTCATCTTTCTGGGGCAGAATCCCACTTTTTTTCACTATTAGACCAAGCCCAGGGCTGCAGCACCCTCTGTATCAATTGTGCTTATCCAGAAGACCCTTCTGGACTTGGTAACTGTGGTTCGTCCTTCCAGGAGCTGTGACGAGTGGCAAATATAGTGACCCCAAGCAGCCTTTATAAAACAAAGTATTGTTTAATCTTAACAGCAGAAACAATAAAAACATAAAAGAAAATATTTTAAAAATAATAGTTTATATGCATGTCTTATCTTTCCTCAAGGCTTAGGTAGATACATCTTACCCAGACCCCCAACTTCTGGAGTCTAGGTGTCAGTCTGCTCCCCATCAGTTTGAGTCATTTTCCTCCTTTCCTTCAAGCACACTCTTTTAAATGTAGCCAAAGGTCTTTGTTCTCTCCTGTTATCTCCTGAGCCTGGTTAAACCTGTTGGCAGCTCAGCAAGATGGCCAAGGTGGACTTCAAAGCTAATGAGTCTGCATTGTCTCTTATCCCCTGAAGTGTTTGCTGGGTGATGTTTGAATTTCAGGATCCACCCCTTTTTCCTGGGTGCATTTCCTGACAAGCCAGCTAGAGAATTTACATAATGTATGCATACAGTCAGCAACACAGTGACCCAGTCAAGATACAGTATTCATCAAATCCGTCACACTTGTGTTTTCCTCTGTCTTTTGAGAACTCACTTCACTTTGAAGAGATCTGCATTAATGACAGGATGTTCTTTGGGGCATTTTTTTCAGCACAGGATATGTTTGAAGGTTTCATTCAGTGGGGGTATTTTTCATAATATAGTTTTATATCATTTCCAATTCTATTTCTTTGACTGTCCTTCTTGGAATTGTGATGGTGTTGCTGAATTTAAAGTACTTGGTTTGTTTTGCTAGCTTGGCTATGTTTACCTCAGGGTTCCCAATGAAAAGCTGATGGGGCAGCGCTCCTCTTGTCTTCCAGTGGCATATTGAAGTTATGTCAGGTAAAAACCTTTCAGAAAAGCTAAAGCTCAGTTCCCATAGATAATACACTTTCATAGTAGGTTTGCTCTTTAAGGTGAGCCAAAATAGGTTCTTGGGTATATTAGATTTGCTGTGAAGACTAAGGCCTAAGCCATAACTAATTGCAACCTCAAGGAAATCTACATTTTGACACAGTTCAAAACCAATATTTTTCTTGAATCCAAATGTCCTCAAGTGCAAGATTATATCAGGATCTTATTCTGAAAATGACATTTTGGAGGGGAGGGAAGCTTTGAGAACAGACTGGTGAATACTGGCACCTCCCAGAAGGTGGGAGAGAGAGTGTGGAGGCAGTGTGTATTAAGTCCTAGAAGTATAGAAGTCCTTTAAGTGCTTTTTATGTAAGAAGGCAAACATTCAAACATTTTTATATTCTTGTCTTTTTGTTTTAATTTCAGAAGCCTTCAAGTGTGGGACTAGGGTCTCTTTCACTGCAGTTGTGGACAAAATGTAGAGACAGTTTGTGGATCATAGATTGGAGTCAAGGGAAAAACCTGGCAAGGCCTCGTCCACTAATTCTGTGGAATTCACAAGGTTACTTTATATTCTGCAAAATCGTTTACCACCTTAATGGCTCAAAATAACATTCAGCTATGGCCCTGGCTTACATGGAAGTACATTGTGCATCTATTTTTTAAGTTTTATTGTTTGCAGTGTCAACATTATACATTATTGGAATTTGAACTACAAACTGTTTGGTACATTTTTGAAAGCGCACTGTCTGAGGGCTTCCAGGAGGAATTCAGCATTGGTTTTGATCTTTTAAAGACCTGGGGGGTTGGGCTTTGGTAACCAGGCAGACTGCCTCTCTCCTCCTTCCACTAAAATGTGTTACCATGCATGACATTAGAGTTAGGGAGGTACAGAACTTACAGTATACCTTCTATATTTTCAAGGGATGATATCTTTTACTATAAATTTATCTGGCCATGTCATCAGTTGTACTACTACATTATTCTATTATATTGTATTCTTATTGTTGTTATGATGTCATGATATTAATTTATATATAAACCTCACATGTATCAAGATTGTGTACAGTTTCACAGCAGTACAACAAACACATGACATAGATTCAAAAATAACTATGAAAATAATGTTTTAAGCCTAACCTTGAAAAACTGGGCCTGATTCTCAACTGCCCTGCGCCTTTTGTAGTCATTTACAGCAGTGCAATGTAAAACTGGTTTCAGACACTACAAAATCAGAATTTTCCATTCATGTAAGTCCTGATCAAAAGCCCATAGAAGTCAGCGGAGGGGCTCCCATTGACACCAGTGTGCTTTAAATTAGGATCTGTTACCAGTTGGTAGTGTTTTATACTCACTTTGCACATGTCATTCGTTAACTAGCCAAGGGGGAACACAGTGAGGAATGAGGCCCACTAATTAAATCACAAGTACAGAGGACAAAATGAGTTGAAAGTGCTGCAGTTTGGAGTCAGATAGGAAAGTGCCTTCTGCTGGCATATTGCGTAAGGGTGTACTTGACACACTGATTAAGCTAAATAGTCATTTGTTTTCCAGTCAGTTGTGTATATATGTGTAATGGCACTTAGAAATATGTTTATTAAAATTGGTAGTTACCAGGTACTTCCTTATTAATATGGGGAAATCATATTTGGAATTTTTAAAAAACACTCTTAAACTTGCACTGTGCCCCACCTTTAATAGGCTACCCAAAGTCTTTAAATGACTTTAAAGCATCCCCAACATTTCCAGTACAGCTTTGTTCCAACATCAATAAAAAAAATCCACCCTCTACTAGGAAACAGAATTTTGCCTGTCACTTAGGTGGCTGCTTAGGATGGGTGTCACTCTACATTAAGAATAGCAGGGAGAGAAACTTTGAAAAGTTATTACTGCTGTTATAAAAATAAGTATTTACACACTAGGTAATAATGTCTGTAAAAAGTAAAGTGTAGCCATGCATTCTCAGTTCTCCAGACTTCTTCACTTCCTTTCCTAACATTTTGTATAATGTGGTTGTGTGAGTAAAACACACTTCCCATGTTCCACTCCAGATTTTCTTATGTTTCAGTGGTAGATGAAATGATTCCATATTGTAAAGCACTTTGGGATCTTTCAAAATCAATGGCACTGTGTAAATGTAAAATATTGTTGTTGTTTACTTGCAAGCTGCTAAACTTTGGCATGTGGTTCTGGACTTTCAAGTAAATGTTATGGGCCCAGTTCTGTATCTCTTATGTACTCACCAGAAAATGCACAAGTCAGGGTTTATCTTGACAAGGATTTAAAGTTGTGTAGTTAATAAGACCGTATTAGCTAACATGTTCTAACATATTTGTAATGTGGTATATACTGGTCCTTAAAGGCCTGAGGGGGATGTCACAGGGGTCAGGCTACCATGTTGCTCGAGTTCTGGGGCTGACAGCGATCCATGGAACAACACTGGCAGGTGTTAAGAGAAAGAAAGTGGTACTGAGGTGACAGTTGAAGTCTGAAAAAAAATCAAGTTACTGTTCTCTTTAGGACCCAGGACCAGGAGCCTTGTGTTGCAGATCATGGCAAAAAACTCCTTTCTAAGCATGACAAGCTAGGAAAGAGTAATATCCCTCTTCCCTCCTAATGGGGGTGATGCTAGCATGGGGAGGTCTGCTTACTGACATCTCCCATCCATGAAGAATGTGATGGACTCATTTGAATCTGTCTCCCCAACTTTGGAGGAGGTTGGAAAACTCCCACCTCAGCAGGAAGGCTGGGAGTGGAGGGCGGGACTGGTGGCAGAGCAATTTCATTGCATGTTTATATTGAGTGACCTTCTTGCCTGTCTGTGGGGGGCAGGGGAGCTGGGTGTAAGCAATTTAAAGGGCCAGCTCAGAAATGCTGGTTAAGTGAGGCTGCCTGCTACAAAATTAAAAATGTTTAGTATGAACAAGGCAGATTAGACTTCTAACATGTGCTAGGTGGTTGAATTGGAGCCTAGGCTTCACCGTGAAAAGGTCTTCCTTTCCCAGCTGTCTCTAGGCACCCAGCAAGCAGCAAGCCAGGCTGTTGGCTAAGCGGGGGCAGAGGGGGGGGGCAGTGGACCTGCGCCTGCGCCCTGCTGGGAGGTGCCTGCGTCCACCGAGCCGCGACGACGGACGACCGGCCGCAGGCGCGCACGCGGGCTCGTCCGCGGCCGGCTGGACCTCCCGCCAGCATGGCGGCGCAGCAGCAAGAGCGCCGGACCCGGACCCGCGTCCCCGCCGCCGCCGCCGGAGTCCGCTGTTCCCGCGGCTCGGTGGGAGCTCCGCAGTCATGCTGCCAGTCCCACACTCTTTTTGTCTGCCTTGACTGTTTAGACTGTAAGCTCTAAAAGTGGGGACTGTGTCTTATGTGCATGTCCAGTGCCTAGCTCAATGGGACCCTAATTTGAGGTTGGTCATCTAGCTGAGTGGTTCTCAAAGCCAGTCCGCTGCTTGTTCAGGGAAAGCCTCTGGCAGGCCGGGCTGGTTTGTTTACCTGCCGCATCCGCAGGTTCAGCCGAAAGTGGCTCCCACGGGCCAGTGCGGGCAGCGGGAAGGGTGGCCAGCACATCTCTCAGCCTGTGCTGCTTCCCACAGCCCTCATTGGCCTGGGGCAGCGAACCGCAGCCAGTGGGAGCCACGATTGGCTGAACCTGCGGGTGCAGCAGGTAAACAAACCAGCCCAGCCCACCAGGGGCTTTCCCTGAACAAGCTGCAGGCTGGCTTTGAGAACCACTGAGCTAGCTTGTATTATTATACAAATTATTAGTTTAATGTGATTAAAGTTTAAATTGGTAGATGAAACCCTAGAATATTCGAATTAGCCCTTTTGAAGGTTGCAGTTTTATGGAGATGTCCTTTTCAGGAGCTGTAGTCAGGGTGGTGCTTCAGATTATGCAAAGAAAACCACCTTCAGCTGTATGAAATAGGCTATTTATTTTAATAATGGATAAATTTATTTCAGGAATATTTAATAAAGCTCCTTTAATTTTGTAGTCTGAATGTTGTGTGAGGTCTTGGGGTGGATTATGGTTTTAACCAGTGGCCGTTTTAATATTCATGACAATGGGGCTTCATAACTTATCAATCAGGCAAGAGAGAAAGAAAACTGGCTTGGGGAGAGACACAATATTTTCAATGATTCGTAACATACTTTGTGTTGTCCTTCTCCTGAGTTAACATAATTGAATTAAGGTATTGAATTCTAATTAACTGTATTTGGAATACTTGAATGGGTAATTCAGGATTAGTGGATATAATCTGTTCTACCTGCATCTCTGTAAACTGCACTACTTGTTTTTAATGTATATTTAAGAAATTAAGAGTCAAATTCTGCCCTGAAATATTGCCATTGTGTGCAGTTGAGGGCCAATTTTAGTATTCAGAAATATTTTTATAATAGTGTGTGGATTTTATTACAAGAAGTCTTGAAATGTTGTTGTTCATTTGTTAGTAAATCCTGAAAGCTGAACTTTAAAGATGTGAGTAGCCCCACTGAAGTCAATTGAATTTTAAAGTTAAGTATGTGTGTCAGTATATGAAAGATCAGAGCCAAATGTTTTGAACCAAATGGCAAACATACCTGTTTCTTTGTATTTCCAGGGACAGTGCCATAGGATTGTAGAAATGTAGGACTGGAAGGGACTTCAGTAGGTCATCTAGTCCAGTCCCCTGCACTCAAGGCAGGAGTAAATAATAACTAGACCATTCCTGGCAGGTGTTTGTCCAACCTGTTCTTAAAAACCTCCAGTGATGGAGATTCCACAACCTCCCTAGGCAATTTGTTCTAGTGCTTAACCAACCTGAAAGTGTGTTTTTCCTAATGTCCAACCTAAACCTCCCATGCTGCAGTTTAATCCCATTGCTTCTTTCCTATCATCAGAGACTAATGAGAACAATTTTTTACCCTCCTCCTTTTAACAACCTTTTTATGTACTTGAAAATTGTTATCATGTCTCTGCTCAGTCTTCTCTTCTCTAGGCTAAACAAAGCCATTTTTTCACTCTCTCCTCACAAGTCATGTTTTCTAGACCTTTTCTCATTTTTGCTGTTCTCCTCTGGACTTTCTCCAATTTGTCCACATCTTTCCTGAAATGTGGTACCCAGAAATGGCCACTCCATTTGAGGCCTAATCAGCGCAGAGTACAGTGGAAGAATTCTTTCTCGTGTCTTGCTTACAATGCTCCTGCTGATACGTTCCAGAATGATGTGCGCCTTTTTTGCAACAGCGTTACGCTGTTGACTCATATTTACCTTGTGATCCACTATAATCCCCAGATCCCTTTCCGTAGTACTCCTTCCTAGGCAGTATGTGTGCAATTGTTTGTTCCTTCCTAAGTGGAGTATTTTGCATTTATCCTTACTGAGTTTCATCCTGTTTACTGTTGGCCATTTCTCCACTTTGTCCAGATCATTTTGAATTTTAATCCTATCCTCTAAAGCACTTGCAACCCCTCCCAACTTGGTATCGTCTGCAAACTTTAGAATTGTATTCTCTATGCCAGGGGTGGCCAAACTTGCTGACCCACCGAGCCACATACAACAATTTTCAGAAGTTCAAGAGCCACTAGACATGCACAAACTGCCCCGCAGGGCGGTGCCTGTCAGGGTGTGGGGCTATTGCCCCAATGGCCCCCTGTGGGGCTAAAGCCCCGAGATCCCCCTCCCCACAGGGCAGAAGCCCTGAGCTCCCCACTCCCAGTCTGATAGATGGAGAATGGGGGGGGGGGACATAGGAGGATCTTCAAACTGCACTTTAACTGTAAAAGAGCCACATGTGGCTCACGAGCCATGGTTTGGCAACACCTGCTCTATGACATTATCTAAATCATTTATGAATATATTGAACAAAACTGAACCCAGGACTGATCCCTGTGAGACCCCATTCCATCTGCCCATCCAACTTGACTGTGAATCACTTATGATTACTCTTTGGGAATGGTTTTCCAACCAGTTAAGCACCCACTTTATAGTAGTGCCATCTAGGTTGTGTTTTCTGAGTTTGTTTGAGAAAGTCATGCGGGTCACTATCAAAAGCCTTACTAAAGTCAAGATATACCACATCTACTGCTTCCCCCCATCCACAAGGCTTGTTACCTTGTCAAAGAAAGCTATGAGGTTGGTTTGACATGATTTGTTCTTGACAAATCCATGTTGACTGTTACTTATCACCTTATTATCTTCTAGGTGTTTGCAAATACTGTAGTTTGCTTGATTATTTGCTCTATCATCTTTCTGGGTATTGAAGTTAAGATGACTGGTCTATAATTTTCCAGTCTATAATTTTCTGTTTTTATATTGCATGAGTTTTCAGATTTTGTAAATGTTCATACTTTTATAACTGTATTTTTGTGTAACACATTTTACTTTTAACATTGATTACACATTTATGGTTTAAGTGACATTTCTAAAACATCATAATATTATAGTTATTTCAGAGTCAAATAAAATATGATGTTGATTACCTGGCTTCAATGAAATAACAAAATATCCATAGCTCTTCCTCTACAGGATAAAGACATAATTATATATTCATGTTCATTTTCATTAACTATTTATTTAACAAATTTTGCATTTCTTTTATGTTTGTAAATTGTCTGTGAACCATTTGAGATTTTCTGTTGTTTGAATTTATTTGCCAAATAATTTATGCAACAAATTCTTAACTCTAGGTGATTTCTGAACAGTTCATTACAGGTATTCAGTACTCAAAAACTGAGCTGTTTTGATTTTTCCTGTAGGTCACATGTTATTTTTTACCCAATTGGATATTAATAAATTTATATAATGAGGTTTCCAGTTCAAATATTTACATTTACAAAATAACAAAATTCACTTTGTGTAAATTATCTCCAATATTTAAATTAACTCTCTCTGCAAACTTGCCTGTCTATAAGTGCATTTGCTAGAATAATCATATAAAGGGAATACAAGATGGGGAAGAACAGAGCTGTAGAAAATTCATTAAACTTGTAATATGATATTCATGGATTATTGTTTACAGCATATGCCAGTGCTAATTCATGCTGCTAGAGAAAAACTATGGAGTGAAGGTTGAGAATACATTTCAGTAATTTAAGGGCTAAATAATTTACAGAGATGTTATATTTATCTTAAAACCAAGTATTCCAAATGCAGGAAAATACAGAGTTAAGGTTACACTTAAAATGAGTATGGAAATGTACACTTAGGGCACCCAAACAACTTTGACTTTTTCCTGTAGTGATGCCATACAGTTTTAGTGTTTGTAGTCTCAGATTAAATTACATTGATTATTAAAGAAAAATTTTGAGAGTTTTTCTTTGATGTTACTAAAGGGCACAGTTAGGGTTACACAGGCACCATAACTGTACATTTCCATGCCTTAACATATTTGCATTTTTTCTGAATGTAACATTAAATCTGAATTTCCTGGGTTCGGAGTGCTTGATTTGGGGATAATTATATCATTCCTATATTGTATTTAAACTCTAAATTACTGATATGTACTCTCTCCATTCTCACACAATTTTTTTTATTTGGGAATTTCTTTGGTTTTTGTTACTCTCATATATGAATACTGATAAGGAAACACAAAGAGAATGCTACCCTGTATTATTTCTAATGATTTGCAGATTACTAGTCTCTCTCCTAAATACTTTTTTTTTTTTTTTTTTTTACATTTTAAGGGCAAGTTCACTAGTACACAAGAGCAATGGAAAACATCCAGAATGCAGTGGCAGTTAAATTGGGTTTACATCTGCTTGGTATTGTCAAGGCAACAAATTTAGCTCACAATTTGCAACTGTTCAGAGAGCTGTGTGAAAAGAGAAGAGGGGCAGCCCCTGAGTCTTGAAGTATTTGTTCTTTAAAGTCTCCATCTGTGCTTCTACCTCACTTGCCATGGTGTTCTGCCTAAGAATGTATTAAGTATGCCGCCTAAGCATTGACAGTTGAGCTAAGTTATCTGCCACTGAGAACTCTTGACACAGCCCCACTTTTCTTCATACCACTGACTCATTATAACCAATAAAATTATTGCTAGCAAATTTGCAGTAGAGGAAGGGTAGTGATTGGATAAATTACCTCTGATGTCACAATGGCCTCACTTTAGTTACTATTACTAGTGAGCTGTTGACCTGACCCTTGCCTGTATCTTATATAATCCTAACAATTAGTCACAGCAATCATTAATAACTTAACATAATTACAATTTCTTCAAATAGAGCCTATGCACAAGATTTCAATGAATTTAACTGTGTGGGAAGTTTGAAGTGTCTATGTTCTGTTATTAAGATAATTTAGAACAAAGAAAAGATTGACACATGAGCTAACTGTCTAAAGGGCCATTTTAAAATTTAATTTTAACTCATAAATGAATTATAACAGTTTTATTTGTAACTTCTTGGGAAATTCATTCCGCATTCAAACATTACGTGTGGTAATTTTGGGGAGGATACATGCTGTGTTTTTTATATAAAACAAAGAGGTTGAATCTCTGCTTTGAGTGCTATATGGAATTCAGTCTTTGCTATGGAGTCATGAGTGGCAATTCTATAATATTTAAGACAAAGATTTAAAAGTCCAATGGATTATCAATTAAACAGGTACAATATTGTTTTGAAAAAAATAAAAGGAAAATAAAATAACGTCAAGTCATTTTTAATAGCAAAATAAAGGTCATAGACGAATCATATCACTGTGAAAGCATGTATGTTACATAAAGTTGTTAAAAGATGGAATATACGAATAGCTCTTTAGAATTTTTGAATGGTAAACATATAGGGTGGAAAGGGTTATATTTGAACTCTCTAATTCACTTACAAATTGGCTTAGATTGCACATTAAAAATGTACTTAAAATATTTATTAAATAGGAAATTAGATAGCAGCCAGATCTTCAGCCTTTGGGAGAATTTACATGAGAGCACCTACTATGAAAATAAAAGTTTGCACCTAATGCTGCTCAGCCTGTTTGGATAGTGGCCAGATCTTCTGTATTTCTTAAAAACACATCAGCTCAAACCTTAACGTATTTATTTATCTTTAAATAGGTATATAGCAACCCTCATTTGCTTTATCTTGCTGTATTCTAATTATGCATGTTCTTGTCTGTAATTCTCCCCCTCATTATATGTTCTTCTGAATCTTTCATTCTTTTTAGTTAGGGAACAATAGCTGAACCATTTCAGCATACATGTTAGTCTTCTGTTCATTCCTGTGATATGGGGATTATGTTTTGTGCTTGATTGAGCCTCTTCAGCTCTGAATAGCTCTAGGATAGACATTCTTTCTGTTTGTGTACTGATGTGTCTGTGTGTTTTATGTGCCACAACACGTAAATCTCAATAAAATATACATTTAAACACTCTGAAACTGAAGATGTGAAAGCTTTAAAATGAGAAATAGAAGTTTCATTTTAGGTGGTTTTATGAAATTAACTATCTTTTAAACTGCTCATAAGACTGGATATTGCTGAATATTTTTGCTGTCCAGAAGTCCAGAGGATATGAAGCTCTTATTAAATCTGAACTTGTAAATTTCTCCTTTGTAATAAAACTCTTTCACCGTGAACTATTTAATGTTAACACTTCGTAAGGGAAGATAATAAGTTCTAAGTGCATCTAAGTAACGATTTTCAAAGTATCTCTATAAATCAACAGCAATGGAAGTTCATAAGGTCTCAAAGGAAAGGGAACTTATGTCCATTGAAATGAATAATCTGTAAACTACCAATAACTCACACTCTTATTGGGACAAGTAATTTCTTTGATAGGAGACTTGCAGTTAGATTGTTGAAACAATTGGATGATAAACTAGAATGGCAGCTTGTACACATGACATTTTATTATATCAAATGATTTATGTTATTCTCCTTCCTGCAGCCCTAGCAATTGTTGTAAATCTTAAATAGTGTTTTAATCCTCAGGGCATACTGTAGAGTTGAACCTAAATTTTGGGATTCTTCTGTGCAGAAATGAAGTCTTACCCCAGCAAAAATGCTGTTGTATGAGTCCTCAGACATAGCACTTTGATAAGAAGTGGCAGATAGCAAGTTATTTTGCCATTGTTCACTTGGACCCCAATTTTCTTTAAAGAAAATTACTCATTTGCCATAAAAATCAAAGTTAGGGTGGGATTTTCAAAAACACTCAGCCTTTGCCTAACTCTGCTTCCAGTTGAAGCCAATGACACATTTCCTCTTGACCTCAATGGGAGCAGCGTTAAACCAATGCTAACCACTTTTGAAAATCCCACCTCTCTATCTTAGTTAAAGCCTGTCAGATTGGAACCCTGCCTACAGGCCTCAGTACCAAAAAGCAGATCGGGGTTGGAAGTCAACATATGCCACCTAGACCCCCAACTCTGTCTAGCGCTAAATAGCACAGCCAGAAAGTGGTCAGAATGCCTGTAGGGCAGAGAGATTATGCAGCACATCTCCCACACAGCCTCTGCCAGTGATGACCCTCGGAAATCCCATCCAGAAGTTGAAGTTGTTCGTCAGGGGCTTGTATTCCACTTCTGGTGCTCATGTGCTTAAGATCAGAATATTTTGGCCAGCAGTGTCCATCTGCCTGTGCCCTGTGTGCCTTGCATACCGTCATGAAACGGCACAACTGGAGTAGCAGGGTCTACTGTCCCTCAGTTCCTTGTTTCCACTCAGGGCTGCAAGATAGAACTGTGAGCCATGTTTACTGTCTCTTGCACACTTGTGGGCCAGACTACTTTTTATTGTATATAATTCACCATCTACCTGTAGTGTTAGATTTAGTACTTAGTTAGTTTAGGTGTTGTTAGGTTTGTGTTTGCCTACTTTGTTTGTTTTTGATAAATGGTATCAGGCTTCAATCCCTGTGGCTAAACCCAAATTGTCAGGAATTTAATACTACCCCTCATGTGATGTGGCTATATGCCTCAATGACGGACATCTGAGCTCTTTACTCTGCTTTGGTGGAGAGCATACCTGAAAAATGTTCAATTTGTTGTTCATTTTCTAAATATACACAGAAGGCAAGAGAGGCTCACCTGAAGTTTTTTCATCTTTACAAGTTGATGAGATCTGTTTCCAATCCAGATAAATAAGATCAGCTGAGCTACCTACCAAGCCCTCTGATACAAAGAGTTTTGAGGAAACTCAGTCAAGAGGCATCAGTAATGATCTAGGTAGCATCAGCTTGGCTCACACAATTCTGGTACTCAGACCTGATGTAGCATTCTGTTCGACCTCCAGTAATATTATCTCTGCTCCAGACATAATTTTCCAGAGCCACAGGAAAACTCTCCATTCAGACCCAACCTCTTTACATCTCACACCTAGATGATGGCTGGCTGATGAACATTAAGAGAAGTTGTTCAGAAGTAAGAGAAATATTCACAATATTCAAGTCCAGAAAAGACTCCACAAGAGTGACCTGTATGGCCACGTGGAAAAGATTCTCCGTTTGGGCAGAGCAACATCATCTCTATCCCACAGAGACTAAAATTCCTCCCATTTTAGACATCCTGTTGTCATTGCCAAGCTCAGGAGTTTCCATTAGCTCTGTAAGAGTGCACCTAGAGGCTATGTCAACTTAGCACAACCCCGCCTTTGCAGGGTCACATGGTATTCTCACACCTGACAGTTGCTATGTTCCTAAAAGGCTACCACACATATTTCCTCCAGTACGTGTATTTCCTTCCCTACCCCATGGAATCTCACTGTGGTTCTAGATAGGTTGATGGGTCCCCCTTTTGAATTCTTGACGTTATACTCTTTATACCATCTTTCAATGAAGGTAGCTTTCCCAGTGGCAATCACATCAGTTTACAGGGTAGGGGAGATGCAGGCACTCATGGAGGGTCTGCCATACACTTTGTTCTGCAAAGTCACACTTAGCCTCCACCCAACATTTCTACCCAAGGTGATCTCTGACTTCCATATAAACCAGATGATCCTTTTGCCTGTCTTGTTCCCTAAGCCACATTCTAACCAAGAGGTAGCTGGATTTCATACTTCGGGTGTGCTCAGAGCCCTTGTCTTCTGTCTTGATAAACTGGATTGTTCATGGTCTCCCCAAGGTTGTTTATTGCTTTTGCAGAAAGGTGGAAAGGTCAGGCTATATCTTCTCAAACACTATTGAAATGGGTCTCTGATTGAATTAAATTATGTTATGACCTAGCTAGTTTAGATTGCCCTTCGCAGGTCATAGCTCATTCAGCCAGAGCTCAGACAGGTTCAGTGCTTCATGAGAAGTGTTCCCCACTGTGAAATCAGTAGGGGATCAGTACATACATTTATGAAGCATTACTCCTTTGAGGAGGCATCTAGGTCTGATTCCAGTTTTAGCAGAGCTGTCTAATAGTTGTTATTTAGTTAGACTCAGAGCACCCATCTCTTTCCCTCAGGTCACTGCTTGTAAGCCTTCAGAAGCGGAATATATATGGACAGACACTCAAAGAAGAGAGAATGGTTATTTACTCTACAGTAACTGTGATTCCTTAAGATGTCATCCATATATATTCCATGACCCAGTCTCCTTCCCTCCCTATAACACCTGGAGTCTGTTTTGATGAAGGAACTGATTGATGGTTGGCCTTGGTCTGCCACATGGCACTCAGAGCCAGGCATAGCTCCAATGGACATAGCTAGCTGGTCAAATGATTCAGATCTCTCATGCATAGGGTGGAGGCATGCTAAGAATTCAACACATCTTAAAGAACCGCAGTTACTGTAGGGAAATTAAACATACTTTATTACCTGCCTACCTGTCTGTGGAGGTGAATTACTCTAGTTCACAGTGATCGCTGCTGGAATGATGAGGGTATAATTCACTCCCTCTGTGCAAGTATACTTGAATCTAACCCCAAAAATATCTGCGGAATCAGTTCTTTAGTTCTGTCACATCCACAATTATTAGCAAAACAGATGTATTCACATTTGAGACCAGTATTCACATTTGAGACCAGAGATGAATTCATAGAAATAATAATTATAGGAAGAAAAATATCTGGTTCTAAAACAGTTTAATTGATGATAATCCGGAAACTATTCACATGATATATCAAGGCTTCCTTATAAATGTTCCCATACAGAGTATCATTTGGAAGTAAGCCATTGAGAATTAAATATGTCCCAAGTGTAACAATACATTAGAAATTCATTAGTTTTGATGGCAAAAATTCAGAAGATGGGTAGGCAGCAGTTGATACATATTTGTGTGACTGCACACCCAAGACACTTCCTTCCTTCAGGAATGGCAACACACACATGCCTGGGGGAAAGAATCAATCCTGAAGGCATTTTGTAGGCCTAGTATAGGTGGCCATGATTCAGAAAGTCAGTTAGATCAGTGTATTTTACATTAACGTGCCAAGAGAACAAGATTGTTCTTCCTGTGTCAAGAAGCCCTGTGAGTGTGGAATTGGACAGTGTCACTCACAAAATTCCAACTGGCCACTTACTTGGTAGAAAGATAAAACACAATGGTGGGCAGGCATGTCTAATTAGTTGACCCACGTGAATGGTGTGTGAATCTTATAGACTCATAGACTTTAAGGTCAGAAGGACCATTATGATCATCTAGTCTGACCTCCTGCACAATGCAGGCCACAGAATCCCACCCATCCACTTCTATAACAAACCCCTAGCCTATGTCTGAGTTATCGAAGTCCCCAAATCACGGTTTGAAGACCTCAAGCTGCAGAGAATCCTCCAGAAAGTGACCCGTGCCCCATGCTGCAGAGGAAGGCGAAAAACCTCCAGGGCCTCTGCCAATCTGCCCTGGAGGAAAATTCCTTCCCGACCCCAAATATGGCGATCAGTTAAACCCTGAGCATGTGGGCAAGACTCACCAGCCAGCACCCAGGAAAGAATTCTCTGTAGTAACTCAGATCCCAACCCATCTAACGTCCCATCACAGACCACTGGGCATATTTACCTGCTGATAATCAAAGTTTAATTGCCAAAATTAGGCTATCCCATCATACCATCCCCTTCATAAACTTATCAAGCTTAGTCTTAAAGCCAGATATGTCTTTTTCCCCCACTACTCCCCTTGGAAGGTTGTTCCAGAACTTCACTCCTCTAATGGTTAGAAACTTTCGTCTAATTTCCAGTCTAAACTTCCTAGTGTCCAGTTTATATCCATTTGTTCTTGTGTCCACATTGTTACTAAGCTTAAATAATTCCTCTCCCTCCCTAATATTAATCCCTCTGATATATTTATAAAGAGCAATCATATCCCTCCTCAACCTTCTTTTGGTTAGGCTAAACAAGCCAAGCTCTTTCAGTCTCCTTTCATAAGACAGGTTTTCCATTCCGCGGATCATCCTAGTAGCCCGTCTCTGAACCTGTTCCAGTTTGAATTCATCCTTCTTAAACATGGGAGACCAGAACTGCACACAGCATTCCAGATGAGGTCTCACCAGTGCCTTGTATAACGGTATTAACACCTCCTTATCTTTGCTGAAAATACCTCGCCTGATGCATCCTAAAACCGCATTAGCTTTTTTTACGGCCATATCACATTGGCAGCTCTCAGTCATCCTGTGATCTTTTCTTTCTCAAATAGAGGACACTAGGCACAAATCATTTAAAGTGCTTCTGAACAATGAAATAGCAATCTCTTCCTTCTTCAGAATACTGGTAATAGGTGACTCTTTTCCAATCAATGAAGTGTGGGTTATGGGGGCAGTTCCTATATGACTTTAATTCTCTACTTCTGGTAGCAAAGATAGTGAATATGTTGAGGAAAGAGAGAGATCCATTTTGTCCTAATAGCCCACATTGGTCAAGAACAATATGGTTCTTCACCTGTTTAGTGATGGCGATGGCCTTTCCCACCAACCTGAAAATCAGGCCACATCTGATCACACAGAGCCAAGAACCAGTATTCTTTTCCTTTTCAACATGGCTCCTGAGCTGGTGAATAGGGTGACCAGATTGCGAAGAGTGAAATATCAGGACACATTGGTCGAGCAGGGGGGAGACAGACAGACACAGATGCACAGCCCCGACCGGAACCAGAGGCACATTGGTCTGCCTGGCCCTGTGCTACCAGCATGCCCCTTCCTGTTGAGGGTGGGCCCACAGCTCCCCTGCCCAGCGCCCCCTGGATCCACTATGCCCAGAGTCCCCCTACAACCTTTCCACCACAAATGCACAGTGCTCTGCACACACACACCGCCCCCCTGCCCACAGCCCCACCACAGCTGCCAGAGGGACCTGCCCCCAAGAGCCAGAGGGATCTGCCGGGGGTGAGGTGGGAAGTCCCGGCAGTACTCACCTGGGGCGGTTCCCGCTCCTAGGGTCGCAGGTCGGGTCAGGCGGGGGGGTGGAGGGCTCTCTGCCTGCTCCTAGTGCCTGCAAGCCCCGCCCCTGCAGCATATGGCGCTCCTGCCGGCAGGCGGGCACCAGGAGCTGCCCCAGGAAGCAGTGCCACGGCTGCGGTTCAGATGGTCCCCGATATCGAGACAAAGGACGTCCCGACCGATGTAAGGTCGGGACACGGGACAAGTCCCCTAAAATTGGGACTGTCTGGTCACCCTAGCGGTGAAAAAGCTAGAGGCTGAGCATTTCTGAGCACGTGACTCAATGCCTTCTAAGCTACTCATGTGGAGTCAGCTAAAAGGGCAGTTTAAGTAACAGGTTCATAAGTCTGGTGGATTGTTTTACATGCTTCACATGCAAACTTGACACCTTATGGACCTGTCAGAGTTTTAATTACAAGCAGTTTCCTTCAGAGGTCATTTAGAAGCTTTTTCAGCATTCCATTAATACACTGAAGATAATAGAACTTTTTTTGCAGTTCCATGTCATCAGACTTACGTAGGTCTTATTGCATATGAAATTCCCATTAAAGTGCTCCCTGTGTCATTGGATATTGATTATGGTCCTGGCTAAGCTGACAAAATTGTCTTTTGAGACATATGGTACATGTAAACTCAAGTGTCTTATTTTATAGGAAATTTTCTTGGTGTCAGTGATGTCAGCATAAAGAGGGCTGTATGATTCCAGTATGATTGATCTGCCTTAGACTAAACATTTCAAAGACAAGGCAGTGCTGCAGATTATTTTAAATTTTCTCAGGGGGTGCTGACAGATTTCTGCTTTATTCGGTCAGTAATCCCTGACGATTATTTCCCAGGTTTACATGTCTATTCCAGAAAGACCTTTAACCAAAAGCTTGACGTTACAATGTCCTTTGGATTTTATCTGAAGGGTACTAATGCCCTTACGTAGTCCAGCCCAGCTTTTTGTTTTGTTTGACATAGATGCTGCAACATAGATTTTGCTGTGTCTAATGGCTGTCTGTTTGCATTCATCATTGTTACAGCTTGACAGGCCTGCAGCATGAAGGTCATATCAAGTCCCAGTTCATATAAGGCAAACTTCTGATTTATTTCCATTCAGGAGGTTTGCAAGACAGCCACCTGGAGTTCTCTACATATATTCAGTAAGGATTATTGGTTTGAATCAGATACTCGGTAAAAGTCAGGATCTGGTTAGTGTGTGTTACAGAACTTATTAGGGTGTGCAGACTTTTCTGCACCCTAGTAATTTTGTTTTGGAGATGACAATGTTTATTGTTCTTTCTGCTGTTTGTTTTGACATAAATCTGTTATGGGAGATATTTCCACTCCTCCCACCCCTTCTTTTTGTTCCTTTGGAGTGAAGGAAAGGAATTTCACAGCTTCATTTTCATTGTTCTGTATTAAGCTTTTAGCTTCCTTTAGGAAAAAAGGGCCTTGGAACAATTACTGATGACTCTGTAGCATCTGCTCTATTTTAAAATTTTCTTTTTATAGCACAGTTCAAATTCCAAGTATATTCTCTGAATTGTGGCTATAGTCAGTTATTAGTTAAAGGTGTTCATATGTTTTGTCTGTTTTACTAGTCTAATGTTAAACAGGCCAGTGTAAAGTGGGTTTTATTTTCACTGTGGATAAAGATTTTCAATAAGTCAGTGTTTGAAATTTTGAATTAGTATAAACCACCCTGTTAAGGGAATTGTTACTATTAAAGCATTGGTCCAAGTTCTAGATCAATGATTTTATTAAAAGTCCAATAGACTATTTCTATAGCCTTTCCCTGGTGGCGTTCAAATAATCTTTGTTTTAAGATGGTCTTTTATTAACGTATTGCTTTACAATAATAAAAATAAGATTTCATTACAAACTAGACAAAAAAGAACCATCCCCACACACAGCAGTATTACCTAGTAATTTTTCTGACACATTGTCCATTTCTCTTAACCATGAAGCTAATGGTTTTCCCCCTGCAGTGTGTTGCTTCTTCATATGTAACTAGAGAGGATATTTCATTTAGACATCAACTAAAATTTTAATAACCCAGTTCTTCTTTGACATACACATTTGACTCCACTTGACTTCAATAGGAGCTGTGTATGGTACACACACTGCTAGCAACCACAGAATCTGGTGCAGTAAAGAAAAATGTACATATCAACTCCCCTTACTCCTTAGTAAGAGTGAAGAAATGTTTTTCTTAATATAGCAGTAAGTCTCTTTGGGACAGAATCCTGACCCAGCTATATCTGTTTGATGAACTCCCGTGACACAAAGCAGACTCAAAGCTGCCTTTAGGGTATGCCTATACTGCAGTTAGACACCTGTGGCTGGCCCATGCCAGCTGACTTGGGCTCAGCATAAGGGGCTGTTTAATTGCAGTGTAGATGTTGGGGTTGGGCTGGGTCCCTAGGCTCTAGGACCCTGCACGGTGGGAGGGTCCCAGAGCTTGGGTTGCAGCCCAAGCCCCAACATCTACACCACAATTAAACAAACCTTTAGTCTGAGCCCTGGGAGCCCAAGTCAGCTGGCATGGGCCAGCTGCAGGTGTCTAATTGCAGAATGTGAAAGCACTGCAACTGGCACAAATTTATAACTGCCTTGAGACTGCTCTCAGTCACACTGGGAGTCAGATTGGTCCCTGGTTGGCCCTAGGATTTAGGGATGGCTTTGGGACATAAAGGTGGTGTAAAGATACCTTTTACTCCCCTTCTCCTTTATATCCTGTGCCAAAAGGAGGTCAGCTGGACCTGAGACCCTAGCCCTTCATTTCCACTGTTCATGTTTCAAAAATTATGTTTTAATACTAATATATATGAGAGCATTTCACCTACAGAAATGATCACTTCTGCACATTCAGGTCTTTTCTGCTTTTTCTTTACAAGAATGTCATTTTTTTTGTTGCTACAGAAAATAGTTGTTATATATGCTTGTGTGAGAATCTGCTTGTTCTGCCGTAAATAGATGTTTATTTTCAAACTTGGATATCCTGTTTGAGGCCCCAGTTGAAGAAGACATTCCTTATTCAGGAATGATACTTAAGTATGTTTTCAAGTTCCACTGAAGTCAGTGCTTAAAGATAAGCAGATGCTCGAGTGCTTAATTATCCTTATAGTTAGAAAGTTTGTCATAATATCCAACATAAATCTCCCTTGTTGCAAACTAAGCCCAGTACATCTTGTATTATAGGTCTATTTAGATTACAACTTCCTCGGGACACCAAGTGTCTTAGCACTGCGCATAATGTCAACTTTAAATAGATAATGATACTACAGAAGGTGAAATTTGACCCTATGGAATCTAATGGCAAAATTCCTATGGACTTCATAGAATATCAGGGTTGGAAAGGACCTCAGGAGGTCATCTAGTCCAACCCCTGCTCAAGGCAGAACCAAAGCCCCAGACAGATTTTTGCCCCAGGTCCCTAAATGGCCCCCTCAAGGATTAAACTCACAATGCTGGGTTTACCAGGCCAATGCTCAAACCACTGACCTATCCCTCTCTCCCTCTCTGTTTCATAGGACCAGGATTTAGCCCATGGTACCATCTGCCATTAGTGAATCCCAGTTTATTTTAAGAAAACACTGCTGATTTTCTCCTTCTGTCCATAGATTTGGTAAGATCAGTATTTGTTGCCAAACAGTGGATTAAACCAGCCACTAAAAATGAAAACAAGTGGTTATACACAATAAACTCTTTATGACACTGCTTCTTTCAAACCTTCTGGTTCTTTGGGCAGTTAATACACTTTTTTTTTAAAACCCTACCTCAACGCACATTTACCCGACGGTCTAGAATGGCTCTGAAGGGAGGCTTCTGTTCCAGTCTCTTGCGTAAATAGTGTCTTTAATATATTCCATGAAAAGCTTTGTGGGAGCCAGGATCTTTTCTTCTCTTGTATTTTATATAGGACAGGCATTACTGTGCAAAGAGCTACATTTAAATAGCATTAAGGTTCTGACAAAAAAAAAAACCAGACAAAATTCAGAGTTGACATTTGGTCATTCAGTTGTTTCTTCGCTCTTCCATCTCCACAATGTGATGTGTTAAAGATTTGGGGTCTGATGTTACAGCTAGAGGTGAGGTGGATAACAGTTTTCCCATTTTGCAAACATTTTCAAGAATTTGGAAATTTGTCCCTTTCTGCACTGGGGCAAACTCAGACCTTTTTGAAGTTTTTGAGAGAGAGCGGGAGACTTGCACTCACCCGGGATGTGGGAGACCTGGATTCAGATCACACTCTTCCTGATTTGGAGAAGGGACTTGAACCAATGTCTCTCATATCCATGTGAGTGCCCTAACTACCATGTGTTTGGTTAGTTAAAGGTGGGTCTCATGGTTTTGACCAGTAATTCCATCACACACCTGAGAAACCCTTCTGACAGAACTTTTGTTGAAACCAGTATGTTTCCCATGAATGGTTTCCATTTCCAGAAATGAGCGTTGTCCGATGAAAAACTGTTTTGTTGAAAAATTCCCGACCAGCTCTAGTTATTCTAGTCCACTGCCTTTGGCTTCAGTAGAAGTAAAGAGATTGCACCATTGGATCTTCAGTGCCAAACATAGATTTGAGACTCCTAGCTTTTGTTGGTTTGTATCATGAAAATACAAGACTGCGGATCACATTCACAGATTAAGATAATTACAGAAAAAATATTTCCTTTTTTACAGCCTGAGTCCAATAACATTTCTCATGCCAGAGCACTTCATTAAATGTTGACATGATGCCAAACACAATGAATATCTTTATAAGCGTGGTTTAGATATTCAGATATGGTTGTCTGGTTTGCAAATGTTTTGCACACACAACTTCATGCAGCTGAAAAATTCCAACATTTCCAGAGTATGTGATAAGCATGGCATAAGTTCTGAAGATCCGTTTCCCCTCCCATTCTGTGCCTCTCTTGTCTGTTTAAAGTGTAAGCTCTGTGGGGCAGAGATTGTCTCAGGTAATGTGTTTGTACAGTGCTTAGTACAATGGAGTGTTGCTCTTGGTTGGGACTTGTAGCACTTTCTGTAATATAATATAATATAAATGTGCCGTCAAACAGCTAGATGGAACATACTTTGTATAACTAGAATAACTAGAAAGAGAGTGCCTCTGTTTCTCTGATAGTTACCAGAGATGAAAAAAGGACTTGGAAAAACCCTGCAAAAGGACTTGCCGATGAAAGATTAAGCTACTGGTGGAGGTTTCGTTTTCCATTTATTGTGAGTTAGATGATAACAGCCACTGTATAACTAAGCTGAGGTCCTGGTTTCTCCTAGTTGTGACAAAGACTAGAAACCTGAGGGCATCAGGCAAATTGTCTCATCCCCAGGACTTATGAATGGCAGCAATACATACTGTGTGCATTAACAAAGTGTGCTTTAGTATAGCAATCTTGAGCTGCAATGTCATGTTAAAACATCCCATGCATTTCCTGGTATTCATATAAAGCTTTACAGAATCTTAGACCTATATTAATAAGGTGTAACTTTCAAATATGTGCATGCAAAATGCACACTCAAAATATGCTTTGTGTTTGTATATGTAATATTTTAGTAATGCTACATTTTTGCTTTGCTGAAAGGAGCAGGAAGTGCCAATCATACTACTTGACAGTATGCAGTGATTCCATGGCTGCTCTCTGTTCTTTGGAAAATATTGTGCAATTAAAGGTTAATTACACTGCACATTCTTCCATATTATTTGATAATATGCTCAAGGTTAGGAAAAAAAACTCAGTCACTGTTTAATGTTTATTTGTCAGATCTCATGTCATCCTGCCTGTCAGAAAATAGAAGATCCATGTAATTTTCTAGTCATTTCATGATATTTATAATAAGAATTACAAGGTCACTTGTTACGGCATAAATATAGTGTCCTTTGAGGACTATTTATTTGTTAGGAAGATAAAAAGGAGGGTGCTGAATGTATTTTTCGTTGTCCTTTCCATTTGTTTGCTAGCCTGACCAGTTGTTCTTCTATTTCAACATGAAGATAATACCTTTTACTCATTCATTTTCATTTGGTGATTTCTGATTATCAGATTTTGTCCCTTTTGTCTCTCTGGGTCTTCAGGGTTTTTTCCCATTATACTCCCTCCCACACCTTCACTCCTTTCTCCCTAACTCCTTCCGACAGGCCACATTACTCCATTTTGCCCAATTGTAGTGACTGGACACATGGATGGAGTAATCTGTTTGTTCAGTTATAGCTCTCATTCAATGTGGCTATAAAAACTGTCTTCTCAAATGCTTCCTCCTGCACAGCCTCCCATGGAGAAAAGATTGTTGCATGGCATGGGATGTACCTAATGCCAGCAGCGCAGAGCAAACAAGGTAAACATGATATCTCACTCACTACAATGACCTATTGCTTCCTCTGTTTTCACCAGAGAGAACTTTTCCTTGCATAGTTCTGTGAGCAAGGTGGTGGGAAAGGGTTTACTTATTTTTGTCATTCTTGAGATCTGGAACCCACAGCATATCCCAAACTGTGTCACAAAGCCAATGTGCTACATGAAGTCTGTATTGCTTAGGCTGCAACCCAATTTTTATTTGGTCTTGCTGACTTTTATAAAATTATTTTCCCTCCATTTTCTAAAAAACAATGAGGTTAATAGCATTAGTTCTACAACAGGCGTCGGCAACCTTTCAGAAGTTGTGTGCCGAGTCTTCGTTTATTCACTCTAATTTAAGGTTTCACGTGCCGGTAATACATTTTAATGTTTTTAGAAGGTCTCTTTCTATAAGTCTATAATATATAACTAAACTATTGTTGTATGTAAAGTAAATAAGGTTTTAAAAACCTTTAAGAAGCTGAAATATTGCCATGTCTTTTATCTAGCAGTAGAGGCTAGGGGGGGGGTTTGGTGTTTTTTTTAGTTACAGAAACGATAGGAAATATTATTACTAGGGTTGTTTGAGATTTGGTTGATTAAGTGCATGACAGTTTTATACCATAGCTGAGTCAGTTTTATACCATAGCTCTTTTGAATCAATGGCAATTACGCAAAGTATTATTTTACCTTTTAGATATTTGGCAACTTGATTTAATATAATTTTATAGTCCAAATGGTCCCTAGTATGTTGTGTTCTGTCAGCCCACTCAACATCCACCTCTGAAGATAAAAGGATAGGAGATAATCCTCCACAACCTTCAAAGTGAAACAGTATATTTTTCCTTGACTGTTTACTGTATTTGAAGAAACTATTGAAATAACTTGGGAAAATACATTTTTTGTTCCTCGCTTTAAAAATATGCATTAATTCAGACCTGGTTAATCCCACTTCAGCAGAAAGATGTGGAATATCACAAAAATAACTGACATTTAAATAACTTCTTTTAATCCAAAGATCCCAAAGTACTTGATATAGTTTATCATCTAACTTTTGCACCTGTGGAGTCTGGATTTAAAACTTGTTTGTAACAATGATACTTCTCTTCAAGATCAGAAATACGTGGTATATTTTGTTCCTCTGTCTCGATATTCTCAAACAAATGTTGTTGTTGTTGTTTTGGTACAGGATCCGTTAATTCCCAATTGTTCATGGAGTATCCCAGGCCATTGCTGCAGTTCAAGACCTTGTTTCAAATTGAGCAGTATTTGTATTTGGTTCTCTTCAAAAGTCCATTGCCATATAACAAGAGTGTCAGACTCTTGCAGTGATGAGGGATAAATTACTTAGGTTCCTTGGGACACAGCCATAATGTTACACAGGGCCGCCCGGGGGGCGAGGACAAGTGGGGCAATTTGCCCCAGGCTCCACAGGGGCCGCCACGAGAGTTTTTCAGGGCCCCTGGAGCGAGATCCTTCACTTGCTCCGGGGGCCCCAGAAAACTCTCGCGGGGCCCGGGCCCCTGGAGCTTCTTCCGCTCCGGGTCTTCAGCGGCAATTCGGCAGTGGGGGGGTCCTTCTGCCCTGGGACCCGCCGCCAAAGTGCCGGGTCTTTGGCAGCAATTCAGCGGCAGGGGCCCCCGGCCACCGAAGACCCCAGGCCCTCTGAATCCTCTAGGCGGCCCTGATGTTACATAGCAGTTTAAATGTATAGGGCCTGTGAGGGCAGAACTTGCTGCAGCAAAGTTAACTGTTGCATTCAGCATCACCTGGTTACTGCAGGTATAACCTGTTGTTTGTTTGCCTTGCTTCATTTTAGCCATGTTAGTGACTTTTATAACAGACTGGAGAGAGTTAATGTTATCAGTCCTTTGGGGATGGGTGTTGAGGTCTCACATGCATGCATGTAATATCAACACATTACAAACTAAGCATGTCTGGTGATCTCGTAATCCCTCTGTACAGTTTACAAATTCTGGTTTATATTATGGAGTTATTATGAAATGTTATTGTAAAGGATGGCTGTATCATGAATGCCACTCTCAACATGTATCCATCATGGGCTAGCAGGGTTGCGGCATGTCCTCCTAGAACAGATACAATGGGAAGGTGCTTGACTTTGAACAACCATGCTTTCACCAGCAATAGTTATACTAAAGAGTAGCTGCATCTTTAGAAACCCAGTTTTATCTTGCCCTTCTGGATGGTGGAGGCAGGAGAGGTAGATGCACTGGAAATTTACTAGGTGTTGAACAAAAGAAGCCAGGTGACCAGATGGGAGTTTAAATAAGGAACACCCAGGAGCAGAGGACACAGGCAGGAACAGGAAGTGTAACCCACACACCTCCTGGGTGTGGTGTTCTGTCCCACCTAGTGGCACTGAGACCAATTAGAGAGAGAGAGATTGAGTCTACTCTACAGCCTTAGCTAAGCCAGCTGGCTTTTAGCTCATTCAGTAAAGGCTCATACACTAAGCTCCAGAGATCCCAGGTTCCATCCCACCCACCGACAACCAGGGTCTGTTGGTGTTACAAGTGAGAGCTTGTCCAGGATTTCAACTGGGAAGTCTCTGAAGCTTGGGATGTGCTTCCTCAGCTAGGGGAAGTATGTAACGCACACACCTCCTGGTTGTGGTGTTCTGTCCCATCTAGTGGCACCGAGACCACTTAGAGATTAATGAGTCTACTCTACAGACTTAGCTAATAGCCATGTGGCTTTTAGCTCATGCAGTAGAGGCTTATGCATTTAGCTCTAGAGGCCCCAGGTTCATTTCCGCCCATCGACAACCAGGGTCTGTCGGTATTACAAAAGCATTGGGCAGGAGAGAGTAAGGTGACAGAAGCTGGGGGAAGGAAACTCCAAGAATGAGAAGTCAGCTTGCATGCAGGGAAACCTGTCTGTCTTTATGGACACAAATGACCCCAAGGACTCCAGAGGAAAAGGTGAGATAGAGAAGAGAAATACATGTAGGGTTTATTGTTTTATATGATCCATACTCTCTTGTGCTTTATATGATTTAGTAAGAGACTAAATTGTGTTAGACTCTGTGCAAAGTGTCTCTCTGTGTTAAATGCTTTGCAACTACCATGTTGCTCCCTGGGAGAGAGAAGCTGTAAACCAGAAGTTTCACACATCGGGATGGAATTCTGGGACATAGTATGTTAAAATATGGGGGAGTCTGAAGGGTCAACACTGTGCCCAGAGGGGGTAGGCAGCTGGAAATCAGGGTCCAGCTCTCAGGACTGTGTGCTAGACAGCAGGTCCGGGACCTGAGAATGTGCCTAGGGTCTCTGAGATTGGGTCATGGCTGGACTCGGTTCTGACTCTGGAGGCTTAAACCACTTTGGGCTCCAGACATCCAGAGGTTTGTATTCCCTTGACAAAAGTCCAGTAGGTGGCCCCCAAGAGTGCAGCCAGCCAGATTTGTGAGATCATAGTACAGGGGTCGGCAACCTTTCAGAAGTGGTGTGCTGAGTCTTCATTTATTCACTCTAATTTAAGGTTTCACGTGCCGGTAATACATTTTAACGTTTTTAGAAGGTCTCTTTCTATAAGTCTATAATATATAACTTAACCATTGTTGTATGTAAAGTAAATAAGGTTTTAAAAATGTTTAAGAAGCTTCAATTAACATTAAATTAAAATGCAGAGCTGCCCCGGACCAGTGGCCAGGACTCAGGCAGTGTGAGTGCCACTGATAATCAGTTCGTGTGCCGCCTTCGGCACGCGTGCCATAGGTTGCCTACCCCTGGCATAGTATATGATTCTCATTGCAGCAACCATTAATAGGTGGGAATGTGCAGGCTTTGTATATGGCAAATCACAGTTAGTTGTGGAAGCAGAAAAATGAAAATGGCCAGGTAGAGCAATCTGTCAGTAAAGCCATAAAAAAAACTGATTTGTTCCCTCCTTTACCCCCCGTTTTCCTCAAAAGGCACCAGTCAGACTGAAATAGGATGTCTGCTGCCCAGTTTGTGTCTAGTACACTGACAAGAGACAGGAGAGTCACTTCTCCCTGAATCCCAGCTAAATTACATCAAAACAAGATTTATGCTGCATATAAAGTGTGTAAATCCAGTCAGAATAGAGCCTTTTAAGTGGAAACCAATTTTGTAGTGTGTAAGTATCATTGATTTGTTAATCTGAGGATTTTTTTTTTAACAAACTGATTTGGATTAGCTAGTTATGGTTGTATGTCATCTGCAAGCCTCTTGAATGCTGGATAGCTTAGTGACTAAAGCACTAGAAATTAACCTTTAAGGCCCCTGTCTAGAAATTAAATTATTGATCCTTAAAAAGAATCAGGTAATCTTGTTATATAGAGTTTACTGTAGTCTGAGTCAAAAATCCTACTATAGGATAGTTTATCATGATTGGCAATCTTTGTCCTGAAGAGCAAAGGAGCTGAGCTACAATAGAAAGTAAATCCTATAGACAAGGCAGGAGAGTAATCTGAAGAATCTCCAACTGACTTGACACTTCAGGGTATACTGTTTTTTTTCCCAAGTTTCTCTAAGAGCTTTCAGATTTTATGCATGCAGTTGTATTTATATATTCAAATATTTGCAATAAAAAATATATTCACAGTTCTTTGGAAACTCATGTCCACTGGGATTCTGGAGCCATACACCTTTTCTGAAAGGATGAATTTCTGTTCCACAGTAAAGCAAACAAATGTGGAAAATAAATAGCAAATAAAAGGAATAATGAAAGGAAAAAGTAATAGGTTCAGCACTTGCCGTATGAAGCATTAGTAAAAAAAAATCACCCTTTGGAAATAATGCATAAAATGGTAGAACAGAGTAAGTGTCACACAGTGTGAGAACTGATGTCATTACGTTTCATAAATGCAATTAAATCATCAACAAAGCCAGCAAATATTTAATCACATAGAAGAAAGCCATCTCTCAACCCTATTTTCAGTTTAAATAACCAAAGTTTCCCTTTGGCACCGCTTGGGTCCATCTTTAGAACTGACCCATTGAAAAAAAAATGAGTGAAAATTAAAGAGGCAGTAGTTTTTAAATTACTTATCGGCATGGTACATGTATTAAATGCTAGAGCCAATGTCTATTTAAATTGGCCTCTACAAATATCGAGATCTCATATCTGCAGTTTGTAAAGTGGTTTATATTCTAGTATGCTATTCAGCTATGGAATCACATCTAAAAAATTCTAAACAATAGAAAGAAGCTGAAAAAAAGCTTATAGCTGGATAAGAACATAAGAACAGCCATACTAGGTCAGACCAATGGCCCATCTAGCACAGTATCCTATCTGATGGGCCAGTGCAAGATACTTCAGAGGGAATGACGAGCACGTGGTAATTATCGAGTGATCCATTCCCTGTCATCCATCCCTCGCTTCTGGCAGTCAGAGGTTTAGGGACACCCAGAACATGCATCCCTGACCATCTTGGCTAATGGCTATCGATGGACCTATCCTCCAGGAATTGAACTAATTCTTTTTTGATCCCAGTTATAGGTTTGGCCTTCACAACATCTCCTGTAATGAATTCCACAGGGTGTGTTGTATGAAGAAATACTTCCTTATGTTTTTTTAACCTGTTGCCTATTAATTTCATTGGGTGACCCCTGGTTCTTGTGTTATCTGAAGGGGTAAATAACCGTTCCTTATTCACTTTCTCCACACCATTCATGATTTTATAGACCTTTATTATATCCCCAACCCCCTTAGTAATCTTTTTTCTAAGATTAACAGTTTCAGTCTTTTTAATCTCTGATCATATGGAAGCTGTTCCATATCCTAATTATTTGTGTTGCCCTTCTCATTACTTTTTCCAATTCTAATATATTTTTATGAGATGGGACAACCAGAACTGCACACAGTATTTCAGGTGTGGGTGTACCATGAATTTATATTGTGGCATTATGGTATTCTCTGTCTTATTATCTATCTCTTTCCTAACAGTTCCTAACATTCTATTAGCTGTTTTGCCTGCCACTGCATATTTAGCAGATGTTTTCTGAGAACTATCCATGAAGATTCCAAGATCTCTTTTTGAATGATAATAATTAATTTAAACCCCCATTATTTTATATTAATAGTTGGAATTATGTTTACCTATGTGCATTACTTTGTATTTATCAACATTGAATTTAATCTGTAATTTTGATGCCCCGTCACCCAGTTTTGTTAGATCTCTTTGTAACTCTTCGCAGTCAGCTTTGAACTTAATTATCTCAAGTAATTTTGTATTGTTTGCAAACTTTGCCACCTCCCTGTTCACACCAATTTCCAGATCATTTATGAATATGTTGAATAGTACTGGTCATAGTACAGATCCTTCGGGGACCCTGCTGTTTATCTTACTCTACTGTGAAAACTGACCATTTATTCTTACTCTTTGTTTCGTATCTTTTAACTAGTTACTGATCCATGAGAAGACCTTCTGTCTTATCCTATGATTGTTTACTTTGCTTAAGAGCCTTTGGTGGGGGACCTTGTCAAAAGATTTCTGAAAGTCCAAGCACATTATATCAACTGGATCACCCTGGTCCATATGCTTTTTGACCTTCTCAAAGAATCCCAATAGATTGGTGAGACAAGCCATGTTGACTGTTTCCAAAGACAACATGTTCATCTTTGTGTCTGATAATTCTGTTCTTTAATATAGTTTTAACCAATTTGCCTGGTACTGAAGTTAGGCTTATCAGCCTGTAATTGCCATGATTGCCTCTGGAGTCTTTTTTTCAAAATTGGTGTTACATTAGCTATCCTCCAGTTATCTGGTTCAGAGGCTGATTTAAGGGATAGTTTACAAACCGAAGTCAGTAGTTCTGTAGTTTCATATTTGAGTTCCTTCAAAACTCTTGGGTGAATGCCATCTGGTCCTGGTGACTTATTTGTTATCAAATTTATCAAAACCTCCTCTATTGACACTTCATTCTGGGACAGTTCCTCAGATTTGTCACCTAAAAGAATGGCTCAGGTGTGGGAATCTCCTGCACATCCTCTGCAGTGAAGACCAATGCAAAGAATTAATTTAGCTTCTCCACAATGATCTTATCTGACTTGAGTGCTCCTTTAGCACCTCAGTTATCCAGTGGCCCCACTGACTGTTTGGCAGGCTTCCTGCTTCTGATGTACTTAAAAATTTTGCTGTTAGAAATTGTGTCTCTTGCTAGTTGCTCTTCAAATTCTTTTTTGGACTGTCTAATTATACTTTTACACTTGGTTGCAAGAGTTTATGCTCCTTTCTATATTCCTGAGTAGGATTTGACTTCCAGTTTTCAAAGAAAGATTAAAAGAAAAGTGTACACAAATGGGTGTGTGCAAAATAATTAGTGTATATATTGTACCTTAGAGAGAAGAAGATTTATCATAAAAAGTATAAGGGCTAGATTTTTAAAGATATTAGGTGGGTAACTTCCATTAAAAATTTGACCAAAGTTGACCATTGTGACAATGAATTAGTTGTTAGTAACAAAAAGGGAAGACAAAAACTGTTATAAGATATTCCCCATGTGTATTTATGAAAGAGAAAAAAGTTGCATGATATTATATTGGATTATTTGAGAAATTGTATGTGATCGTATAATTAAAGACTGGAAAGTGAGATCCTCTGGTATGGTGGAACAGTTGCTTTCTGCTGCTCTGCCATCATAAAAGTGCATGAACCTGCTCAGGGAGGGTCATCTCAATATGAGGGTGAGTCTCTGATGGCATAGTGCTGATGTAGGTGTTCCTATCCATTGCCACATATAGTACCATGCCAATCCTGAGCTCTCTTTTTGTCCCCTCGTGGCCATTGCATTCTAGCATAAGTTACAGCAGCCATCAGAATGCTGTAACACAGTGCAAGAGGTACAGCCTTCTGAGAACAACTTGAGGATTAGGGAAGTGCAAAGGTGAATCACCTTTTCATATCACTACCTCATAGGTACTCGATAGCCAAGGACCTGGTCCAAGATTGTAATGGTTGTGCACGAGGAACAGAGTTAAGATTATGCATGTATGTGGTATGATATATCTAAGCAGAATTGTCTTCAAAGAGAATATTTTTCAGAGTTTTCCAGGACATGTCAGCAAGCGTTTAAAGACAGATATGCACCCATCTGGTAGATAATATTCAGTATTCCTTAACTGATGTTTTTGAGAAGCCTGTTCAATGTTGCACCCTCTTGGTTAAAAAAAAACAACAAAACCCAAAACTGGAATGGACTCTAGGTGAGCAGTAAAGATGATCAGTTTTTTAGTAATATTTTAAATGCATTCACAAAGAGAGCCGGATGTTAAAGTGTTTTGTTTATTTCATATGCAAATAATAAGTTGTGCTCCATAAAAATGGATAGGCCATCTTTGATGTTTATTGACAGATCTGAAGCAATGCATTCTTTATGAAATAACATTGCATTGCTAATAAAGTGATCCCAACAGCCGAGCTTGTGCTACTTAATTTGTTTCCATGGAGTGATATTATAATTTTGACACACTGAAAAATTGCCTCACAGAGACTCATATTGCATTTGTTGCTGAGTGCATCTTTGATATAACATTTGTTATTGCGGTGCTTGGGGTGTCTTCTGAGGAGTAATATTGTAAATGAAGCTGGGTGTATTATCCCCTTAATGTAGAATGGAGTTTTGCATCCAATTTTCAGCTTATATCAATTCTGTCTAGCCAGCTATTCACTGTAAGTGTTCTGTTCAACAGTAAGGCCATCATATCAGTGCACAATCAGGAAAATCCCTAATTCTCTGCCTCTGGGAGCACTGATACCTTTCCAAGTTTTCTCTTTGTCAGACCGGCTGCACTAACGATCTCCAGTATTTATTACTGCCTTTTTTATAGCAGAAACACGACTCACCGTTTGTAATATAGGATCAGCATGTCTTGCACATTGTTGTTAAAATTATTCATGAGTAGAAAGAGACTTAATTTCTTTTGTCCTGTATTTAACTTTAGATTTCATCTGCACATCAAATTATGCACCCAGGGACAAATTCTGCTTCTTTTCATGCCAGTAGAAGTACAGGGAGACTTCAGTGGAGTTTCTCTGGATTTATACTGTATAAATGAGAGCAGAATCTGATCCTTTGTGGGCATTTGTGTTCTGAGCTGCCAGTAAAATGTAAAAAGATTGTACTATGATATCCTATTAGACTAGGAGGCTGGAAAGACAGTTTGTATTGAACACAGACATTTTTCATAATTATGTTGCCTGCAGGGTTACCACCTGTCCTAATTTGATCTGATTAAGGTGAAATGCAAAACTGTCCTCATTTTACAAAGAGTGGAACATTGCCAGGTTCCATCACAGAAAGCGATAGAATGTGAATACATATATTGCTGGTGGGGAGGAGGAAGGAGTATATAATAAATAGCTAACAAAGTAAGAATTCAGCAGCACAAAAAGAATGCAGGTCACTTGTAAACAAATGCTTCACTCTTGAATATTCTGGATGTGATTAGCTGCCATAAGATCTCTTTAGAAAGGAATAAACCATAGTCTTTTGTCCAAATATTTGTGAGCTTTTTTGTGAGACATTACTTATTCTGTGGCTTATTAAAATTCTCTCTTGGTTGGATGGGTTTTTTGTCCATGAGCATTTGCGTTTAGAGTAGCATAGGCTAGTTTCATTTACACTCTGAACCACTAATGTAGCAGTCTAAATATTTGTCTACGCTGTCAGTAAAAGACACATAAATGCTGTACAGACATAAAGGAATTGCATGTGTTTTATGCACTCTTTATATAGAGTGACATCATATCAGGCGAAAAAATCCAGATGTAACAAGAGAAAGCTTTGCTATTTCTGGGTCACTGAATCTTATTTGCCATTCTATTCTCCAACAGTAATTGTTCAAGTAATATTTTGTGTGTATGTGGTTTCTTCTTTCAGATTTTTGGTGAACACTGACCTTTTCTCTACTGATTACAGTAAATGACCTTTTTTATATCCATTTTAATTTTCTTTACAACAGGTTTTGTAATTAGAAGGGGTGGAAATCTGTGTTTGTTCTTTGGCACCTGGCCACAATTTTCTTGATGGCACAATGGGTTATTCCACATTACATAGCCGGCATTGTAGTTTTATTTGGTTCAATATGAAGTGCTCATGTGACAAGGGATTTCATTGCAACATGAATTGCTGAGACAGCACTCTCTCTCTCATTATAGAAGGGCAGTTTTTAATTCAAGTTTTAAGTGCAACAAAAATGTTTCAGTCAAAATCTGATTCACTGGACCTGTGGTGTTAAAATATACTTGTATTATCAAGCTGTCAGTGGAAAAACTACTATGTGAATTTTGGTTTCATTTCTATTTTAAAATCCTTTTAGTGCCTTCTACATTGCACTTGTTTCATTCTGGCATTCAGAAATGACAGTCTTTTCAAGAGATGGCCTTCAATAACTGGAAATGAAATTCTTAGATGGTTATTTTTGCCCTGTGTAGACTTTTATTCAGCAATAGTTGGGTTTTCTCTGAGAAGACAATTTCCACTCTTATAAAGTCTTCACCACATGCTGAAAGCTCCTGACCTCTCTCTTGCTTTCTGAAAAGGACTGATCATCATCAAAGGCCAGTGCCAGCATGAAGGTGGGAATTCAAAAGAACAGAGTTTGCTTTGGAGATTTTGACTACTTTTTGAATAAAAGATGAAAAAACCTTTCATGAATTGAGCTGATTGAGCTAAAAACCTAGTATACCAACAGTGCAAAACTCCTTTCAACCCAGATTCCTGCGATGAGATTTCCACTCTTAACAAAGTTTATGCAAGTGAAGCCAGTAGAGATATGGTATGTTCCAGGGGAAGGAGGTTAGAACCACTCCATTGTATCTCAGTTAAAAAGTTAATATTGTGATGAGTTTTGTTCTTACTTTTTTTTGCATTGGTGGCACCATGATGTAAATACCTGTACGGATAGGTTTTATAGCAATAGCTAACTGTAAAAATCAGAACTGATTGTGAGGGGACCGTGTCTGCAAAGTGTCTCAGTAAAATAGGCAAAGAATGATTTCCAGTTGGCACAAGTTTAATAACTTTGTAGAGCTGTTGAGGGTCCTAGTTCAGGGTTCCATTGTGGATGGACAGCCTGGACTCTGTTCTGACCTCTGATATGTAAGCACTATGCTCATTGACTTTACTGGGAACTGTATGGGTGTGTTTGAGGATAGAATTGGAACCGGGGAATGCAACACCACTTGGTGCAGTCTGCTAAGTCTGCTCTGGAGTCTGGTCACTAAGTGGTCTCATTCTACTGAGCAATATTGAGTTTGTTTGTTTTTTAGAAAATTGTAGCTTTTGAGGAATTATTTGGATAGTTCATCAGACAGCAGTGCAGAGCATAGGGATCTGGGGCAAAATCAGTACATGGTTCTGCTAGTGAAGGCAGGGGGCTGGACTCGATGACCTTTCAGGGTCCCCTCCAGTTCTATGAGATAGGTCTATCTCCATATTTAAAAATTTAAAAAAAAACTAAATTGCCAAAAATAGCAAGTATTGGCATCCTGGCATTCTATAGTTCAGTGATTTAAGTGACGTTAAATCAATAGTGTTTGTCCAAATCTGTTTGAAATATTTCCTTAAGCCAAAAAAACCCCAAACCAAACAAAACCTAAAAACAACCCACAACCTAAAATGCAAAATTATATTCCAGTTGTTACTGCCATAAAAATTAAAAGGAAAGAATCTTAGGAGCAAAATTATTACCATGCTTCATTAGTTTTGGTAATTTGGCTTTAAAGCATCATTAGAACAAAAACAGTAACTGGTAGTTCTTAAGTGGAGGCCAGAGCTGTATACAGTGTGGGAAAACCAGTCCAGTGAGTTTCCTCTAATGTAGCTGACATACTGTATATGCAGTATTGCACTTCACATTATTTATTTGATCTTTTCCATCTCTGATGCAGCTCCCTTGGCAGAGTTACTGGCAATCACATTAGACAGTGTGCCTTTTCTGTTCCTAATTTATTTTGAAATACAGAAATACATGCAAGCAAAAAATTCACCTTTTCCCATTCTGTTGTATATATAAGATCTTTGGGAAATCTCAGGACAGGACAGATTTACTCTCCAAAGGAGCAAAGCTTTGCAAACCTTTCTTGATAACTTGCTTTATAAGCCTCTTCAAAGATTTGCAGGTGGTTAGGAGTCTTTCTGTTGACTTCAGTGGACTCAATTTAAACAAAAGAAAATGACTATAAAACACTTTGACATAAATATAAATGAGGAGACAACGATATTTTAACTCTGAAATTTAAAAGTAGATTGGGTGAGTATTTACCTCTGGAGAAAGTTACATATAAGGTCCATCTGCTATAGACTAAGAAATTGACTTTGCTTGTGAACCTTTACAAACGATGTTTTCCCACCTAAACAATTGCTGAAAACTGAGTAATGCTAGTTTAAATAATGGGTCCATTTCTTGATGTGGATAGTATTATACAATTAAGGGGATCTTTTCATTAAGTAAGAAGAGTACTTTTCATTGGAAAGTAGATTACTAAAGAGCTTTTGAACAAAGAACAAATATAAACTTTTAGAGCTATATCTTCAGCTGGTGTCAACTTGTGTATAACCATTGATTTCAGTGTACCTATTCCAGTTTACACCAGATCTGGCTCATAATTTGTAATGCTAAGAAAATTACTAGCAATGTACAAGAATAACACGCGTAATGTTGACCTTTGTATATGCAAGACTCTTTACAACTATTGTTTGCTGCAGTGTCTGACTTAGACTACATCTACACTATGAGCTACGGGTGTGATTTCCCAGCTTGTGTACACCTACTCTTGCTAGCTGAATAGCAGTGTAGCTGGGCTAACAGAGATAGGAGCTGAGGCATGGCTGACTGTGCTGAATACGGACTTGCCTGAAACCAGTGGGTATGCACTTGGCACAGCCCAGCTGCCACTACCTGTTTATATGTGCGCTAGTTTGACGAGAGCTAGCATGAGTATGTGTACACAAGCAGAGAAATCACACCCCTAGCTCATAGTGTAGACATAGCCTTAGAGTTGGATGACTGTAGAGCTAAAGGTTGGGATTTTTAGGTCATGGTCCCACTGACTTTGACAAGAGCAAAGCCAACTGTGAGCGCTTTTGAAAATACCATCACAAATGTTTGTTTTATTAAAAGATCTATATTATTTAAACATGTAAATATATTTCCTTCCTGCACATATTTATTGTATCTCACTGTATACCCGTCTACATTATCAACATAAAAAATGTAAGTCTTGAAACTAAAGTTATAAAAAAGTCATAAATGCAAAGAAAAGAATTCCATATAATTTTGTGCTTCTCTTGTTATTTTTTAGACTCACTGTACATAGACCAGTGTTGTGCTTTTGGGATTTATGTGGCTGACAACAGTGGATTAATCACCCAGTCGGCAGTATAATATTTACAAAATATAAATCCTCAGACATTTTAGTATGCCTAACAAATAAATGCTAATTATAATAAGTTGTATCCGACACTGTAAACTAGATTCATAAAAAAGACGGGTCAGACCTTGTGGGAAAATATCAGGTATGCTATGGTTAGGTGAATATTTTATGACATGGGAATAACCTATCTGCATCCATTGAGCCAAGTTGTTCAGCCTGCTTCTCTGAAAGTTTTCTTGTGGGCAAAATGTTGCCTGTCCTTTCCACAGGTGAACAAGTCCCAAAACATACCAGGTATTTGGAGCAAAGATGTCAACTCTTGGGTCAGAAAACTCCACTGATCCACTGGACAAAAATTCAAAGTGGGGTTGTGTAGGGGCTGTGGCCAGTACTACAGCTCATCAGCAGTTGACTATATCTTATCACCAGACTGGAAGGGAGGATTCCAAACTGCCATGTACATGACTTTTTTATCAGGAGCCCTGTTCTGCCACCCTTACTGTGAAAGGGTATACCAGTCTGGGGCCTGGATTCATCGAAACAGCAGTCAGAAAGCTCCAAGGTTACAAACTAGAGTTTTATATGGAGAGGCCAGGTTTAACTGGCAGGGCTCAGGGCTTCTCTACACTGAGACACTACAGTGGCACTTCTGTAGCTGCACTGCTGTAGTGCTTCAGTGTAGAGTAGGGTGGCCAGGTGTCTGGTTTTCGACCAAAAATCTGGTTAAAAAAAGGGGACCTGTTGGTGTCAGTAGATCTGACCGGACACCCAAAGTCCAGTTACTGTGGGCGTGGCAGGGGGAGGCACCAAGTCATCACCCATGCCACCCCTACTCAGCCAGGGCCACTTCCTACCTCCACCGGGCGGCTGCAGCTTCCAGCCCTGGCTCTGCAGGTGAGTTCCTTTTGACCCAGGCAGGGAGAGGGTAGAGAGGAGAAGCAGTGAGCAATGGAGGGATGGGAAAAAGGAGCAAATGGAGAGTGGGGTCTTGGGGGAAGAGGCAGGGCAGTCGTGAGGCCTCAGGGGAAGAGGCAAAGCAGGGGCGGGTCTTCAGGGAGAAGAGGTGGGATAGGGGAGATTCCGTCACTCCTGCTGGAGTGTCCAGTTTTTAAATATTACATAGTTGGCAACCCTAGTGTAGATGGTACCTATGCTGACAGGAGGAGCAGCTGGGACCTGCTAAGCTCTCAGGAAACCATCCTAAAGCAGATAAAGGAAGAGGAAGTTTGTTGCTGCATGTTCGGAGAGCTGGCCAGCCAATCTGAGAGACGTTTCACAGAGCGAATACTCCTAAGGCAATTGTGAATCTGTTTAAAACCTCTTAGGATTTACTACTTCTTTAAAAGAAAGAAGGAACTAAGACTTTGAGTTGCTTCAGTGTTGAAAGAAAACTAGGTTTGTGATTTTTGCCTTCTCTTCCCTAATGAAAAGGAGGAATCAAAGACCTTTTGTGGTTCATCCCCAAGACAAATGATTTTAGACTGTTGCTTGCCTTGAATCTGGGACAAGGGTAACTGAGACTGGAGAGCACAAGTCCTAAAGAGAATTTTAATTTAATTAATTTATTTCCTTTCTTGGCTTTCCAAGAGTTCATTTGATTAAAATTGCTCATCTACCACTACATTTTGCTGCATCTTATTCTGAACATAGCCCTCACACATTTTTGGCTCAAAAAGGATTCTGGGAAAGACATGATCGTGTGGAGATCTTCCTAAAATCTTTTCGTTTGCATGAGAAGCCTCTCATTGTGCTACGTGACCTTCTCTGTGACATGCAATCAGCTAAAACAGTCTTCTATACAAATGTTGGAGAAGGGTAGGGAATGGTATTGATACTGAGCTTGGGGATGGTAGAGAGAGGCTTTGTTTCATTCAGTGAATCTGTAATAGAAAGATTGTGCCAATGGCTTGAAACATACACATATTTTTCCTCTTCTTGAACTCTAGCTGCTGTTGGCTAGCTAGCAAATAGATTCTCATGCTATTGCTTCAGATGCATACAGCTTTATAGCTGAGCCGCTGCTGATCTTTGTACTGCCAGATACTAAATAAGACTGAGTAGTGAGAGGATTACTGAAAGAAAAACAAAGTTCACAGCATACCTTAAAAGTCTTTTTTTTTTTTTTCTTTTCTGTTCTCCGTATATCTTTGTTTGTTGCAATAAGGAAGAAGTAGTCTCCCTCGATGTGTTTGGGTGGTTTTTTTACTGCTACATGCAGCTGAGTTAAAAATTAATCCAGCCCCAAGCCAACTTTATCGGGGATACAGTATAGTCTTTGTAACTGACAGCCTCATAAATGACACCTTTTATTTGACAAGATTACATAGGAATTGATCCAGTGTAATATTGTAATTGTTCTCAAAAATAAATAAATAGCATAGCTAGACTAATTGAATGGCACACAGGGTGTTATAGTGACTTGTAGTGGATACACGTATGTTTTAATAAGCTTCTGATAATCAGTATAGCTATTTAATTAGAACATTTCTGATTTCCTTAGGAAATGCAACTTAATAAAGGAGATATGTAGTATGTGTACGAGATACATGTCTGTCATGTACTTTTGCTGGGTTGTCCTAGTACCCTGTCAAGGACTGTGGGTCTTGAATGCTGGTCCACGGGGCTCTTAAGCACTAGGCAGTCACAACCTGCCACTAGCAGCTGAACTCTAACAGGAGGATTCCAGTCCTAGGATCTGATTTGGTGGAACCCTGAGGGTCGGGATTGATCCCCAGCGTCTATTTAACCCAAGCACAGGAACAGGAAGTTGTCCATGTAACTGGGTTCTCCCTGCTCAGGATCATTTCTACTACTGATCTCCTAGTAACCTGACCCTGCCTCCCTCCTGACACCTGACTTTCGGTTTGCCCTCTGGGCTGGCTCAGATTCTGACATCCTGGTATCTGACCAGCCTGACTGCTGCTCCGACCACTAGGTCAGACTGCCCATGTCTCAGTTGGGACACACCCTTACTTTAAGGGTAACTGGATAATCTCGAAATAGCTCCATATCTGGTCCACCATGCTTTCTACATCTCTTCCTTCAAGTTCCTGTCCAAAACCCACTTCTTTCAAAAGCCTGTTATAAAACCTAGTCTTTCCTTCAAGAAGTAATTAAAAGAAATATAGGCATACAACCCCCCCCCACACACACACACACACAAAATATCTCCAAACCACTGTTGCCCAGCTTTTCATGCCAAGAGCCACCGTTAGGAGGGGAGGGGCAGTTTAACGTTGCCATTTCCCTCTTCCTGTCCTCTGTTCAGTTCCATGTTGTAAAGAAAACTAAATTGGGTGTCTAAAACTGGCTCCCAAATCAGCTCTCACACTAAACACTGATGACATAGCTGCTCTGCTGTATTTTCAGAGAATCAGCTGGGCCTGGAGAAGGTGAGTGGAGACTTCCTTTTTTGAGTCCTGCCTTTAGTGTCCCCATCCCTCAGAAACACACCCATCAAACTTCCCCAGCTGATCCCCTAAGAAACTCCTTTCCTCAGCCCCATTGCCTGAAAGAAACACCTGTTCTCTTCCTCCTGAGAGCCCCCAGCCAGGTCTCTCTCCAGTCAGCCCTCATGTACTCAGCCCATCTCTCCCTCCACAAATCTCTAGTGTTCCTAGGCACATCCACCAACCACCAAATATTTCTCTCCTTTCCCTCTGACTCCGTGATGGCACTGCTTCCTCTCAAAAATTCCTTCCTTTCTGACTTACTCTTCCTAACTTGCCCACTGCCCCAAGTCAAATAGTGAGGCTCCATGGTCTCTTCATTCAGCTCCCTGCTCCCCCTACTTCTTTCTGTGGGACTAGAGCTGCCACTGTCCCTTTTCCTAGTACTCTGTGCCATGGAAGATCCAGCTCCTCCTGCAGGAATTGCTGGGGTGCTTGTTTGGTTCCCCTCCCCTCTTGGGAAGACTGTGGCTCCAGCTCTCACTACCCACTCCATTTGAGAGGGTACTATGTCTTTACTCCTCCCCTTCTAAAGAAAGCTGTCAGGGAACAAACTTTTCAATCAGCAATCACATGCACATTTTCCTCTTAAAATGGTCCCTCTCCAGGGCCTAAGTTAAGGGACTCCTGAGGGCCACAAATGGACCCTGGGCTACAGGTTGGGCTCTAAATAAATGTAGTGGAACTAACAAGGCATGCTTTTCAGTCACTTTGCTTTTTGTTGCATTTTTGATGACAGATTTCATTGGTGCACTGTCTGTTTCGAATCCAATCTTGCAATCAGATTCTCAGTGTTGCCAGCTCTCATCAGTCATGATATATAGTGTTTTTCTTACAGCCTCAGCTGCTAGATTTAGTTGACTGCCTGAGAATCTCATCTTTCATTTAAAATAAAGTCAGTTTCTAACCCTCATGGTTCCTGAGAAAAGTATGAAAATGTGAAGCAAGTGCACCCTAACAGCTCAGAAACCAGAAGACAAACCAAAAGAACCCTATTTAAAAAACAAACAACAACAACAAAAACATGATTTTTAAGCCAATCTTATGAGGGAATGTTTGGCCTTAATGCATGATTTTTGAACATTTGTGGTTAACAATACTGGATCCTCATGGATGATTCTTATGCCTACATGGAAATCTACTGACTTCAAGAGTTTATGCAGATTGCAGGCTTGAGGCCTTAGATTGTAAATTGTTTGTGGCTGGAATTTTGGTCAGTTTATTTTCCTTTAAAAAGCCATATTACATAAATATTATCTATAAGTACTGAATAAGTCTATGAATTCAAGCAGTTTGAAGTTTGGCTACATTATGATATTGCATTACATAAGCAGCATTTAAAAAGTGATATTCAAGATTTTCCAAATGAAAACTATTGTTCATTAAGATTTGAAAACTATTGTAATGACCTTCTTTGTGTGGGCTTTCTGCAAATATATTTTTAGACCTCTCAGCATAGGCAATATTTGAAAGATAGGCTTTTACACTTAATGACTACACATTATATGTCAATTACCTGTCACTTCATAGCTCCTGTTTCTGTTTCCGTAAAGTATGATATTTATGCCATAAAGTGGGCATTCCAATTTCCCTAACTTCCCCTTTGTTCATATAAGGATAAACATTGTGACTGAGAAAAGCTCTTTTGAAACATCAAACATTTAATTAACACCAGTACAATGAAGTCAGTAAATCCTTTGACATCACTGTCTGATCTCACAAGAGTGATTACAGTGTCACAGACTCAGGCTGCTTCTTCACTGGAAATGACATGAGCAGGATATAGGTCTTATTTTTACATCAGTATTCTAATTAGCTGAATAGTTTGGAAGAGAACTAGGAAAATGACATGACAAATGAAGGACATTTATTACAGCTTCATGTTATCCTTCATTTCCAGGCTTTTAGAATTTTTTTCCCCAAAAAATATGTAACATTTTTCATGTTTGTACTCAGCCCAAATTTTTATTTTTATTTAGAGTATTAGAAAACAATCCATTCCACTGTTAGCTTACCAACATAAAATTATTTTTGGGAATTTTAATACATTTAGAACATTGTATATTTGCAAGCTTATTATGTAGAGACCTGGAATCTTAAAACTTTACCTGCCCTGTGTGAGATAGCTTTGCTCTGTGGGAAGAATTCCTTTGAATAACATTGATTTCCTATATTCTCTTCCTGCCAGGGAAGTTGGAATTTTAAGGCTCCAGGACTTTAGCCCTCAAAGAACAGCACGTGCTTTCTAAAGTTAAAAAATGTTGGTTCCGAAATAAACTATAAGCAAGTGAAAATAACATTTGCTGTGCATAAGGGTTCAATCCTGCAAGATGCCAAGTGCTCTTGGACTATTCATCTGTGTAAACTTAAGTGTGTGTTTCAATTATGTGCACTGCATTCATGTGCTGTTTTGCTATTAATATTTTAAATAATATTTACATTTATGGATACTCAATTACTCTTTATGTGGTGGATACTCATTTACAAACTAATTTAACTTGTATTTTTACCAGTTTATGTAATATCTAAGTTAAAAGAATTGATTTGAATTTTCCACTGCTGTTTACAAGGGGGTTATATGAAGCAAGAATAAAAAACAGAGGCTAATTCTGTCAACCTGTCAGAGAATAGGTAAAGATTTGGGCGATTAAATTGGTAATAGTTGGAATCATGGTTTAATAGCAAATGCAACTGAAACTGTGTATTGTTCACAGCAATGCAAATCAGAGGATTCATGATGCTTGTCATTTAAATTGGATTTTTTTATTTTGCTTGTTTGGTCTTCTCTTGGAGATATCCCCTCTTATGTGATCTAATTGAAAGTATTTTTATAATGTAAATGCCACAATGAAGTGAGATGGCAGTTCTGACAGTGTAAATTCCTGTATCTTAAAATGTACCTTTCACTCACAAGTGAAATTACCCACATATTAGTTTGAATGAAATAATGACACGAAGCGGGAATGAAGTAACATGAGAAATTACTGAAACAAATAAATTGGGATGTGATGGAACATTGCAGTAGAAACAAAGAATTCTTTTTATTCAATTTTTAAAGCATTTTTAAAAAGATGCATTGAGGTCATTTGTTCAAATGCTGGCTTTCTGCTCACTCAGATGTTGGTCCTGATCACACCAGGTTTATGACATGGTAACGCATTTGAAATCAACGGGTCACCACAGAGTAAAAATGGCATAACAGAGTAGAGAATTAGGCCAACTGTGTACTCATTGGATCCTATTCTGCTTCATCAGTAGTCAAAAACCTGCACAGTCATGGCAGCAAACCAAAGTATATGAAGACCTCCATCATTTAGACCTGAATTTAGTTGGAAGAAGGAACTAATAAACATTTTCAGTGATTTTTTTTTACCAGCCTGCAAATGAACTCACCCCAGTGTTTTGGCATCTGATGAAAGGCGTTTGTTCAGTGCTTTTCCTTATTTCCTTTGATAACACTAGGTTTTTATATTTTTTGTGTATGTGTGTGGTCATTTCATCTATGTCTGTGGTTCATTTTTCAAGTCATAGTTAAGTGAGAAGGAAGAGGGGGAGAATAGAAAGTTACTGTAATTGATGAGGCTACAGTGCATTAGGGATTCTGTACTACAGAGAGCAGAAAAAATAATCCTCAAAGCATTCCATACAAAATAGCAGAAATCTGCAAAGTGCAGATTATTTATGTCATGTGCTACTGCCAGGAGCACATCAGAGAGAGAGAAATAATATTGATTTTTTCCCCCTAAGCTTTGGTGTTCCCAGTTTGCCAGTGAACCCCATGGATACCACACTTGCCCTGTGATAATTGATGAGAAATTAAAAGGAAAATGTTTGAAGACTTTTGTGGTTTTAATGCTCTTCAGTAGAATATATTTTTCAAAAACCCTTTCATTTTGGTTTACAGTCTGGTTACAGTACTCTTTACAAGTTATAGTGCAAAAACTAATCATCCCCAAAAGTTTCTTCAGAACTATTGGACATTATACAGAAAGGGACCCCAGTACTGGAGCATGTTTTACTAATGCCCACTTAAAAAACAAGCAATTGAAGTGGACATTTGAAATAAGATAAAGACACCCAGAAACATCCAAAGAGAGCAAAATAGCTGTTTTTGAACATGTACTTTTTATTGCGTGCCATGTTACTTCCTTATTTCCATTTTTCTAAAATAAAACTTAATTTGATTTGTTCACTCAAGCAACATGAAGTTCTGATACACTGAAAGGACTTTTCATCAAGAAATAACTGTATTTGAGTACAAAGATTTTCAATACAGTTATTTCTGAGGGGCTAGTCACCATCTTGCTAAACAGTGACATCTTCCTTTTGGTCTTACTGATGCTGAGATCCATTTGACTGCAGAATCACCTTCCAAAAGTCTAATGAAAGCCTAGTCCCTGGAGATGTGGAAATTGGACTGGTGAAAGCACTAGAAAATATAGAGTATGGAAAAGTTCTTCTCTGCTAGATGGATGCACTTGATTAATGTTAATATTGATAAAAATAACTGTGTAGCATCATACCTGGCTCTTGACAAACACAGACTAAGAAATTCTCCCTGACCCTCATGTGCTTACAATCTCATAGAGACAAGACAAAGATGAGACAAAGAAACAGAACTCATATAAGAGAGAGAGTGGAAATTACAGATGAGGAGAGCAAAGTAGGGTGGAGTTCTGGAAGAAGTGGATGATTGAAGGATAAGAGAGAGAGGTTGTTTGGAGGACAGGAAGAGGGGAAACATTAAGTTGGAGCTGAGGGAGGAACACAGAGAGCAAATGGGAGGTGGGAAATATTTTAGTTACTATTAAAAAGATAACATTTGCTAAGAGTTACCTCGCAATAGTATCCTACTTTGACTTTCAAACAGCACCGGGTGCTAAATGCAGGCTTTTTCAGTGGGGATCACTATAGGAAAAAATAAGAACAGAGATTTAAATTTGGGAAAGATTATGTGATATAAGATTATTTGAAGGTGAGGAAAAGGAGCTTTACTTTTATGCAGTAAGGTTTTATTCAAGCCAGTGAAGTCAATGTGAGTCTGTATTGAATTTAATGGGCTGTGAATCAGGTCCTGATTCGAGAAGGTGGTGGTGTGGTTGGAGTAACTGATGTTAGCATTTTGAATAAATTGGAGGGTGCAGAGTTAAAAACCAGTGAGACTGGAGAGAAGAAAGTCATGATCATCAAGGTGAGAGATGAACAAGGCAAGGACGTGTTTCTGCATTTGCAATAGTAAATAAGGTCTGGCTAATTAGTATATTAAGGAGTAAGAAGCTAAATGAAGTAGCTAGAGACAGAGTGTGGGGAAAATAGAGAGAGAGATGTCAAAGATGATGCTGGGGTTGCAAGCCCACCAAATGGGATGGATAAAATGAATATGAAAGGGTTATAAACACAGTTGAATTAATATTCCCTTTTAAATTCAGTCAAGGTTATTTGTAGTGCTGTGGGGATAACTGATTTTTCAGTTTGCTGGCTGTTTTGAAAAATGGGCAAAAGAATAGTTTTGGGTCAACCCCAAGTGATTTGTATTTATTTATTTATTTTGGTGACTCTAAAAGTTGGGTAGAAAATTTCATTTTGGATTGAATGAAACATTTTGTTCAACCAGAAAAACATTTTGTATTGATTTCAAAATTTTGTTTTCAAAACATAACATTTAAACATTTTGTTCAGAAAATGACAAAACAAATCGTTGTGACTTTTTAAAAAAATGCCTTTTTTAAACTGAAACAATTTAGCAATATCAACATGAATTAATGAAATGTTTTGGGCAGCCCAAATCTTCATTTTTGGCTGAAAAATGCTTTGGCGGATAATTTTTGCCCAGCTCTAGTTGTATGTGCACAAACCTATACGTGTGTGGGGAGAAGGAGGTTGACAAGAAAGAGGGTTTAAGATATGAATTTTTTTTAATAAAGGGGAAGAAACAATAGGACTTAACAAGAAATTCAATACTAGTGAAGAATTATGATTGTTGCTGTACGTTATGAGTGCTGCTGAATATTTGTCGCTGTGATGCTCCAGTACTGACAGAGATCCTGAAAACCATCTTCAGAGTTATCTGTACCCCACTAATGCTAGTCCATGAGGATGAGATTGTAACTTTTGGTAGCTGCACTGACACTGGAGCAGGCACAAAGAATTGTAATTCCTCCCTTGCCATGTGGGAGGAGTAAATTTCTTAACCCCTTTCTGTGGAGCAGATTCGCACCCTTTCCCCCTCCCTTCAGGAATGAAGGCCTGCGGTAAACTAGTCTCCAGGCAACCTAATAAGCACAGCTGGCCTGCAGCAGGCTGCCTGATTAGCCATTCCACAGTAGCTTGCTTGCTGTTCAAGACTCATATCAGCCACTGTTATTAGTCCAGCGTTGCCTTGTTCCTGCTGCTTCCGCCTTGCCTGAGCCCTATCCCTGCCTGAGCCCCCATTTTGCCTGTTACTCTGCTTGCTCCAGGTGATTCTGGCTCTGACCCTTGGCTCTGCACTCTGGTTCCTGCCTCCGGTTTTGGCTCTTGGACCCAGTTCCTGACTTCCAGCTTGACTCTTACCTCTGGCTTCTGACTGTTCCCTCCAGCTCTCACCCTAACCCCTGGTTTCTGATACCTGCTCCATCCACTAGGTCTGACATCCACATCCCAGTCACCTGACACCCCTCACTTGCCACAGGATTCTTTGCTGCTTCTACAGAACCAGACTAACACGGCTACCCCTCTGATCCTGGTCATGAGCGGGGCAGCATTGCTGCTCTCTGATCTTTCTTGTCTAGATTCTGGGCGTCAGAACCTTACAACAAGGGGTATCAGGGGAGTGACCTCTGTTCTCCCCGCTGTGGATGGAGTCTGAGCAGGGGAGTGGGGGTGGAGAGCTTATTCCTTTTTCCCTGTACTAATATGTAAGGGCTGTGACAATCTAGCTCTAATCCAGTATCAAAAGCCTGGTAAACCTCTCTTCCTCCAGTGTATTTGGTTTGTGTTTTACACCAGGGAGTGACAGTTACATGTGCTAAGTGGATTATACTGGAGACAGCCAAAAAGTATAGTGGTATGTGGGGCCTGCAGAATCTGTGAAATCCTGCAGGGACTCAAGGAAAGCTTGTGTTATGCTTCGAAATGGGCCCAAGCCATTATTTGGATCTGAACTGAGCTTTGTTCAGTTCCAGGCTTTTGATGTGAATCCCTCTAATTATAATATGTTGACTCCTACACTTAGGGGCTGGCATTATCTGGCAGAAGTTACTGCCCTTTTCATCTCTCTCTCTTTCCTGTTTGTAGCCCTTTAGGAAAAGGGCTAAGCTATACAGAACGTAACCTTTCAAAGCATTCCTGTGTGTTCTGAAATGTGGTAGGATTTGTTTTGATAGATGGTTTTCAGTGCTCGGATGCCCGTAGAACTGTAGCTTATCTTTCTAATCTGTTTCATGTAATCTTTTTTTGTCTAATGTGATCTGTGTATCCTGTCCTTGCTGCATCTACGCATGGCCCAAAAAAACACGAACAGTGAATTCTAAAATGCATTTCTTTGTTTCTTTCCAACAGCTGGCTGTCCAGACTCCTTGATTAAAGAGCTTCATCACTTCAGAATTCTGGGAGAAGAACAGGTGAGTTAACATCTCAAAGGCTGCGTCATAGTGTCATGAAAGATAGACGCTAATGAGACAGTTTCTTTTCTCTCCAGAGAAGCAGAGTATGTCTCATGACCCCCAGTGCCTTGAAATGGGGAAGAAAAACACACAGGAGATGTGTGAGAGAATATTTTTTTTATTCTATCCATCAGCCTTGACAGGTTATTAATTGGTACATCTGCTATCTGCCACAGCTTTTCAACTCAGGACTCCAGCAGTAAACAGGCGCTGTAAAGTGGCAGACAGGCAAACAAGAAAATACAAGGATGAAGTCTGCCTAAGGGATTGATATTTAAAGCTATCTTTGATATTATCTATATCTTCTTGTGGTCCAGAACTTTTCTGTACTTTTAAAAGCCTATTATTCAAAACTATAACAACATTTTGAATGTATATAGCGTTTTCTATATGAGAACTTCAAAGCAGCTCATAAATATTAAACACACTAAGAAGCCTCACAATGCCCAGTTGGCTGTGCTTCACGGCGGGGAGCTGATTACCTTATGAGCTCCCCCGCTGCAAAGCACAGCCCCTGCTGACAAGGCTCTGCGCATGCCCGAGGATTCCAGTTTGGGGGGGCAATGTGGCCCTCTACCCCCAAACTACATCCATTTTTAAAAGTGTCCCCCCAACCTCCCCAGTTCCAACACCCCTGGCTGGACCCCAGTCAGGCCTGCTCGGGAAGCCACAGTGAAGTGCAGAGGGACTGTAAGCCTACGCTCTTGGTCTGGATGGTGAGAGACATGAGTCTGCACCTGAGAGAGGTGACGGCTGCGAGCTGGAAACCTTAAGATGGTGCCCTACAGGAAGGGTGTATGTGTGGGGGGGTGGGGTGCAGTTAAACCTGAAACTGCAACACACCTAAGTACAGAGATTACTGTAGTTATGTTGTCTACTTATAAAAGCACAATTGTAACAAGTCTAATGATGACTTTTGTAACACGGCTTGGAACTAGTGTGCGCACTTAAAATTAACAGTTGGGAAACAATTAATGAAAGAAAGTCTTTGGTCTGAAAAAAAAGAAGAGAAAATGAAAATACATCTAAACTGGGAAAACAGGTTGTACAAAAGTCAAGGGGAAGAGAGAAAGACTCAGGGAATTTTCTTACCTACATGACTATACAGCACATATTTTACTTTTTTCAGTCTTTAAAAATGTGTCTGTCATATGCTCTATTCATGTGTACAATAGAAAACCATACTGCTTCCAACTTGCCCATCGGGACTAACAGTTTCTACCCATCTTAACCCCTTACACCCTCTTCAACCCATCCCCCTCTGAAAAGCCTAAGGAGAATAGATGCACCTTACAATATGATTAGTCTAGTTCGGTTTTTAATGTCTCTGTCACTGTGGTATCAGAGCTCACAGAAATTCAAATAAAGCAAATGTGAAATTTTCTCTAACACCATACTATCCTCTCCGCCGTCTGGGGCTTGATCCTGCAGGGTGCTGAACACAGTGACCTCCTATTGAAGCCAATAGGAGATGAGGATGCTAGGCACCTGGAAGGACAAACTGTTGGAGAACATACTGAATGTGTGTGCCTGGTTTCTTTATCTAAACATGAACAATGAGGGAAAACTAGTGCAAAGAGATGTATTTGTCACCCCTGTTGCTGCTGACAGCACAAACTATTCCTATGATGTAATCTTTTGTCTGTAACAGCAAGGACTCAGACCTTGCAGAGAGAGGGAATCAGACTTTCCAGACTTCGTGGGCAGAGGGAATCACAGGTTTACCATTTCTTTAACCTTTGTGACACTACATGTCATGGATTGTACCTCTAGGGCACCCTCGGGGGGGTTGGGTGGACACCACTCTCGCCACAGACGTCCTTCACTGGCTGTAGGCATCACTTTAGAGCAAGTGCTGAGTTTGGTCCTCCAGCCATAAGTCCTAAGGAGCTCGCATCCCCGGTCCCCCAGGTGAAAAGCAGTCCAAAAATCTAAGGGAAGAACCAAATAATACTGCAGCCCACAAAATGTCTGGACTCACCCAGCAATTCCCCACAAGGTCAGTGATCACTATATTCTGTAAAGGGGGTCTGGGCCCCTAGTCCCCTCAGTGTCCATAAGACCCAGCCCGAGCACCCTGAGTTCTAAACAAAACGGGGAAACAAAGTAAAAAAAAAGTCCATTTACTTCTTCATAGGGCCCATGCAGCAGTAGGGTTGCCAACTTGGTAATATTTAAAAAACGGACACTCCAGCAGGAGTGCTAGAACCTCCACTGTGCCACCTCTTTCCCCCGAGGCCCTGCCCCCGCCCTTTCCCCTGAGGCTCTGTCCCATCCACTCTCCTTCCCCTCTGTCCAGGTCAGGAGGGACTTGCCTGTGGAGCTAGGGCTGGGAGCTGCAACCACCCGACACAGGTAGGAGGCGGCCCCAGCTGAGTAGGGGCTGGCACGGGTTATGACTGAGTGCCTCCCCTGCTCACAGTAACCCGACTTTGGGTGATAGATTGGACCGGACGCTGTAAGGTTGAAAACCAGGCACCGAGCTACCTTAGGCAGCAGAGGCTCTTTGGCCATGTTCTTGCTAAGGAGAGCGTGATTGACAGGGAGTCGCACTTAGGGTGATTGACAGGGAGTCACACTTAGGGTCCATGGGAGCCAGCCCTGGCTCGCGGGCCTTGAAGTGAAGAACACTGGGCTGTAGAGCTCTAGCTCTTGCTTTTGAGTGCCACTCTGCATTGGAATTGGAACCTCCCTTGCAAGGAGCTGACCCTCTCCAGATTTGACAGGCCTCATAGGTTCACTGAGTTAGGTCAGATTGTGCCCAGGGTAGCCCTTTAACCCATTCCTGACTGGGATGGAAACCTGTCCCACCACACTGTATATTCATTTCACTCGTACATGATGTGTTTTGTGGACTTTTTAACTTTACTACTATTAACTGGTTTATGAAAAAATTTTTATTGATGTGCAGAGTGTTGGTAAAGCAACACAAATGGATGGCAACAGATTACTGTTTTGCCTCAGCTGCCACACTTTGAGAGGGTGCCTCATAGTCCTTACTAGTAAAATGTCCAATAGAGCTGGGTGAAACTTTTACATCTGAAATGCAGATTTGGGTCATCCAAAACATTTCACAAATTCATGTCTATTTTGGTTAATTGTTTTGGTCAAATATTTTTTTAAATGTGAAAATGGGCGGTGTTGACATTTCTAAAAGGAAATATGTGTTTGGACTAGATTTGCAAGGGGGTTTGTTTGCCATTCACAAAATGGAGGAGGCAGAGATGATACTGGTGCCCCCATTGTAGACCAGTGGCTAAGGAATTCAGGATGTGGGAGACCAAGATTCAAATCCCTGTTCTGAATCAGGCAAAGTGGGGACTAACAGCTCTCTCACATAAGGGAGATGCCACCTTCTCTGGTTCCAAATTTCATTTACTTTTAATGTTTAAAAAATCAGTTAAAATGTCTGAGGCAACTGAAAAAGAAACATTTTGTTTTTTATCCAAAATGAAAATTATTTCCCCCTCCTCCCCCCAGTTTAGATAGTGAACCAAAAAACTGATTATTCATACAACTCTAGTCTCCAAAGGCAAGCTTCTTCAGAAACATTTGAGGGGAAGGGACATCCTAGCATTTTGGCTTTTCATTATCTATCTTCTTGTGGTTTCCTGGTGTATTATAACATGAAGGAAATGCAGCAAGAGTGGTTCTGGTTGGTTTGGGTCTTCGTTGTGTAAGTTCTTCTTAGAGAGCTTATTCCTTCACTCTCACACTTCCCTGGTCCTTCCCGCATGAACAGAGAGCAACAATATCCGAAGTCCGAAGGTGCAAACAATGTTTATTGGGGTAAACTTCCAGGAAGCTTAAATTCAAGTTCCTTTTTCCTTATTTTTGAATCCAAACTTACTTCCTGTTTGCCCCTAATTTATATAGTAATATTTTTAGCTATACCTTAACCAATCATTCTACTAAAATTTACCTAACCAATCCTAACATATTGTAACATGATTAGCTAACCAGTTATATCCCACCACCTTAATTAGTTTACACCCAGCAAAATTAATTACACAGCAGACAGAAACAATTACAGAACCAGACAGAGACCATGCAAATAAACATACAAAACAATACAGAAGTGAGGATTTCACAACTACATCTATACAGACATAAGGGTTTTACAACTACATCTATACAGACATAAGGGTTCTCCAGCTGTGTCTATTGATAAGTGAGTTCTTACCAGACAGAAAACTATCAAACTAAATTTTCTGTTACATGTTCTAGGCTCTTCCCTGTCTCTGGAGGTGATAGATCGGATCACCTTCCTAACAGCCCCAGATTGCCTTATTTCAATATGACTAAACAGGGCCTCAGACTGTCACAGTGAGAAAAGGCCCTTACACAGATAGACAATGATTTTGATTCTTTCTTTTATACCTCTATAACTAGCTAAGTGATAAGAATACACAGGCCAGAGAGGCTTGAATATCTATATCTTAACATTTCACCCAATGTACAAAGGCTCTTGTTCTGTACAAACCAATAAACATAAAGAGAATCTCCAGAACAGACTACCTTGGCAGAACCGAAATCTAAACTTTTGCATGGTACCACAATTGTGATTTTATCTGTGTGGGACTTTTTTCCCCCTGTGCAATTTGATTTCATCATTCATAATCCTTCATTTTACTTTGGATAAGGTTCAGCCCTCTATCTAACCACTTAACTTCATAGGTACATGACAGATGCTGAGGGCTGGGAGTAGGGTTACCAGAAGAGAGGGAGAAAATATCGGTGCTGCCAGTGGAGCAGCGAGGGGGGGGCGGGGAAAGGTGAGTGCTGCCGGCAGAGCGAAATATCAGGACAAATTGTGTCTTGACCAAAGATCAGGCAGGACGCGGGACAAACACCTAAATATCGGGACGGTCCTGATTTTATCGGGACATCTGGTTACCCTCCCTGAGAGGAAAGATTTATTAGCTAAGGACCTATTGAAAAATAAAACAATGTAAGAAAGTCAGTCTCCTGAAGAGCAGATATTTGTCCTGTGAGGTTGGCTTTCTGTGTGATGAAACGGAAATGAGTTCACAAGTAATGATATTACAAGCTGCTTACAAAAATATGCTAAAGATGCAACGAATATAAATGCGGGCTCTGTCCAAGTACTATATAAGGCAAGTAATTCAACAACAATCTAGAGAAAAGAGACGGTGTGCTTCTATTCAGACCTAAACACTACAGTTATACAAACACAGCAAGATTACTGGCAATCTGTATGGAACTGTTATGGATTCTTCCTAATGACTCTGAGAAACTTTCCTCTTTTTTCCCCCAAGAGTGATAAAAAACATGTTTAATTGTTTAAATGGAATATTGTGATTCATGAATAAAATAGCTATATGTGAGGGGCAAAAGGGAAAACAAATAACGCAGGAGAAATCTGCAGCTGTACCTGAGTGCCCCCAACAGGACATAGCATAGAGAAATCAGATGACAGGCTAGTACTGTATAGCTAGACCTCTCTGCTATATTGTCAATTCTGACAGTGTGGCAGAATGTATTGGCCAGTTTCTTGATATTTTGACAGGGGAGTGATCCATTTTAACAGATCTCTCATTAGCTGTTGCTGCAACTCATCACAGCCTTTTCTTTGGGAACATTTTGGATGTGGTATCCCTTGAATCAGAGTAAGCCTTCAAGGAGGCACTCCATTCTTCAGCAAAATTCCTTTGTGCATTATGCGATTTTATGCAAAGGAGCCTCTCCAGTGTTGGAATTTTGAGGAAGTACTGCCCCAGGATGGTGTGTGTCTGAACAATCTTTTGCTATGTGTGGTAGCTTTAACGGAACCCTGTTTATGTTATATGAGGTGTGACAGTAGTGCTGAGAGAATGCTGGAGTGTGTGTGGAAATAATCATAGAAATGCAGGACTGGAAGGGACCTTGTCAGGTATTCTAGTTCAGTCCCCTGCACTGAGGCAAAACTAAGTATTATCTAGACCATCCCTGACAGGTGTTTGTCTAACCTGTTCTTAAAATCCTAAAATGGTGGAGATATCACAACCTCCCTAGGCACCAAGCTGTTGCTTGGGGGGGGGGGGGGGGGGGAGGGGCGGCTGCAGTGGTGGACCTGAGCCAGGCCGCATGCAGGAGGGGAGGCCGCCCGCCGCGGACGCGCGCGGGCGCCGCGCAGGGGGCGCTGGAGGGCGCGTCTCGGCGGGGCTGCTGGCTGCGGCAGAGCAGCGGCGAGCGGAGCCGCCCGCCGCCGCGGACTGCCGCCTGCAGATGCCCGCTGTGGGTCTGTCGGTCCGCCCGGCCCGGGTGGAGCTCGTCATGCCATGCCGTCCGTCTCCTCGGCCCCCGGCCCGTGGGAGGGGACTGCGAGGAGCTGCGCGGGGGGGGGGGACGCCGACCGGGAGGAAGGAAGGGGCGCGCGAGCACACGCGCGCTGGGGGGGCAGCTTTTTTAGAGAGCGCCCTGTCCCTAGGCAACTTATTCCAGTGCTTAACTACCCTGACAGTTAGGAAGTTTTTCCTAACTAGATTTCCCTTGCTGCACTTTATGCCCATTACTTATTGTCCTGTTCTCAATGGTTAAGGAGAACAATTTTTCACCCTCCTTTTTGTAACTGTGAGGGATCTTAAGCTTCGAACACATGCCCATGTGTCCTTTGGCCACAACTGACACCCAGCAGCTCACCTGAGTAACCAGAGAAGGGAACCAGTGAAGTGCTGGCTTGCAGTGGGCCCCTACCCTGAAGCTCCCAATTGAGGGAAACATCCAACAACCCTAATTGGCCGAGGAACTCTATATAAACCATGAAGTAACACAGGAAGTTGTCAGAGCAATTAGAGAACTCCCTGGCTGGCTCCTACAATGGACCCCTCCCGTTTACCTGACTCTTGAGCCCTGAATTCCTGCCTGCTCCTGGTTCCTGTCCTTATCCCAGACCCTCATCTATTCCCAGTTCTTGCTTTCCTGACTTACTCCAGTTCCCTGCTCCGATGCCTTACTCTTGTGCTGTCTCTGGTTCTGATGCCTGGCCTGGAACCTAGGCTGTCTCCAGCTCTGACTACTACGCTTAACCGCCCACACCCTGGTTATTGCAATAACAATCTTTTAAATCATGTAATATTCATTCAGATTTTAAAAGGAATTTGTTGAAAACATGCTTGTGCCCCTGTTGTACTATGTTTCCATCACATATACTACTGAATGAGTTTGATTATATGAATTTTTGTGGAACCAGTGAATTTTAAGTGGATGTTAAAGAATATTCACATAAAGTGAATTTTGAACTCATTATCACATTACATTCATCCAATCAGTGAACAGAAACGTGTGACCAGTTTAAAGTAATCAACAGCTTGGAGTTTGAATTTCAAATACACAATATTGCAACAAAGTGGTTGTAACTGTCTATGGACCAAGAATTACTCACACAAATTGTTAAGCAAATAATTTCAATTTAGAAATTTCGAATAGAGAAAATTGTTAGCTGCCCCTGGAAAATTCACAAACAGAGAGAGAAATAATATTCATTCTATAAATTATTTGCTGTGGAGAATTTGCCCAGGTCTTTCCAATACCTAGGTAACCCTGAGCAAATTGTGGGCTGTTTTGTTAATATGGAGTTTCATCCTCAAGTCTTTATCTCTTTCATGAATATGTCTCTTCCTATCTGTTGGGTACCTCATGGTCTTGTCCTCTCTCCCCTTCTCTTTTCCTTTGTTGACTCCATCCATTCCCTTGGCTTCAGCTACTATTTCTCTGCCAGTGACTTCTAAATCCACTTCTCAGCACCTGTCCTCCACTCATCTATTCAGCCTCAGATCTCCATCTGACTCTCAACTCAACCATTGTGCATGCCACCACAGTCCCAAACTCACTCTCTCTGAAATTGAGATATGTCTGAACTCCTGATCCCTCCCTACCACCTCTTATCTCTGGTCCCATTAACTATGTCATGAGCTTTGCAGTGTCCCAATGTCATATTACCAGGGACTTTTCTCTACTCCCCCCAAATCCAGTCACCGCCTCCTTTTTGAATATCTTCAAAACATTTTATTTCCTGACTACACCTACACCTAGAATTCTTTTCTGCACCTTGGCCTCTCCTGGATTACTCTAACCTTATCCTCTCTGCCTTCCCCAATACTCTCTTCTCCTTCCACAAAATGTAAAAGTTCACTATTAAAGTCATCTTGCTCTTCTGTCACTGAGAGGGCATCCTCATATTTCTTAAATCCTTTCACTGGCTTTTCATCTCTAAACTGGAGAAAAAAATCCTGAACCTCACTGTCAAGGCCCTATGTGCCTCTCTTATATCTGCTTTCATGTCCCACACCCCCCTTCTCACCAGCTATATTTTTCATAGTCTTCTCTCCTTGCTGCTTATTTTATTTCCTTTCCTCACTCTCAGCTTCATGCCTTCTTTCATGCTGTCCCATAAACTTAAAATAATCTCCCCTTTTTTCTTCATCTTGCACCCTTTCCTTCAAATTCCTCCTTTGCAGCACTTTTCATCTACAAATCCATCCTGCACAGGGCTTATCATTGATTTCTTATCTGAAATATTCTCTTGTTTTTAAGGGCCAGATTCACCTTGGTCTTTATGCTTTTGCACAATTGCAGACAGAGCCCAAGATGCCTTATCTGTCATTTCATGTCCCTCAAGATCCAGGCAGAATTCCAGCCCGGGAACTCAGAGCACAGGTCCCTTCCTGCTCCCCATGCTTGCGTGCATAATGTCCCAAAGGAAACAGAGAGGAGGAGGTACCATAGTTTCATCCTTCCCCAGGCACCAGCCAAAAGAGGGTGGCCAACAGCACAGGGGATGCAGAGTGACAGAGTGGTCGGGACAAATGAGGAAGAGACAGGAACTCCTGAATTCTAATCCATCATCTCCCTTTGTGTGAATGTCAGTTACTCCCTCTCTTCCTGTTTATAATAATACTTACATACCTGATAGATTTTTTTAAAGTATTTATATTAGCATTAGATAGGTTATATTTTTTGAATTGTGGTATCAAAAAATTGCATTATGTACATTTTATATATATATAATAAACGTGTGACAACAATTACCTAAAATGCTAAATCCACCTATAGACTAGTAGCCTCCAAAATTAATTTTAAAATACACAGGTGGTTATTTGATTTATGAGAATAGTAAAAACAACCTGACTCTAGCAAGTCTAGAAACACCCTTACTTGCAGTTTTAAAAAGTAATTAAATTACCTTTTAAATATTAGAAATTATTGATTTGCACCTATCATTAAACTTTAGTCTAAATTCATTGGCAGTCATACTATCAAACAGATGTTTTTACATATGTAGAAAGAAAAAAAAATGTACATAATTTTTAAAATACAGAATTAAAATAGCATAAGCAATATTGTAGAGCCATGGCAAGTAAGTAATGTTTTCATAATGTATTTCAGAATGGTTAGAGGCTTCCTTAATCTCCAAGTCTTAACGCAGCTGAGCCGATTCTGATCCCCACTTATACCAGTTTTATACTCATGTAGCTCAGGAGTAACTCTTTTGAAGCCACAGGATTTATGCTAGTGTGAGAGTAAAACCAGGCCTAATATATGTTGACTAGAAAATCAGGAACTGTTCTGAGCCCCAAGTGGATCCCATGAAGGAATGGGAAGTGGGGAAGGATAGTATGATTGTCTATCCTCCATCTATATGCCCCTCTCCATTAGGAGGTCCCTACTAAGTCTATAAGTGCTAAACTGTGCATACCTCAACATCAAGATGTGGTGGAAACTCTGCAGCTTAAGTTTGTCTTTTTCATAGATTTCTCTTTGGGAGGGAATGATCTGGACTTCATTTAGGTGCTAGATAACCATGCTGGACTTTGGAGTTTCTCTGTTTGGCCTAAAAAAAGATACAGTTCAGCATTGGCAGTGGCACTAGAAGTTTCTGTAGTCTGCTTTTCCAATGTAGTTCTACCCTGATCTGAAGGGACTACTTCAAGTATATAAAAGTCTTATCCTAAATCATTGACCTTTTCCCCCCTGAGGCTGGCAACAAGCATGACATTCAATACTGTTTCTGATCAGAGATTTAGTTTTTGTGTTTGGTTGGTTGGTATTGCTCTGAATACCTTTCAACTAGGAAATGGCCTGGGATAACCAACGTATTTTACATAGACTTTTCATAGAGTTTAAGGCCAGAAGGGACCATCAGATTATCTAGTATGACCTCCTGGGTTACACAGACCATCAGATTTCACTTAAATACCCCAATACTGAGTCCAGAGACTTCCATTAGACAGAAGTATTTCAGACTCAGGAGACTAAACTGCTGTGTGCCATAGGCAGAGAATAGGAGAGACTGAGGTGCCACTAATACCTGAATTAAATCATATCATTTAGAAAGCTATCTATTCTTGTCTTAAAGACTCCAAGCAATGGTGAGTTACACTGTTACAATGTGTAATTAAACTCACTGCTAGGAAATTGCATCTTATTTCAAGATTGTATTTGTCTAACTTCAGCTTCCAGCTAGTGAATCTTGTTATTAATTAGACTTGTTTGTCAGCAAGATTAGAAGCTATTTCATTCTAGTGAATATTGTTTCCATGTGTAAGTACCTATAGATGGTGATCAAATCACCTCTCAACCTTCTCTTTGGTAAACTGAATAGGTTGAGCTCCTTAAGCTTCACATCGTGAGGCTTGTTTTCCAGTCCCTGGATCATTTTTGTGGCCCTCCTTTGAACTCTCTCCCATATTTCCACATCCTTCATGAAACATGGATGCCAGTACAGGACATAGTATTCTAGCAGTGGTCTTACCAATGCTGTGTATAGAGGCAAAATCACTTCCCTACTTCTGTTTGATTTTTCCCCTTTTTATACATCCAGAGATTGCTTTAGCCCTTTTTGCCACAGCTTTGCGCTGAGAGCTCAATTTCAGATGGTTATCTTCAATGATCCCCAAGTCCTTCTCTGAGTCATTGCTTTCTATGTCAGTCTCCCGCATCCTGTAGTTACAGATCTTCATTCTATGTCTCAGAAGTATTATCTTGCATTTTGTTGGATTGTGAGCATTTTACCAGGTGATTCAGATCAGACCTGTCCTCCTCATTATTTAGTACTACACCAATCTATGTGTCCTCTGCAAACTTTACCAACAAAGAATATTATGTAATCATCTAGATAATTGATAAAAATATTAAATATTATTGGACCGAGAACCAGTCCCTCTGGAACCCTGCAAGAAATTTTCCCACTCGTTGATGTCTCCATGTTAACACTACATTTTGAGATTTGTCAGTGAGCCAGTTTTTAAACCATGTAATGTGTGTCCTGTTAATTCCACATAATGCAAGCTTTTCACTCAAAATGTCATGTGGAACTAAGGCCTTGTTTAGACTAAAGGGTTAAGTTACGCAACTTAAGTTGAAGTAGTTTACATCGACTTAACATGGTTTCTACACCGCTCTGTGTCATTGGGAGATGCTCTCCCATTGACATAGCTTCCATCTCTCATTGAAGTAGAGTACTGAAGTCGACAAGAGAGCACTCTTCCATTGATTTTATCGCGTCTTCACCAGACCTGCTAAATCAGTGCCACTGCATCAATCACAGCAGTGCCAATTTAGCCCATAGTGAAGACAAGCTCGAAGGGAGAGGAGGTTTGAGCATTGGCCTGCTAAATCAAGGGTTGTGAGTTCAATCCTTAAGGGGGCCACTTAGGGAGCTGGGGCAAAATCAGTACTTGGTCCTGCTAGTGAAGGCAGGGGGCTGGACTCTAACCCTAACCCTAACCCTAACCCCTAACCCTAACCCTAACCCTTTCAGGGTCCCTTCCAGTTCTATGAGGTAGGTATATTTTTTTATTTTAAGTCAAATACCTTAGATCAGTTGTTCCCAAACCTGTTCCACCGCTTGTGCAGGGAAAGCCCCTGGTGGGCCGGGACGGTTTGTGTACCTGCCGCATCTGCAGGTTTGGCCGATTTCAGCTCCCAGTTGCCGCGGTTTGCTGTTCCAGGCCAATGGTAGCTGCTGGAAGCGGCGGCCTGTGCCGCTTCCAGCAGCTCCCATTGGGCTGGAGCAGCAAACCGCGGCCACTGGGAGCCGCGATTGGCCGAACCTGCAAACGCAGCAGGTACACAACTGGCCCGGCCCACCAGGGTCTTTCCCTGCACAAGCAGTGGAACAAGTTTGGGAACCACTGCCTTGGAGAAATCAAGGTATACTATATCACCACAGTTGTCTTTTTAAAATCAGACATGTTATCATTTTGGTTTTGGGGGCGGGGGGCGTTGGTTGTTTTTTTTTAAAAAGAAGACAACAGGTTTGTTTGATAAGACATAACCTTCCATGAAATTATGCTGACTAGCAAAAATTCTATTTTTAGCCTTTAATTCTTATTGATAGAGTCCCAAATTAACCTTTCCATTATTTTATCCAGAATCAACATCAGGCTAACCTGGGTTATCCTTTTAACCCTTTTTAAATATTGGAACTACGTTGGTAGGCCTCTAATCCTTTGGACTTGGCCCAGGTTTCCAAGATTTATTTAAAATATAAAAAATAACAGTGATGCAGAGAGTTCCTCAGGTATCTCTTTTAAGACTCTTACATGGAAGTAATCCAGTCCTGTGGAAATGAAAATGTTTAATTTGAGCAGCTGCTGACTCACATCCTCCTTTATCACAGATGGTAAACTTTCTATTCCATCCACAACATCATATGGGATGGATACTTTCTCCTGCTTCATTTCAAGTACAGAAAAGAAATATCTATTGAACATTTCTGCCTTTTCTACAGCATTATTTACAATTTTAACATCCACATCTAGCAACGGACTTACACCTGGCCGAGGGATTTTTGTTGTTTTTGTTTCCTAATATGTTTTTTAAATGCCATCGTATTGTGTTTAATCTTACTGGCCAATTGATATTTCATTGATTCCTTTAGCTTCTCTTGACACCTACATTTTTTAACTTGTAGCTTATATTCATTGCCCTTTTCCTGTATTTTTCCTCCTTTTATATATTGATTTTATATATGTTTTAGCAGCGCTTCCAAATCTCCTTTTAACTAGTATGGCTTTTTGGCCAGCATACCTGGTTTTATGTCTGTGGAAATGTGGCTTTTTGGACATCCAGTTGGATGTCCTTGAACAATACACAGTTTTTGTAAACACCCACACTTTAAATGTGGCTTCCCATTCAGTTATGCTAACCATTGCTTTCAGCTTTGGTAAATTGGCCCTTTAAAGTTCCAAATATATTAAATGCCCAAAAACTTCAAATACCCTCAGCTTTTGTCATTTTTGATTACTAGCAACCTTGCTGCATTCAAATCTGTGTCATAAAAGTGATAGGCTACCATGTCCCCTTTCCAGTCCCCAGAATGATCTGATCTCCTTCCAGAACTCCTCAGCGGATTGTTCTCCTGTAGTATTAATATATTTTTCATGCAAAAGACTTAGTTGCTGGAGTGCTTGTCACTTAAAATTAATCACAATTTTAAGTGTAGTTTAAGCATTTTTTTAAATGCTGTTAATTGGGAAATTTACGGAATACAAATTTTTTCCATGTTTGTTTATGCATGTATGAAAATCAGCAGTCTCCGGTTACTTACTTATAGATATTTCTGTGGTTTTCATCACAGCAATATCTGAATGCCTCACAAATTTACATCAGATTACTTTTAAAGCTAGTTTCTAACTGTGGTAGAAGGCTTGTGGTTGATTCCTTCCATGCCTGGTGTCACTATTAAATGATTGTTTGGGAAAACTTGAATTTCTTTCTGTTTATATGGCCCTCATCACCATAGTACCTGATGACCTCTCAGTTATTAATGGATTTTTATCCTTGTGACATCCCTATGAGGTAGGGAAGTATCACCCCCACTTTACAGATGGGAAATGGAGGTGCAGAGTAGATCAAGTGTTTTACCTAAAGTTACCCATAAAGTGTGTGGCTGAGTCAAAAATTGAATCCAGCTCTCTTGAATAGCTGTCCAGTCCAGTGCCCCATCCATTAGATCATTCAGAAGTTGGCCGGAAATGGTGGACTATACATTATCCTAAGTACAGTTTGTTCAGTTCCAATTGATATTAAGGATACATCCATAAATAATTTATAAGGTGTTCATAAATGATAAATAGGTGGGTAATGTTTTCACAGGTGCTTCTGTGATTTAGGAGCCTAAGACCTATTGCCAAGTGTATTTTGCCGATTGTTTCTGAAAATGAGCTAGGCTCCTAAATCACTTAGGCACTTACAAAAATTTCACCTGTTGTAAATACGTTACAGCTATGAGTTCTATGTGTTACACATAATGCTAAGTAGAAGGTGTTAGAGTTCTAACCCATGATTGTATGCAACTGTCACTGGGTGGCTGGCCCCAGAAAATGAAGTGGATCCAGCTCCCCTGTGCCAGAACAGGTGCTTCCATTTGGCCAGTTAAGAGGTAGGGCAGCACCTCAGGACTTTAAGACACCCAGTGAATTAGAGCTCCCTGAGTGAGAGTGAGGAAAAGAGGCAGGTGAGAGCTGTCAGATACAGAGGGTGTTTTTGGGGGGAAGGCTGAAGAAAAAGAGAGCAGAAAGAGGGGTTTGCTGGCTGTTGTCTCCAAGGCAGATAGATGGAATGATGGCAGGAGTAGCAGCACAGGGAGGTGCCTGCTGGCTCTAAGCCAGAATGCCAGTCGAGGGCTAGAGAGGGCTGAAGGAAGGGAGAGCACTGGTGAGGTTTAGCAGCTGACGTCTCTGTACTGGAGAGCTGGACCCAGAAGAACAAAGAGAGGGTCAGGAGGAGTGAGGGATGCTCCTCTTGTGCGGAAGATCACCCATCAGAAATGCTGTGGGGGTTCCTGCTAGGAAGAGTGGGGTTGCACTCCAGCTGGAAGGGCTGCGGAGGCTGTCCTGAAAGAGGGACAGAAGAGGACCAAGGAAGAATCCAGGCGTGATGGAAGACACTGGAATGTGGTCTGTGTTACATCAATGGCCCTCAGGATATGTGACTTTAAAGATTACTTGTTTATCACCCCAGTGCAAATTACGTTTGGGGACTTGAATTTTGAACTATTTGTACTGTGTTCTTGTAATAAACCCTGCCCCATGGAGGGGTACTATTGAAGCAAGACAGCCTAAAGTATAGTCTTTGGATTACCTCAGAGGAGAAATGGGTGCACCAGTCATGCCAGGGCCTGTTGCAAGAGGACACTGCAGTTAGGGCTGCCCTCTGACAGCAATCCGTTGCCCTCTTGAATTCTATAGCAAATGATTTAAGCACTTCTTCATTGTGTATTAACCCTTTATAAGCTATTTATAAATGTACCTGTAATATAAAGTGAGATATTTTGTTCTATAACCATAGAATACAATGTATATTAGAATATAACTGATTTTTGTTACGACTGTAGACTTGTACAGATTCTGCTTCTTCATTTTCAGTTGACATCTGGGCCTTTAATTCATCTACAGTATAGACAGAAAAGAAAAATATTGGAAAATGACACTTTGTAAATATATCTGAGCTCTAGAGGTAGGAGACAGGTTTGTAACTGGATAGCAGAATGTGCAAAGCATTTAGTAGGATCTTCTCTGTTTTCCAATTGATCCATTTATTTGGCTTTTTGTGGTATGAAAATCACTCTTGACAGTGCTATAATTGTATAATGATTTGGCATGATTTCTGTGCTGAACCAGTATAAAATGTCAAATTCGTTGGACAAAATATAATGCCTTTTTCCCAATGAACCCTGTAAATCCATTTTCCTGCATGTAACTTATAAAGACAGAATTGATTTTTGTCATGAAAATTTCTTTATTAAAGGGGGGAGAAATCTTGCTGACTTCTTTTATGTCAAGTTTGAGACTGGAGATCATTTTCTCTTTTCAGCTGAGGATTTATAATGGAAATGCTGACAGACCCTCAACTATAGTATTGCTGGTGTTTGTGTCTATAATAGGAAGCTACTAACAATCAAACATTCAGCACAATTGAATGTTACCTTTTAAGACAGGGTAAGACAATCTCCCTCCTCACCTTCAGGTCCACTCTGTGCTCTGAAGAAAAATGAGGTCCTCAGAGAGCTTTGCAGCTGTGATTACCAGCACTTCCGTTCAAGGCCAGCAGAATGACTCAGAGCACTCAACATATTTACTGCAAGAATCACAAACTTGGTTGAAAATTGATAGATTCCAACATTAAATATTTATCCCATTACCCCGGGATAAATGGATTCATGCATAATAATGTTAAACACCATTTGACTCGTTGAGCCCCCGTGTTCAAGGGGACCTTGCAGACACGTGTCATAGATGCCTCTCTAAATGCTGATGTCTTCAGATTCCTTTCTAGCAAGAAGGCTGTAAAGCATATAAGATATTAATCCTCAATTTTCAACTGATTTGCTCATGCCTCTTATACACTGCGTGATTCATCTTTAAAAGTGTATTTCTCCAATTAGCGTTTGTATTTTGTTTTGTTTAATATAAAGAGAGATTTTTTTTATGGATTTCCCCAACTGTTTGGAAAAGATTTTATAAAACAGGATATAAGATTATTATTTTTAATATGGATATTATGTAACTTGACTGTGGCTTTCAAAACTCGCATACTTGTTTTAAAAAATACAGTGAAAAAGAATGTGTTACTGTAACATGTAACTCCTGCAAAATGATGAGGGGCCTCCTAAATTGTACCTGCAAAATGTGCATGGGAGCCCCTGTGTTTATGCTGAAGTGCTCATTTGCATCCTTCTGTGTGGGGGTTTGGACTCAATGCTTCATTTTTCTATAGTTTGGGTGTGGTTGTGGTTTTAGTCATCCAAAATTTTCATGAGTTATATATTAGGTAGAATTTTAAGAAGCACTAAATCTTTTCATTAAAGCTGTAATATTACACTATGTTTTGTGATATTTGCACACCCTCAGCTCGTTTCCCCATCTTCTGAAAAAATTCATCCAACTCATTTCCCTCTTGCCTTTTAGTTTTTTCTCTTTTATTTATTCACTGTGCAGTGGGCCAGATTCACTGAGACCTGCTCTACACTGGAGTTTTACCAACCACTGGTAGAGCTGCATCAGTGCAAAACCCTAGTTTAGACATGATTTGCACTGGTGCAAGCTGATTTGTATCCATTTAGCTTATCCTAATTTGAAACCAGGGTAAGCTAGACCCAGTTACTGAAGTGGCATCAATCATGACTACAGTAGAGGTTTATACTTTTGCAGCTACACCAGTGACTAAAAACCAAATGTGTAGACCAGAAGTGTGAGTTGGTATAATTTACACTTCTTCTTGCACCTGCAATGTGAATGTTACACCAGCTTAGTTTCCATCTAGACCAGAGTGCCAAACTCATTCAGCAGAGAGAGCCAAACTCCACTTACCATTGTGGTCTGTGGCCTGAGGCCTTAATTGAGGACAGTGTACCCTCCATCCTCAGCAGAAGGCCCGCTGACATCACAGAGAAGTGTGCCATAGTTCAAGGATAGAAATTGGCCTTTACATAATAACTAAACTTCTTGTTATTATTATTTGTTGCATACTTAATCAACTTACTCACTATCACTCAGTGGGAAAATACATCTACCATTTGGACCACTTTTATTTCTATCCTTTGTTTCTCTTCCTTCTTCCCCATCTTCCTTTCTGTTTGTGTCCTTCTTCCCTGTCTTTCCTCTCTGTTCTTTACTCTGCATTTCATTCCCTGCAGTTGTAAATTCTCCATTCCCACGTCTCTCTGGATCTTTCTTCAATATCCCATTTTACCCTCTGCAGTGATTGACAGTGCAATGATGACATTAAAGTGTTATTTACTTGACACTCTCTAGTGACGTGGATAGAGGAGTTCAAACCTGTCTCCTTTATTGTTTCAGGCTCTCTGCAGACTCAAGAAGAAAACACAATTGGTTTACCCTCATGTAACATTTTAAAGGTTTTCTTCACAACCACAAGGGCTAGACTCTTACTTTTTAAAAAATGCACAAAATTTCAGCTTTCAATCTGAATATGTCAGGAGGGTCAAGAGCCACGTAAATATATATTAGGCTAGACTGATCTAGCCCACAGGCTGTATTTTAACACCTGGGTTCCATCTGTTTTAAGGTCTGTCTACACTCTGAAATGAATGGTGGTTTTAAAATGCATTAACTAATGTGCTAATTAAAACACTTAAAACTAGTAGAGTTTGTTGAAATTTTCCTAAGATTCAAAATTTGGATGAAAATGTTCCCTGCATGTTTTGATCAATTCTCCTTAGCACCTACTGTAGACAAAGACAGTCATGTTTAAAAACAAGTTCTCTGGCTGTGGTCAACCCCAATGATAAACCGGAGAGACCCTTATATTTCTTTACATAAGATCAGTTTCTGCCTCCCATACTCTGCAAGCAGTCCTGAAGTAAGGTACTGATTAAAAATGGCAGAGATGATCCACTTTATACTTCTTCCTTATACACTGAGAAGAGTGGTGTCATGGCTAAGGCACTAGGCTAGTACTCATAGGATTTGGGTTTTATTTCTGACTCTGTCACAGAATTCCTATGTAAACTTGGATAGGTCACTTAACTTTCTGGTGTCTCCATCTATAAAATGGAGATGCTTCCCTCCCTGGTGTTGTGAGGCTACTTAATGAATGTCTGTGAAACACTGACACTACAATGAGAAACAGAAACACCTATGCATGGAATTAAAATAAATTGTTGCCCAGAGAAAGATTTTGTGGCTGTTTGTCTACCTGGAATTTGTTTTTTAAAAGAAAGTTGTCTTGTGTAATTATGTGATACTTTTGGCTCTGACACATTATACTGTTAATTTTTGGCCACAGCTCTTTGATTTCCTCCCCCAATTTGTATCTAATGTGGAATGAAGCATTGTGGCATTTACCCTGTTTATTGAAACAATGTGGCAGTACTTTGATGCCCCCAAACGTCTGACAAATAAGCTGAAGTTACTGTGTAAAAGAATCCTTGTAACTGCTGACATCATTGAGAAAGATAAACTGGAGCAGAAAAGTTTGGGATTTTCCCCCCAGGCTCCTTGAACTACAGTACATGTATTTTGCCTTGCAGTACAACCGCTACCAGCGCTATGGTGCAGAAGAATGTGTGCTGCAGATGGGCGGAGTGCTGTGTCCTACCCCAGCATGTGGTGCTGGCCTGCTTCCTGAACCAGACATGAGAAAAATAGTATGTGAGCCAAGCAATGGACTGGGCTGTGGGGTAAGATTGTGCACTTTCCTTATAGCTCATTGGGAATCAATTGAGATTGCAGGATTTAACAAGAAGCTTTTTTTTAAAAAAACGGATTTTCCTTTCACTTTGATGACTCTGAATTACCCTTCATACCACAGTGAGACTCAGTAGCTTTCAATAAACAATTTTAATACAGCACCAGAGCCTAGAAATCACTACTTTGTCATGTAGAGTATGTCCATCCCAGAATCCTTTGCTTTAATTGGTTTGAGAAGTTGCTGATCTAAGTAGTTACAGTGAGCAGTTGAACTGTGCAAATGACAAGCCAAGAGCTTTGACTTTTTTCTCCCAGCACTCAGCAAAATTGAATAAGATCTAGTGCAAACCATTTATTATTGTATTAGTACCACCCTTCTTGATTAGTGAGGGGGATGAAGAGAGAGGGAGAATGACCAGTCAATGATATCTCAGTGACATTGTTTGTGTGAATATTTTAAGAAACATAATGAAGATTAATGCAGAAACCTCTGTGCTTTGTCTCATAAAAACCGTTTTTAACTAGGGATGTGCAGAATGAATGGTATTTGTAGGAAAATAAAATGAGCAGCATTTGGAAATATTTTGTGCTTAGAGGTCAGAACAGGTGAATCAGTCATTTTCTTGAATAAAATTACCACTGTATCTTAAAAGGAAAGGGCTGGAGGGGGAAAAGTTCTATACACAAAAGGCCGTACTAAATAATAGGTTGAAGTGACTAACTGATGCTGGTACCAAGGGAGTCCTCCTGTGCCTGATACTATTACTAAATCCATGGAGGCGGTGGAAAGAGAGAAAATATATATTTATAAAATAGCAGCATGCTGTTGCTGTTGTCTTTTTGGGATGGAAAATGTACTTTTTACTGCGGTTTTGATGTTGCCCAAACTGATAGCACAGAAGAAGAATTGTTTGCTGAACTAGGAAGTTACAGTAACTTTTCTTCTATGAGTAGGTTAGCATCTCTCGACCTTGGTATAACTTCCTATCTGTCCATGCAGTGGTGCATGTAAAACACGGAGTTCCCCAGATTCTCTGACCTGGCACAGGGCTACAAAATAAGGGGCGGGGGTGGAAAAGTAATGAGAAACAAGAATGACTAAACAAAAAGAAATGCCTCAGATTAAATTTCAGGATTGGTTAAAAAGGATAAAATCTAGGGCTGTCAATTAATCACAGTTAACTCACATGATTAATTCAAAAAAATTAACTGCCATTAAAAAAATTAATTGTGATTCATTGCACTGTTAAGCAATAGAATCCCAATTGAAATTTATTAAATATTTTTGGATCTTTTTCTACATTTTCAAATATATTTATTTCTTTTACAACATGGAATACAAAGTGTACAGTGCCCACTTTATATTTTTATTGCAAATATTTGCACTGTAAAAATGATAAACAAAAGAAATAGTATTTTTCAATTAACCTCATACAAGTACTATAGTGAAATCTCCTTATCATGGAAGTGCAACTTACAAATGTTGATTTTTTTGGTTACATAACTGCACTCAAAAACAAAACAATGTAAAGCTTTAGAGCCTACAAGTCCACTCAGTCCTACTTCTTGTTCAGCCAATCGCTAAGACAAACAAGTTTGTTTACATTTATGGGAGATACTGCTGCCTGCTTCGTATTTACAATGTCACCTGAAAGTGAGAACAGGTGTTTGCATGGCACTTTTGTAGCCAGCATCTCAAGGTATTTACGTGCCAGATATGCTAAACATTCATATGCTTCTTCATGCTTTGGAGAGCCAGTGCTCCCTTCCTGTGCAGCAGGTTCTACTTGGTAGTAGGAAGCCCTCTACCAGGGCGAATTACCTCGCCAAGTGGAAGAGGTTCTTCTGCTGGTGCGGGCCCCAACAGGGCCAGCGGGGGTATATATGCACGGCTCAGTGGCACCACTCAGGCGGGGGCCCCACCGGCCCAATGGGTACCGCTAAGGGAAAAGTTTCCGACGCTCGTGCACGCGGCACACCCACCCCTAATGTGGAATGGACGTGAACAACACATCTCGAAGAACAACAGTTACAAAAAGGTAGGTAACCGGGGTTTTTTGTAGATAATTCTACATTTGTAAGTTCAACTTTCATGATACAGAGATTGCACTACACTACTTGTATTAGGTGAATTGAAATATACTATTTCTTTTGTTTCTTACAGTGCAAATATTTGTAATAAAAATAAGTATAAAGTGAGCACTGTACACTTTGTACTCTGTGTTGTAATTGAAATCAATATATTTGAAAATGTAGAAAACATCCAAAAATATTTAAATAAATGGTATTCTATTATTAACAGTGCAATTAATCACGATTTTTTTAATCACTTGACAGCCTTAATAAAATCACCAATAATTTTTGCTCTATTCTCTACCTTAAAGTGATAAAAATCAAACTGCATTCTGTAGCTTCATTCTTCAACATTTTGAATCTCCAGTTACTTTACCTAATTTAAAGGCTATATATATTGACCCGTTTAGCACGCTGTTATGTTTTCTTTTAAGTACTCTTTGCTTTAGTAGCTACTGACCAGATTATGAGACTCAAATTTTACCTGACCAGTTGTTTTGGGTTAAGAGATGTTGAGAAGAGGACACACTTCATTGAGGCAAAGATTGGAAATGTTAGCCCAGTCTGAGAGCCACATTTCATAAGATTTCATAATTGGAGATATGCCAATCTCCTAGAACTGGAAGGGACCTTGAAAGGTCATCAAGTCCAGCCCCCTGCCTTTACTAGCAGGACCAATTTTTGCCCCAGATCCCTAAGTCGCCCCCTCAAGGATTGAACTCACAACCCTGGGTTTAGTAGGCCAATGCTCAAACCACTGAGCTATCCCTCCCCCCGCTGAGCTATCCCTCCCCATTCTGGGCAGTCTCCTAAAATCTACACCCAAGTGTGAGAGAACAAGGCAGAAATGGGTGGCTCTGATTCTCTCTCTGACCCTGCAGAAAAAAAAAGTCCTTAGAGAAGATTTTTTTTTTGCAGAACCCCCATGGCAGGAGTTATGTGATGCATTGTATGCCATGACCTCGGGGTGTAGTCAACATGTATATAAATTACCTGATTTCAGAATTAGTTCCACAGATAAGAAGTTTTCTTTACCACAGTGGAAAAAAGGGACAAACATTTGGCACAAGTCTCTTTGCAGATAATAGTATACCGTATTGACAACAATTTACAAGTTCAAAAGAGGGCCATAAGACAAATGGTTGTTGGTTGTGCATTCTAAGAGAGCAGGTATTAACTGTCCTTTTATATGCTTCTGTACAGTGTCCATTGCAATCAGGCTTTGATCCTTTTAAAGCAAATAAGAAGAGCAATGTTAATCTGGAGATGTTTATTTTTGACTGGAGGAGCATTATGGAGAAATCTTTTTCTCAGTTATGAACAGTGCTCCATATGTAGTGGTGCCATTGATTGACCTTCAGTCTTGGCTAATCCTTCACACATTTTATTACTCATAAAATATTAATTAATTTTCCCAAGGTATTAGCATTATGCACTGTTGTTCTGCTTTCATTGCTATTCAACAGACCTATCTCTCTACTTTTATTGCTCAGATGTAAAATGTTGACATATTTAATACAAGGAAACAGCAACAAAATATGAAAGACACTACAGATTGTACCAACTGGCCTGGGTACAGGAAAAGCTGTGATAATCAAGGCCCAGGAAAGCTTTATAAATAAAACATCTTTGTCTTGTTTTCTACCATCCTAGGATATTACTTCCTATATATCAAAGACAAGCTTGGCATTAAAAACAGAGAGCCTGATGAGGTTAGAACTGAGCTCCAAGAAAAAGTATATTACTTGCTTATTAAAATGGATGCTTTAGTATACACATACAGTCCACATACCTGAAGAATTCACACCACTAATCTTAATTTATTATAGTGAGATGTAGAAGAGACTTTTCAGGTTCAGATTCTCTCATAAGATATGGTCCCTTTGCATCACTCCAGCAGCAAAAAAGGTGTGTAAAGCCAGCAGATCCAGCCAGACAGAATGAAGGAGAAATCTTTGGATAGTGTAGAGCCAGCATAGCTATAATTTAAGACACACTCTCTCCATCTCCATCTTGGTGTAGAGTGCATATTGGGGGCATGGCTAAGAGCAAGGGTACGTAGCCAGAGTACTACTGTTCTCCAGTGATCCTTGGTAGCAGACCTTTCTACCTGTGGCCAAAGCCAGCCAGCCAGCCCTAAAGCTGCTCTAAACTATGATGGGGACTAGGCTGGCAGTATAAATGGCTATAGGTTCAGGGAATCATAATATGTATCTTTGTAGCCCTTCCTCCTGCCCTCCTCAGCTGATTACAGAATCCACGAGTGAGAATCTCAAACTTACTGTGTGACGTGTGTTACGAGTGACACGAGAAATATTGTACGCTTGAAACAACAATACAGAAATTGAGTCTTAAAATTCCCCCTGTTTTTCAGCAGATTTCATGTTCTGTAAGGACCCTCCAACAGAATAACAGAGTCCTTGAAAAAAATACATTCCCTTCCTGCAGGGTAGGTGGAATTTTAAGACTGCAGGACTGCAAGTATTCACTGAAAAATAAATTGTATTCGAGTACAATGTCAATAGCTAAGGCGAGGTACTGCATGTATCAGTTCTTTTTATTCTGTTTATTTGCTTTTTAGTTATTTTTCCATAGTTAAAGAAGCATACACCAAAAGCAGTCAAAATAGTTTGCACATCATCTGCAGTGTATTCTCTGGGGATGCTCAGAACCTAGGAAGCCTGGCAGCCTGCCAGGAATGCAGCTGGGGAGTCTGGGAGCTCAGTGAGCCAGGCAACTTGCCTTCATGCTGGCTGGCTGGTGGGCCATCGGGCAGTCTGCCTTCCTGCCTTCCTGGTTTATTTTGAAAGTTTTGACTGAGTCAACACATTCCCTGTGTTTTCTGTTAGAAAACTGTTCCATTGGAAAATTTTCAACCAGCTCTAGTGTTAAGTATAATAGTGTCAAAATACAACATACAAAAACAACAAAATGCAAATGCAGGTAGTAGAAAACAGCTTTGAGTTCATTTAGCTGTTACTTAGAAGTATTCTCAGTACAAATGCAGTGCACTTCACTGGTCGGCATGCTCCTTATTTGTGGGGAACCTACCATTCTTAAACTATCTGATTTTGGGACAATGTTTCACATGCAGTACCTTGTCAAGAATGATTTAAATCTACCTAAGGTAGAAGACTTTATTTGCAAACAGGGAGCTGTTCAGTTAAATCACATGCTTTTATACTTCATTAGTGGACATGTAAAATTAGACATTTTTAAAGATATTTAAAAATATAAAGACAGTCAAACCTATTATTGGTATTTCAGAAAAATACTTGCAAGTTTTTTCCAAACTACTAAGCTCTGTAAACAGATGAGTAAACTAGAGTAACAAAGAACTGTGTGTGCAACAATCTGAAACTTTGCCTCAGTTTTAAGATGAGGAAAAAAGTGACGATAGAGCCTGCTACCCTAGATATAATCTGAGAGAGAGAAGCATTGGGTTTGTGAGAAACAAAAGAAAAATTATAAAACACAGCAAAAAGACCTCAAGACTTATGTCACTTGTGAAGCTTTAAAGTAGAAATCAGGAAGACAGCCAATATCCACTACTAACATTGAAGGGCCACTCTTCATTATTATAGTTCAATTTTCTGTTCTTTTCCTACATTTTATTACATTTGTGCTTTTAAGAAGATCCGCCATAAATATATTATCATGGACAAGGTAATGTTTGAAGATATTGTTGAGATTAAGGAGCTGACTCACAGCAGAAGTGTTTCAGGACATCGTATTGTGACTTTTTTCAAGGGGAATGAAAATGAGACAGACATTTTCCATTATTGCTAAATGCTGAGTTGCTAGCATTATGCCACAAGCTCTAGGCAGTAATCATGTATTGCTTTCTTCTATTGAGTGGGTACTCTAGCCTCTAGAAAGTGGAATTCCATCTTGTTGACACATTATGCTTCAGTAGCTAAGCAAGTTGTTTCATTGCTAAAATATGACAGGCTTTCATAGAATGACTGAAATTCTGTTTTTTTCTGGTAATGTCTAACATGGTTTGTAATGATCTGTAAAAACATAGGAGTCTTTAACGTGGTAGAATACTGGTGAGTTTAAATAATGCCCTTATCCTATAATAACACACTGAAATTAACATGCCATACCACTGACAAAGAACATCATTTCCAGTGGCTATGCCTTGCAGTATTGCAATTCATTGATCTTGTGACAGATATGAAATTCAGATGTCAGCAGTGACTGGATAAAGCAATCAGGAGAAAGTTTCCATTATTAACAACGGGAACCGTATTAGTTCCTATTGCTAGAAAAAGCAAAACAAATAGTTTATATAAGGAGAACAAATCAATTACTTATACTTAGTTCAGTGTGTCTAAGAATACCTGTTGTTTTTTTTTCTTTTACCTCCCAACTGCACAGAGAACTATATGAAAGAATGGCAGTAAAAAACAAATGAGTGTCTCTGTGATCCTGTTTGTACTATGGCTGAAACAGTGCTAGCCTCGTATAGTTTCACTAAACAGTGTGGGAAGGCTTTTTGGGGGAGGTAAGTGGGGAGCACGGATGAGGGTTGCCTGATAATTGTACCAGCCAAATGTATACAGGCTACCAACCTTTCTGATCCGTAGCATGATTTTACAACAAAGTTCTGACATGGATCTCGGGGGCTAACACTGTGTTCACACTGGTCAGGAAAGTTGTGTTAGGAGAGACCATGATTAAGTCTAATTATTGCTAGAAGTGATAAATCAAAACTTGAACCAGCTATCGAGTACTGTGTTTGTGCACATGGAGGTGCAGGGGTGGAAGGGAATAAAACTAGGTCTGTTCCTGAATACACTCCATTTGCTTTTGCAAAAGAAAAATAGATCCATTTGTATCTATTTCTGTATGATCCATTTTTAAGTTGAAAAGTTGAAATAAAATGGGGCTCAGATTTAAAACACCTTTTTAATTTTGGTTTTAGGGCCTGTTCCCTGAATCTCAGTCCTTTACCTAGGCCATTAGACCACAGTGCTACCTGAAAAGTCATTTGGGATCTGATTTTTGGAGGTGCTCAACACCCAGATTTGCCACTGGCTTACTTAGGAGTTCTGGGTGTTCAACCTGCCTGCTTCAGTTTCTCCACCGGTAAAATGTGGGACATGACATTTACTGTAGATGAAATGTGAAAGTGAACATGATATACAATGTTTGTAGCTTCAAGCAGATCACCTCAAGCATTTATTTTACAGATTTGGAAAAGAGGCTTAGAAAGGAGAAGTGACTTGCCACATAGACAATGTAATCTAGTTAGCAAAGAGAACTCGGAATCCACTCCATTCTGCCCACTCCAAGCCAGTGGAACAGAGTATCCAGAGTGATGTCTTGAGGAATGAAGACAGAGTCAGAGAGGTCTTCTGTAGCTCAGCCATTATATTACATGACATTAATGAAGTCTGAAGTCCAGGTTTAAGTGGCACATAAAGCTGTCTGCAGTTGCAGGCTCTGCCTCTTTCATGAAGAGAAACTCCACTGGGTTGGTGCGGAAACACTGCAGACCACCTCTGATGGAGAGAGGTGTCACCATATGGCCAGTCAAGTATGATGTTGGGTGTAATATCAGTAAAGAAGGGGAGGTAAAAATCTGATTGCAGAAAGCTCCAGTGGATTCTGTTTGTACATGAAACCAAGCCCTGTGTGCCGGATGAATGCATATCCCCGATCCAGCCTATCATTTCTAAAATCAGAAGAGAAAGGAGAAAAAGAGAAAGAAACTCCAGTCCTAAAGGACTCCTCTGGGACCATAGGGAACATCTGAGGCTCTCCCCACTCATGCTATGTCCTTGTAAACTGACTACATTTTAAAAATAAAAAAGGCAAATAAAAATGAATTTGTAAATTAACATAACTGGCAATAAAGTGGTGAGATTTTGCTGTGAACAAAGATGTACATCATTGAGCCATAGGAGATGAGACAATAATGCAATCAACTAAGAATATGTTTTCTGGGATTGGAGGAGACCAAAGATAGGATCCTAATTATATAACAGGCTTATTTGAGCAATCATCTAAAAACTTTTCACATTTGACAACGAATCCGAAACACAAGCTGAATGCAGAAGATTATTTATATATGCCAAAGAAATAAATAAAATCAAAGTAGGCTTATATAGAGCCTTTCCTGTGGAGGCATCCTCAGGGACTTTGGATTCACACTATTGTATTATTGCATTATTGTAAAATGCAAGAACTGCTTAATCAATGAGAAAAGATGGAATAAAAAGGCAAGATTAGAATGATAAGATTTAAGATTAGAATGAGCCTATTGACCTAACACCGTGGGATAAATTCAAAGTTCTGAATGCACAAGAATTAATAGAATTTCCTCCTTAATTTTTGGAATAACCAATGGGCCAGTTTCAGAAGAACTTAAAAATAATCAGAAGGCTCATAGAGGCAATAACTCCCATAAATAGATACATATAACAGGTCCCAATGCGAGCATTGTTTTCTACAGTTTTTATAGCAAGTCTGATCTGGCATTGTTCTGCACCTACTTTATATTCATGTAAATGACTGCGCAAGACAGAGTGAAGAATCAGGGCCTGAATCCACTCTGTGCAAATTAAAATGTAAAGAGTAGTAGCAGTTGTAGCCTGTGCTACCAGGATATGTCCAACAGAGCAAGTGCCGCCTAGGACTGTCAATCAAGGTGTCTGCTGCATGACCTTTGTGGATCTGCATGCACGCAGAGGGGACTCCTGGCCTGAAGTATGCAAGTCTCAGAATCTTGTTCACCGGTGTTCCTAACTAATCAAGAGCTGTTGTTAAATTGTTTACCCAACAAAGCTGAGACTCTGTGTTTAATTGGTTACTTTGTTTATATATACTGTGTTCTGTTACCAGTTCTTTGGAGCTATCTGCTGGTCAGGTTACTCCACCGTGACTCGGCTTGAAGTAGAGCTCCGGTGTCTGTAGCCTCACATCCTTAATAAAGAATGTGTGAAATATTTACCTGAGTTCCAAGTAGTCAGTATCTGGATGGACCAGGAGGGTAGCAGATGGAATCCGAGGGAATTACTACTGCCCAGAGGAAGGAAAGGGCAGTAGCTAGATAGACAGATAACCCCCAACAGCAGTTTATATAAATGTGGAGTCTATGAAGACTTGTTTCAGAGAAGCAATAATATGAAGCTCTGCCATAATGTAGTCTTTACAAAAGCAAGTGCAGTCCCATGTAACACATTGAAAGCATTGGCCAAATTCTGGCAATTTTCCATTGGTTTATCAGAGAAACCCATAAACAGTTTCTCTACATTGTAAATGTTAAATAGGATTGATGTTAGGACTGATCCCTGTGGCACTGAGAGTGCATGGCTTGGTGACCTGGTCATCAAGGAACATGTGAAACCTACAATTGGTCAGAATGTCTCGGAATAATTTTATCATTGCATTGCATAGGATAATTTTGCTGGTATTCAGGAGAAGGCCATTCCTCCATACAGAGTCACAGGTGGCAGATAAGTCAAAGAAAGCTTCACCAGTCTTAAGTTTTCACTGGAATTCCCGCCTCAGTGTGTGGTGTTAAGGTTAATGGTTGGTCAGTGCAGGTGCAGCTTGGTTGGAAACTCACTTGTTCATTTGGTAACATTGCTTCTATAACCAGCATAATCCTTGCCAGTAATATTCTTTCCCTGAGCTTGTACAACATGCAGAGAAGTAATATGGGTCAATACAGTGATGGATTACTGGTGGGTTCTCGGTCTTAGCAACGGTCATAGATTCTCACCAGAGCCTCTGGACAAACCCCGAGGAATGGATATCAGAGAACAGCATTGTCTACCATTTCTGTCCCTTGGCTCTGAGGTTTTTAAGAAATTCTTGAAAGACACCATCATGTCCTGCAGCTTTCCCAAGTGAGAGATATGTGTTTACCTCTTTAACCATGATGGGCAATAATGGGGGGAAGAGGTGGATAGTGAACCATCTATTAGTTGAAGCACTCTATGCACTTTGTGCTTAGTAGATTTGTCCTGTACTGCTTTTGAGTTCATAAGAAACATTCTTGTCATTGTATCAGTGGATACTTCAGGATTTTGAATTTTCACTGGGTTTGCAGCCCCATGCTGATGCAATAACAGCTAAACTTTGCAGCTGGAGTGAGTAAAGTCCACAGCTTCAATCATTGTGCCCTATCTTATATAGCATGCTAAATTCAATGATTCTCATAAGGAATTTGCAGTGTTCAGGTCTCCAGACATTTGGTAGTCCTTTAATAGCCTATCTATTTTTTGTTTCTAGAATGGGGTGTATCTTTTTCAATAGCCACTGGAGATGTTTTTTCTTGCAATTATTTGAATGAGCTGGGTGAAGCAATTGAAATTTTTGGGCTTCACTGGAATCACATTGATGGTGGCCTAAATTGTGCTAATGAATCCTGGCCCATTTGCCTTTTGAAAGTTCAATCATGGTTTGGACGATGACATATTTACTGGGAGTTCGGTCCCTATGTGGATTATCACTGATTGAGGCTGACTGTGCAGAGGCAGGCATGGATCAGTGTTCATGTCACACTTCCTATCAGTACCCAGCATGGGCGGGGGAAGTTAATGGTCCAACCAGCAGACTAAATTCAGTGATTAATCCTGGTCACGTCCCACCTGAAGCATGTGCATTCCCTAAGAAGGAGACTGTGTAGAACGTTACCAAGATTGTGCTGCCTGACTCTTTTTAAGGTTAATAATGTTTGTATCGATGGCCAATTGATTTGACTGTGATAAGGTTCTTACCCCAGAATCAGGCTACACAGAGCTAACACTACGGCCTTCAATATCTTGTGAGGGGTCTCAGGGTGGATGACACAGACATTCACACTGAGGGCAAGGTAAAGCCTTAGAGATCTTTATTAAAATAATGAACAAAGCCAGAGAGAACCCAAGCCACATAAAAAGGTAGAAAGAACAGGAGTACTCGTGGCACCTTAGAGACTAATAAATTTGTTAGTCTCTAAGGTGCCACAAGTACTCCTGTTCTTTTTGAGGATACAGACTAACATGGCTGCTACTCTGAAACCTATAAAAAGGTAGAGATAATACAATATTGGAGTTATCTGTGGTAGCATTCTTTGCATAAGCTTTTAGAATTGCATACTCACACCGTTTCTTGAGGACCTGGTGGTAAGAGACAAAGGGGCCAGCCCTGTCTCTGGCTGCCCGTGGATCAAGTTCCTCAATGAGTTGAAGGATCAAGTAGTTGAAAGCAGACAGTGATGGAAGAAGCCCAGAAAAAAACTGGCCCCAGACCACATGGTGGCTGCCCTGTTATAGGACCTGAGCATCATCTGCTCATGCTCAGTCCTCCATGCCCAAATTTAGCTTTTCACCCACATACTATTGCAGTGTGTAGTGAGGCGGCCTGGCTCCCGGCCGCACCTGAGAGGGAGGAGCCAGAACAGCCGCCACAGTGGGCGGAGCCATTGCCGCCTGTCCCCGCGCCCCGGAAGTCAGGGGGCGGGACAGGAAGTATAAAAGCCCCGGCCCAGCGCTCAGTTGCAGCCCGGCGGCCGGAGAGGACAGACGCTCCTGACCGAGCCTGCCCCGAGCCACGTACCCTGAAGAAGGCTGGCTGAGCCTTCCCCGAGCCCGGTATCCTGAAGTGGACTGGCTGAGCCTTCCCCGAGCCCGGTACCCCGAGGAGGACTGGCCGAGCCTTCCCCGGGCCCGGTACCCCGAGGAGCTACCCGAGCGTAACCCCGACCCACGTCCTGAGGAGCAGCCCGAGCTAGCCGACACTCAGCACGACGAGGAGCCCATGGTGTGGGACCCAGCGCCGGACACCAGTACTGAGCAGGTACCCATGGAGGGGGAAATGGAAAGTAGCCCGGGGGTAGCTGACCCCAGTCTGGCTACAGCAGACTTTGAGCTGATGTCGGTGTGTTGCGGTCAGGACCCCACCGACCCAGCAGCAGACTAACGGCTGCTGTTAGGGCCCCGGGCTGGGACACAGTGGAGTGGGTGGGCCTGTGTACCCCCTGCCACCCCACTCACGGGTGGCAGTCTCCCCCTCACCCCAGCGCTCAGACAGAGAAGTCTGGACTTACTGGCTGGTTGTTCAGCTCCTGCCAAGGACCTGAGCCCCGAACTATTGCTGTGTGCTCAGCCCTGCCTGAGGGTCTGAGCTAGAACTGCTGTTTGCTGCCCCGCCCGGACTGAGGGCTTGGGTGTAAATTACTGACTCTGTGTGCTCAGCCCCTGCCTGAGGGTCTGTGCCTAGAACTGCTGTTTGGTGCCCGCCCTGACTGAGGGGTTGGGCTTCATTGACTGTTTGTTTTTGCTCAGCTCCTGCCTGAGGGTCTGAGCCCGTGGACCTTCGGAGACTGACTTGCGGATTTAGGCCGTGTAGTGAGGCGGCCTGGCTCCCGGCCGCACCTGAGACGGCCGAGCCCCACACCGGACGCTTACACAGTGTACTTATGCTATAGGGTAACATATTGATATGTGTAACTGCCATCTTAAATCATTATCATACCTGTTACCCCTTGCTTAAGCGGATTTGCGGTTATTACTTCCATGTTCCTTGCAGTAACACTTATTGGTACATTCTAACTCCTACCACTGAGCAAGCTCTCCTTAGTTCCCAAAATCTAAAGGCAACCATAGGCCATTTATCTGCGCCAAAGATTACAGCCTACTTAACCATGCTTATGCTAACTTATGCTTAAGCTAACATTTTACAGGATACAGGCCTGAAGGTTTCTTGGGGTACAGCTGAATATAATGAAAGCAGCTTAATATAATAAAGGCAAGCCATTACATATAGTAGGCAAGCTTGCCCTGTTGGGCTACAAATGGTTCTGGATGTGTTCTTGGTGGATTCTGAACTGTGTCTTTGGTGAGGAAGCAGAGATCTGGATTGTAGTCTCTGATTCAGTGAGCAGAATGAAAAGTGCCTCTTTTTTTTTTTGTTTGTTTGCATTGAAAAGAAGGTATGTGTCTTTGTTTGACGACCATTGTGCATGTGCTTTGCCCTGCAGTATCATTGCTTTGATAGCCTGACATCATATGGTGACTATTGAAATCATGGATGTACTTAGCCAGGAAATAAAATGTGGGTATTGAGGGAGAAGCCAATTTGTATTAGGTGGATTATACACATTAACTACTGTTATCTTGCAAATAATTGAGATGGCAAAGGCTCCAAAATTGCTCCTGGACTCTATTATGTCATATCCTCAATGCCCTGTTTGAAGAGGTATATGGCAATTCCATATCTTGGGTAATGGAAGGAAGCCTCTAGATTGTAGCCGACAATCCAGCAGCATGATTCTTCAGTATTATCTTTCATATGGGTTTCTTGCAGGGCAAGGATGTTGATCATAATATGAGCTAGGTAGTCACTTTTAGATTGGGACACACCTTCAACATTCAGTTGGCAAATTCGTAGAGCTGGGTGTATAGTTCTGTTAAAGCAGCAAAGAGTCCCGTGGGACCTTATAGACTAACAGACGTATTGGAGCATGAGCTTTCGTGGGTGAATACCCACTTCGTCGGTTGCAGTTCTGTTAAAGTGACTCTGGGAGGAGTACTTTTTGTACGGGAGCTGTTTCCATTGCTGTGCAATCCAAAATTTTGGTGAATAACATTGATTATGACTTGGCGCATAATAAGGCAGACCACAAGAAGGTTGTTATCAACCTTCCCCAAACATCATGACAGAAATTTGTCTTTGCTGATTACATTGCTCCGACAACACCAGCATGGGATTTACCTATCATAGAAGAAATCCTAACCAAGAAGTTTAAAACCAAGTAAGTGTATTTCTTATATTAGTGACTAAACCCAAATCCATCAAGACTCTTGTGTCAGCACTCTGTCAAAACAATTGAAAGGCGAGGGTAGAACTGCATATGTACTTTCATGGCCAGCAGATAAGATACCATTCCACCTCCAAAATACCTTGGTGTGATATTAGCCTGAAACTCACAAACCACCAAAACTGAAAAACATCCATGACAAAAAGCAGGTGCATGTAAGCCTCATCCAGAAATGGGCAGGAACAATCTGGGGACTCAACGTAAAAACTCTGTGGACCTCTTCACTGACCTTTGTTTACTCTACCAGAGAATACAGGTCACTTGTCTGGAAACAGAGCTCCCACAAATCACTTGTTGACTCTGAATACCGCCCTGCAGATCGTTATGGCCATGGTAAACTCAATGCCACAACTGTGGCTTCCTGTACCAGTGCACCTCCCCCCACCTCAAATTTTCATTGACATGACAATCCTTTATCAGAGGGGTAGACGTGTTAATCTGGATCTGTAAAAGCAGCAAAGAGTCCTGTGGCACCTTATACACTAACAGACGTATTAGAGCATAAGCTTTCATGGGTGAATACCCACTTTGTCAGATGCATGTAGTGGAAATTTCCAGAGGCAGGTATAAATATGCAGGCAAGAATCAGTCTAGAGATAATGAGGTTAGTTCAATGAGGGAGGATGAGGCCCTCTTCTAGCAGTTGAGGTGTGAACACCAAGGGAGGAGAAACTGCTTTTGTAGTTGGCTAGCCATTCACAGTCTTTGTTTAATCCTGAGCTGATGATGTCAAATTTGCAGATGAACTGAAGCTCAGCAGTTTCTCTTTGAAGTCTGGTCCTGAAGGTTTTTTTGCTGCAGGATGGCTACCAACAGAACTCCACTGGCCATCACCTACAGTCCTCAGTTAAACCCTCTCCAACGCATCATCAGTGATCTGCAACCCATCCTGGACAATGATCCCTCACTGTCACAGGCCTTGGGAGGCAGGCCAGTCCTCGCCCACAGACAACCCGCCAACCTTAAGCATATTCTCACCAGCAACCACACACCACACCATAGTAACTCTAACTCAGGAACCAATCCATGCAACAAATCTTGATGCTAACTCTGCCCACATATCTACATCAGTGACACCATCACAGGACCTAACCAAACACGACGTCACCGGTTCATTCACCTGCACGTCCACCAATGTAATATACGCCATTATGTGCCTGCAATGCCCCTCTGCTATGTACATCGGACAGACTGGACAGTCCCTACGTAAAAGGATAAATGGACACAAGTCAGATATTAGGAATGGCAATATATAAAAACCTGTAGGAGAACACTTCAATCTCCCTGGACACACAATAGCATATTTAAAGGTAGCCATCCTGCAGCAAAAAAACTTCAGGACCAGACTTCAAAGAGACTCTGCTGAACTTCAGTTCATTTGCAAATCTGACACCATCAGCTCAGGATTAAACAAAGACTGTGAATGGCTAGTCAACTACAAAAGCAGTTTCTCCTCCCTTGGTGTTCACACCTCAACTGCTAGAAGAGGGCCTCATCCTCCCTGATTGAACTAACCTCATTATCTCTAGACTGATTCTTGCCTGCATATTTATACCTGCTTCTGGAAATTTCCACTACATGCATCTGATGAAGTGGGTATTCACCCACGAAAGTTTATACTCCAATATTTCTGTTAGTCTATAAGGTGCCACAGGACTCTTTATGAGAATCCTTTGCGAGTCCAACTGTATTTGAGGGAACAAGGATCTTTCAATACATGAAGACCTAAATAAGATACTGAGAGTCTGACATAAAGGTTACTTGTGCGACCTTAGTTATACACCCTTACACATATGTGTTACAATATATTTAATTACATGGTCCCATATTGTTGTTTTCTCATTTACTGTCCAGATTGGATAGTGTACAGTGAATTAAAAATGATCCATGCTTCACTCTGGGCCATTGGTCATGTATTAAAGTAAGGGAGTCCCTTCACCCCACTGTGATATCTGCTTGGATTTCAAGTGCAGGCATTGGATGGAGAGTAGGCTTCATGGGATGGCTATTCCCACTTGTAAGCAAGCAGGCAGTGAGGGGCAGATATGGAGCCTTGGCTGAAACAGAGCTGAGTTAGCATGATGGGGAGGTAATTTACACCTTGTAAAAGACTGCAGTAAATTTTCCCCCAGAAGCAAGGGATTGTGAGTGTGACTTTCTGAATAACAGTTCCTTCCCAGGGCATAGTAGCTATGTGCAATTTCTTATCAAGTCTTTGAGCAAAGGATCATCTATCCTCAGATTGCAATTAAAATTGTGTAGAGGTAGAGTAAATCAATTGAAGACAATGGATTTACTTTGCATTTACATCAGGGTAAGAGGAAAATGTGGCCCTCGGTATACAAGTTACAATACTTAATATACTACAATATAATATTTCTAGGTATTCTATATAAAATTAAGATAGACTGGATGGTGTGCTATGAATGAGGCAGGTGTGCACTCATTGAACAGCAAAAAATAGTGTTAAAAGGCTTACAGATAATTTGATTTATTTAAAAAGCTGTAATTAAATGTAATTACAGAAAACAAATCTCTTTAAATTTTCTAAGTAGGGAACAATTGTACTGTGCACGGTTTTTCTCATCACTTCTATTTCAATAAGTTATTTAACAATACTTGTCACATGCAGAACTTTATTTCAAAACTATTTCAAATAAATGGCAAAGGTGCTATTCCATAATGTTTTTCAATTATCAGAGTCCAAAAGAAACATCTGTAAATGTCTTAATTGCTGAAAATGCATTCATTTCATGTTGGATAACTCAAAAATGGATGAATAGATGATGCTTATGAAATTTCAAATAAAAATCCACTTCTGAATAAGAGACTAAGTATTGAAAGCTTCAGTCCAAAAGGGAACATTTGGGGAAAGCTAAAAGTGAGCGAAGGTAGGTTTAGGACAGAAGTGGCAGCTCAGTGTTAACAGCGTTACTGTTACAATGTTCTAAAGTAATAAATGATCGCTGAAAAGAAAATAAATTTAACATAATGTATTCCAACTAAACGAGACATCCCTTCCACATTTTAAAAAAATATTCTGAATTTGGAGAACAACGAACATCTGTAATTCAGTGAGAGTTGTGAGAGATAATAGAAAGCCACAATATTGTGTGTGCTTAAAAGAACATGATAAAGAAGAAAAAATAAAAGGGAAAATTCTGATGTGGATAATATAATATATCACTGAATGTGGAGGCCTTGACCAAAGGCAGAGTGACATGGTTGGATAACCATGTCTCTGTTAACTCCATTATATCCACACATTTCTCAGAAATTAAATCATTGAAACCACTAGCTCCCCCCCCCCCCCCCAAGAGCTCTTATGTTAAATTGGGTGACATGCACTGCCATGATAGAAAATCTATTCTGCTGACACTTACAAGACATGAGCTGAGAGATAAAGTAGAAAGTGTTAAGATACTGGTGGCTCACTTGTTCAAATGGAATCAGCTGGCAAAATTGCTTGGTTAACCTTGCCATGTTTCCCCCCACACACAAAAAGCACACCACAAAAATTATTTTGGCCTTTCTTAATATTTGAAATATTTTATTTTAAATCAATAAAAAGAATCAGATATCCAACACCAAGATATGACAGTGAAGAGCTCCCTTTAATACCTAGAGTAGATACATTAAACATGATTGATCCTTGGAATACACAAAATCCTTGTATTTCCTTCACATGCCGTTAATCCTAACAACAATGTACAATGCTGAAGATGATCTGCAAAGGAAAAAATAATTGTGTGTGCCTTGTTCTGCTTCAAAGAAGGGCCAGATGGGGTTTCTTTTACAGGACTGGCTGGGATGTGTCAAAAATTACTTTCCCACTTATTTTCCCTTTTCAATTAAAAGATATGTAAAGTCTTGTCTCGCAGAGGCGTACCCTCCGACCGGAGGGGGCCCCGCAAGGAAGGGGGCCCCTAAAAGTGGCAAAAAAATGTTTCTGCATTGTAAGGGGCCCCAGACATATGTTCGGAGGGGGCCACGTTCTTTGTTGCTACGGCCCTGCTTGTCTGTCTTCCCTTTTTTTGCTGGAAGACTTCTTGTATCTTTTGAACTCTCTGGGCCCTTACTTTAGGAGGTGGGTATGAATTTCTAATGTTAGAAAACAAGCAAAAAACTCACTGTTTAGGCCTCGATACATCCTAAAGAAGCAAAAGGCACACACCAATGTTCTTTTGCCTTCACAGGTAATAATTTTAATGGAAAATATTCAGTCTAATAAAAATTTGAAAATGACCTTTCTGGAATTATTAGAATTAACAATGAAAATAAATAATAAGGCTAAATAAGGGCTCAACTGCCCAGAGTAAGGGGCAAGGCATAGCTTTACTGTCTCAGGTGAGACCTGGGAAGGAACTGTAACCTTGGTTCTGGATTCTTAAACTTGTAAGGCCAGAGCATGCCTAGCTGTAGTTTAGCTATGCAGTGGAGTACGGACAAGGAAGACTCACCCTGATTTGTCCAGCAGGGACTCTCCATATTTCAGCTTGGACATGAGGAGGGAGACCAGGTTCAGTGCCACTGGTACTGTTCCTCAAGCAAATGGATGGGGAGTGGGTGAAACGTGGTCTCCACTTCCCCCAAGGGTGCTGAGTTGGTGCACAAAGGGAAGTAAATTAGTCCAGGTGTCAGCATGGAAGGAATACCCACTCTCCATTCTCTGGCCACCACAGTGAAACAGCTTCTACAACCTCCCATCAGAATATCTCATAACCCAGTGGTTAGGGTACCTTACCTAAGAGGTAGCAGATCCCTATTCAAATCCTTTCTCTCCTCCCAGGTGGAGTGGGGACTTGAACCAAGGGTCTCCCACATCCCAGGTGAGTACACTAAGCTAGAAGTAATGAGGCAGCCGCTCCCTTCACTTGGCTTCTTGCAAAAGCAGTATAGGCACCTCACTCCAAGAGAGGGTCCCTGGCTGTGAATTGCTAACAGAGATAAGTGCCTTCCTGTAGCCTAGGCTTTGGTGCCTGTTTCCATGAGAGGGGTGGAGCTTAGCACACCCCTCTCTGGTTGGCATCTCCCATTCTCTACCTTAGGCAACTCCCTGCTAGTATGCTGACTTCTGTGGGTCACATTCTGAGGCCCCTATCTGCCCATATGTTGCACAGGAGCCTGAGGACGTAGTTCATGCTTTGTGAATTCCAGTGATTTTCTAGGCCCCTAAAAGTTAGGCATTGTGATGCTCAGCCTAACTCCTTTTGTACATCAAGGGATATGTCCCTTTCCCTAAAGTCCCCTGCACTTTCATTTGAGATTAGGCATGCAGAGTCCTCTCTTGGTGCTGCCTCTTAGACTGGAAGTTGATGAGGGAGAGGCAGATTCCCCTGAAGTCAGTGGGATGGGAGAAGAGAGGCCTCTGAAGACACCATTGGTAAGGCCCTAGACCTGGAGTTAGGTGAGGGAGTTGGGACAGCAGTAGCAAATTGGTGGGGGAGGGGTAGGCTTCGTATGGGAGATGGGGATAGGAGTCAGCCTATGGGGGGATTGGGGCAGCAGCATAATGGGAGTATACAGGGAGATAGGGTCAGTATATGAGTGGATGGGTGCATCACATGGGGGAGCACAAAGGGAGGAAGCCACCTTGTGGGGATGGCTGGGGATTCCAGAAACTTCACTCTCTGACTTGGACCTCTCTGGCTACAGAGAGTTCTCCAGGGGAATGGAGAAAATCAGTCAGTCAGGTTTGGTTTTCTCTGCAGATGCACAGAAGAGTCTGAAAACCCACAGTCTATAGGGAAAACTCATAAACGTGTCAAGTCTGAGAGTCACTATAGGTTCATACAGAATGGTTAGATATGTAGTGCAGGGATGGGTGCGCAGAATCATAGACTATGTGTATTTGGAATGGGGATTTGTGTGCATGCAGAATGAATGGGTAAATGTAGAATGAATTGGGATAGTTGTGGTGTGAGTTATACCTACAGTGTGTGAGAGAGCGGGCATGGAAAGAATAGGAATAGTGTGGAATGAGTTGGTGTGAAATGGACGAGAGTTGATATATAATTATTAAATGTGAGGGGAGTATATAAATGGGACAAACAGGAGACATGTCTATACCATTTTATGTAAATCGGTGTATATTAATGTTCATTATTGAAATTTATGGTAATTAGGATCTACTGGATGTTTGCAGGTATGAAATTTTTATCTCACACTATGAGAAAAAGTTTCATCCAGCCATAACATAATATAATAATTACCTAGATTTTTCCAGGAAAATGCTTCTTGTTTGGAGAAGAGCAGGGACAGCTCCAGGTACCAGCTCAGCAAGCAGGCGCTTGGGGCGGCCAAGGGGAAGGGGCAGCACGTCGGGTTCTTTGGCGGCAATTCAGCAGCGGGTCCCTCGGTCCCTATCGGAGGGAAGGACCAGCTGCCGAATTGCTGTCGAAGAAGAAAGCGGTGTGGTGGAGCTGCCACCGATCGCAATCACGGCTCTCTTCCCTTCCCCCCGCCCCCCAATCGCTTGGGGCAGCAAAAACCCTGGAGCCGGCCCTTGAGAAGAGAGCACTTTGTTCACTGCCTACGGAGTTCCATTAATGTGAACCAGTAACTGGCCACATCTTCCAGTTGTAGGAATGATCACGGGAATGGAAGAGGTTGGTAATTGGTGAGTTAAATAAATCAGAGAGGAAATGTACATGTATTGCTAAGTTTATTGAAATAATAGCTTTTTATGCTCCTGTGGTTCCCACCAATGGTGTTTTCATAATATACATCACAAACATTCACTGTTCAGGGAAACACATTAATGGTTTTATATTGTTTTTAGTATAAGCCAAGTGGTGCTTGTCCCAGTGGGATGTGACATTAACTATTAGCAAACAATTTCTTACATGATTTCAGTCAATAGAAAGCTGAACAGTTCAATCTCCATTTCAGAATGTGACATATAACTATTCAAAATTGTGTTAAAGGACATTTAACCCATGCAGAGCATTCCAGTGAAGAGATGACACATGGCAGATATAAATTGCTCTAAAACATGGCAAATGTTACTTGATTAAAAAAAAATGTTATCTGTGTAAAATTAACATTTGCTAATTCACTCATTCAGGAAAATTACTACCTAGATTTCTCCATATGGATGACTCATATTGGCTCCTGAGGTTAAAAAAAAATTGTCTCTACAGATAGAGGGGGCTTCTCAGAACTAACAGTTTTCTCTGCACACAAAAAACAGTGAAACAAAACACATGGTAAATGAAGTCAGATTATCATTATATTTTGCATCCGGGTAGATTTTTTTTTATGAACTAGGGGACATTCCATTTTGAACTCTATAGTCTTTGCCCGAAGACAAATATGAATGATGATGCCAAAGATTTTGTGTGCAAAGGTCACTGCTTTGCTAAGGCAAGAATCATCTATGCCGGTAACGCATACATTAACAATTCCATATACTGTTCCTAGAAAACTAGGTAATCATATTAATGGCCCCACATGAAGCCAAAGGAGTTGATGTAGCAGATCTTTGCACCAGTATTAGTTGTGTCCTTATCAATACAATCAGTAGTTTTCTTCAAGGAGAGTTCTGTACTTTTTTTACTACACTCCCAATCCTGCCGGGTATAGTATACCTAGCACTGTGTGGAATTTTCTGCCTTTGCAGCATACTTGGGATGACCACAACCTCACTTCTTTTCAAACATTCAATAAATTGTCCTTCTCTACCTCACTTGGCAGAGCAGCCAATTGCCAGCAACCAAGAACTACCTCTTTGCCCTAGAGATATGTGTCACAGTTATGGGGCTAACTGCACCTCTGATCCCTCCAGGTCTCTTCAGGCGCATCCCCAATGATGTCTTAAGCCTCAAGCCACCATCTCTCTCGGGGTGGAATCAAACAGTTCTGCCCCTCTCAGACCAGACCCTGATCTGTAGCCTCCTATGATCAACCGTGATTACCTCAGCAGGTGTGATTTATTTTCAGTTAAATCACAACCTGCAGTTGTGTTCACTTGGGGAGCTATGGGTAGTGGTAGCCAGTAAGCAAATATACCTTTTTAAAGCAAAGTATTATTTATTTAGAATAAAAGCATTATAGAGAGAAAATTCTTCGAACAATAAAACAGACTGTAAATGCATGTCTGGCTTACCAGGAATATCTCCATCTTCCGCATGGGGATCCTGGTAGGTCTAATCTTTCTATAAATCCCTGACACCATTAGGGTGTGGGTGACAGTCTTGTCCCTTGACTCACACACGAGTTCTTGTTCCTCCTGCTTTTGGGGAGTGTTGCTTTAAATCTTACCCAGTCCTTTGATCACATCTCTTCTCAGCGAATAAGTCACTTTTTAACTCTTCATAGCCCTTTGATCTGTTGGTTCCTAGTACGGGCAAGAAAGGTTTGCAACTTGTTCGAGATAGATTCAGGATCCTTGAGGCTAGTAGCTTTCCCTGTTGTCTTTCAAGTGTGTGCCTGGCTGTTCTTATAAGGGAACCATTGTGTTGCCTTCCTGCTTATTTTTTCCAACAGCAGCCCTACTAAGCTAAATTGATACATTTATACAGGAAAGCCTAATAACCTGATATACAGTAACTGCACCTCCCTGACCAGGTCACATACAGTATTCTTAAAATTATGTATAGATCAGTATTCTTAGATTATTACAGAGCAGTTCCATATCTGACACAATATGCTTCTTTCATAGCCTTCGTATCTGCATTAAATGTGTCTAAACTTGTCTCAGATAGGAATACTCCATCAAGCCTAGAATGTTCCAAGCAGCGGTAAGTAAATAGCTGATGCTTAATCATAAAATCCTTAAGGTGCAGAAATTTTCGTTCCATTTTCGTTCTTGGCCAGGCTCCAGCTATTAGGCCTCCAGATCTGTCTGGTCAGGAACAGTGACCATGCTAGGTATGAGACTGTGAAGGTTTGCTGCAGCATAGATAAGTCCTGCTTGATCTTTAGATTCAGTTGAACATCCAGCTGGCACTAAGTCATTCTCACCCAGGTGGATCACCACCAAACGCGGCACTGATCACCGATCATGTACCGCTTTAACAACATGTCAGAAGTTGATCCCCCCAGTCTCTCATAAGGAATATCAGGAAGGATCCAAAATGGCTGCCATACTGAATAAACTATGGGCAAACCTGAGCTGTTGTACCCAGAATATTATTAATAGTCTACATAGCTCTGTAAACAGTTCTCTTCCCTCTCTTGTGCCATGACTCTTAAATAAACTGGAGAAATGTTGACATGTCCATTTTAATAAATAATTCCTACCTTCACCTTTTCTTTTTTAACATTTAATTTAATTTTTTCTCTGTTTTTCAAACCTTGACCTACCCAGTTTGCTTTTGATCAACATAAATACATTGGATACTTTGCTGATTGCCATTTCTGATTTTTCTAGATTATCTATTCAGACCTATAGCAGCCTTTGCCATGATGACCCAAAGTCAGAAAGAATAAATTCCAAATACAAACCAGTCAAGACTGAAAATCTAATATTGTGTGCAACATTGCAGAAGGCTTGTATGCTGTCATTGTACAGCCATCCATATATGAAATCAGAGTTCATCACTATAGCAGCCTTCTAAATACTGCCACATAACTTCAAAAAGTCAGAGAGCATATTTCCCAGTGTGAAACTTCATGATAACGTTGTCTTCTTCTCTCTTGTGTGTTTGATCAACAAAATTTGAATTTGGGTCCTAGTACGGGCAAGAAATTTGAATGAGTCTTTCATTGCCTTGAAACAATCACCCTCAAATGCTACCTGCCTTTTACCACCAAGATTTTGGGGAAAGCTCTGAGCTCTAATAGCCCTGAAGAATTCCACTAAGGCCACCCAAAATAATGTTGAAGGGTAAATAGTATACATCTGGCAGTGACCAAAGCCGAATCCTTCCATCCTGATTGACGTTGAGTTCTCTCTCGTTCTTTTAGGAGTTCAAATTATTTATGGGGTAAGAGAGGTCCAAGATCTTTCTATGGAATGCCACTGTTGCCCACTGCATAGTGGCACAGAATAAGCCATCCCAGCTTCACCAAATTCAATAAGCATTACAACACCTTTTGTGGTAAAATAGACAGTCTCCCTAGTCTATATGTAGTTTGACATGGAAAAAATTAGTTCCATGTGTGTCCTATGCATCATTTCCAAAGCCACTGACTGCTCTAGTTACCTTGAGGTCCATACCAACTGTCAGATTACATAAGGAAGCCAACGCTGGAATCAGTTTTTTTTTGTTCTGGTGAGGATTTGGTTCCAAATTTGGATTTCAACTCTGTGGGTTGTTTTGTTTTTAATATGCCATGTGTACTTACTGTTGTAGAGAACATAGCTGTCTAGGTACCTCCATTGATATACATGTTAATAAAGCAGTAAATGCAAATGGAATCACAGGCGGCCACAGCCATTAAAAATAAATCACAAACCATATCAATCCCCTCTCACAGAAATTCCAGAGAGGGGGAGAAGGTAATTCAGAATCTGTCTATTTACACTCACGAGCATTTCATTGTATTCTACTCTGAGGGAAAAGGTTTGTAGCCAGGTGGAGAAGGCAGGGCAGATGTGGCCATGAGACCCCTGGATCATTTAGATTTAGAAGCCTCTGTATAGCATACTGGTTCTTCCACGCTACTTCTCAGTCTCCCTCCCTTCTAACAACCACTCACTCTCACTTTGGCATCATGCGGCCCTTGGCTTTCTCCCCCATGGCACTGAACTGACCTGCACTTCGGGGGTTGGGGGAGGCCATGAAAAATCACAAAAATTGAGTTAATGCTCAGTTGCAGTTTACATGTATATATTTATTTATATTTGTACCTGAAAAGGTGTCAGGTTACCCCTGCTGCATAGAGCAGCTACTCCTTGACACTGTTCTCCACTCTGGCATAACTTGCTCCCCCCCAAAAACCTCCAGATGGGGGCCTTGCCAGTGAGCTGCTCCCATTCAGTAGGGTTCTTAGCATTTGCTCTGGGATTTCCATACTCTTGCTCCTTTCCACACCAAACTGTATGGAACAACACTTTGGAGCAAAGCAGTCATACAGCTGTCACCAAGTAAGTGTAGAAGAGTGACAGCCTTTCTTTTGTGAAATGAGTCCTGCTAATTTTGTCCTTAAAATCAGTTTTTTGGTAAAGAATTTCTCATTTATCTTGAAATATATGAGTGCAGTTTGATTCACTGATGTCTTTCCATCTTTTGGTTGTATTGAATCTGTAGCAGTTAGCTATTCACATGGTATTTCTGTCTTTTGTGTGTGTATGTGGTCTTTTGCCTGCCTTTTCATGTGGTTTCTTTTCTCCCATATAAAAAACTCTGAAATGTAGCACTCACTCACAACACTATTATTATTCTGTTTTTAAAAGAACTATTTCTGGTGCATGTATTCTTTGAAGATGTTTTCACTGCTTTTCTAGTTTATCTTTTCATTGAGAATCTCAAGTGATTTTACAGAGAGAACAATGTGTGGTTATATACAATGCAGCGAACAATGGCATTGGGAACAATTGCATAGTGTACAGAGCCCATATTAATTTAATTGGTCTCTTTTAGTACTATTTTGTTTTCTATTGCATTTTAACTTGTGGGTGCTCTAGAAGTTTTTAATGTCTACACAGTATTATTCCTTTCAAAGGGTTCCATTTTTATTTTAGTGACATCCACTAGTACCATTATAGTTGAGGCTCTGTAAACAGTTTTTATGAACCCTGGTTTTCTGATCTCCATATTCAAGCATTTCATTTGAAATAGCCTAAAAAGATATGTGTGTGTGGATGGGTGATGGTGGTGGTGGTGGTGGTGGGTATTACACTGGAGGGACGCATGAGCTGATCCAAATCCAAATTTTCTCCTGAGTGGGGTGTAGTGCATTCCTGAGATTCTGGTTCAGGATCATCACTAGTGTAAAACAATGACCTAGAGCAGTTTCATATAGGTTAGTTACAAAAAAAATTAGGGAGTGATTTCAGTCATACTTTTTACTACCAGACTTACGGTAGTTCGCTACCAATGATGGGAGGTCTGGTATTGCCAAAGATAGTGTCACTAATGGAGAGTTTTAGAAATACATAAGATACATAGATTGTGAGATACGACTTTATTCTAGGAAATGTTTTACTAAGCTAAGGAATATTCTCGTGTTGGTACATATACATAATACACAGAGAACAATGTGTGATTATAACTATTTGATAGAAGTTGTACAAGGACATCAAAGGGAGAGTAGATCCTTTAGGCCCTAACTCATTGACTTCAGTGGGACTAATCACATGCTTAAAGTTAGGTATGTGTTTAAGTAACTTGAATTAGAGTCTTCGTCCTTAGTCTGGAGCAGGACCTATATTTAATGAATGTATACTGGGGTATGCCTTTTCCAGTGGCCTATGAACAGGTTTCATTTTAGTTACTAGTGGATGAGTATCTACTTACAAAGACAACCATTATGAGATCTTAGCCATTAAAATATTTCTCTCATGGTTTTCTGATCATATAACTGCATTGGTTACTTTAATTTTATGTTGTCCAGGCTGAGGGGAAGAGCTAAAGTTACAGTGTGGACTTTAATTTGGAGTTTCCTTTTGCATAAATGTAGTTTTGGTATTAGATGTTTACACTTGTTTGATTATAGATTTCTATTGTTCAGTGGCCAAGGGTATCTGTGATTGATTCCCACTACATACATGCCAAGCTGAAACTCATACTAGTGATAGAACTTTCTTGCATACCATGTTATTTTTGCTAATATAGGGAGACTGTCCTTAGGGATTCTGAGAGCAGGCCTTTTTTAAATCTATTTTTTAGTAATTAGTCTCAGAATGTTTTTTCCCCTATAAACTGTTTCAGTTTTGCAAACAATTCACATATTGAAGAAAAGTTAGAACAGAAAAGTTTAAAAGATAGATTATTTTATTTCTAGGTTACTCTTTCATTTAGGAGCAACCTTTAAAAAAAAATATCGCATTCTGATGGCTTCAGGTATGGTAGAAGTGGACAGTTCAAGAGGACACACACAATTGTATCACTGTGCAGTATCTCCAGGCACATTTTAATTGTAGTTGCAGTAGCATCAGGGCTTCTTACACACTGTACAGCAGTGGTTCTCAACCAGAGGTATGCATACCCCTGGGAGTACGCAGAGGTCTTCCAGGGGGTACATCAAATCATCTTGATATTTGCCTAGTTTTACAACAGGCTACATAAAAATCACTAGCAAAGTCAGTACAAACTAAAGTTTAATACAGACAGTGTCTTGTTTCTACTGCTCTATATACTGCACAGGGGCGGCTCCAGGCACCAGCGTATCAAGTGTGTGCCTGGGGCAGCAAGCCACGGAGCGGGGAGGTGGGGTGCGGCCTGCTGGTCACCGTGAGGGTGGCAGACAGGCTGCCTTTGGCAGCACACCTGCAAGAGGTCCGCTGGTCCCACGGTTTCGGCAGCAATTTGGCGGCGGGTACGCTGAAGGCGCAAGACCGGCGGACCTCCCGCAGGCGCGCCGACGAAAGCCGCCTGACTGCCGTGCTTGGGGCAGCAAAATACATAGAGCCGCCCCTGATACTACACACTGAAATGTAAGTACAATATTTATATTCCAATGGATTTATTTTATAATGATATGGTAAAAAACAGAAAGTAAGCAATTATTCAGTTATAGTGTGCTGTGACATTTGTATTTTTATGTCTGATTTTGTAAGCAAGTAGTTTTTAAGTGAGGTGTAACTTCGGGGTATGCAAGACAAAACAGACTTCTGAAAAGGGGTACAGTAGTCTGGAAAAGTTGAGAGCAACTGTTGTACAGCACTTGGTTGTGGACTGAGGCATTCAAGTAAGTGACCAATTTAGTTAACTTTCTGCACAATTCAAGGAAAATGATGGGGAAATTAATCTGTATCGACATTCAGGATATTTGTTCTCTTCTTTCTGTGTATGTCTTATCTCTAAAGATACACAGAGAGAGATTAGAGCTGATCAAATATTTCCATTAAATGTTATTCCCTGAAATTTAAAATTTCTGAAATATTCACAGAATTTGAGCAATTTAGCAAAACTGAAATGTTTTCCTTATTGGGAATGTTATGAATATGCACTTTTTGCTGCAATTTTTTTTATTACGTTTTTAAATTTCAAGCTGGTTTTGACAGTTAAATTAGTCACATAATATTTTGTCCGTTTCCCTGATTACTGAGTCTATCCCATGGGTCAGGATAATAACCACAGTCCATTTTGATTTTCTCAGAGAGAGTGGCGTCATTCTCTATACTTTGTACCAGTCAGAAAAGGTGTGACACCATCGGCAACTGAGAGTGCTCTGTTCTTCTTCCTGTTGTGGGGAGTGTGTTTGTGGTAAGCACTTTTGAAGACTAGTCAAGATTAAGGGAAGTGGTGATCATTCCTGGTGGTTCCTAGAAGACATAGGCTGGGAGAGATCTCTCTCCAGCAGAAAAAAAATTAGAAGCTGTAGCAAGCCCCACTCGTTAGTTTCCCAGAAGAAGGCAATACCAAGAAGCAATTAAGAGCTACCAGAAAACAGTCTTTTGTAGGATGTTCAAACTATGAATCTCTGGAGGTTTTCCCCATCACTAGATGTATATGTAGGGTTTTTTTTTATGATTTAAAGGGTGGATTAATGTGTGTCAAGCTGCATGAATTCTGTGGATTGCATTATTTTTATTTTATTCCTCTTGCAATAAAGAGTGTCAGGTCATAAGCCTCTGTAATAGTACATCTCCATTGTGGGATCCTGAACTGGCTGTCTCACCATAACAACATTCAATATTAGATTGCCTGCCTCAAGCATGTATAGTCCATTACATCTGTGCAAAGTGGATGTGCGCTGCCTGGCACAGATGTAAATGACTGCCCAAGTTGCAAGGCAGTGGAGAGTCAGGCCTCTGATACACCGTGCTTTGGGAACTGTATGTGCTTAAACAGCAGTGTAAGTATAACATATCTGGAGTTGAACTAACGGGGTTGGGTTTGGGTTCTGCAGAACTAGGGTCAGTAACAATTAGGGTGACCAGATGTCCCGATTTTTCGTTCTTTTTCTTATATAGGCTCCTATTACCCCCATCCCCCTGTCCCGATTTTTCACATTTGCTGACTGGTCACCCTAGTAACAATACAAGTTCCAATTTGTCTGAATCACCATGGTTCAGAGGATTGTGTTAAAAGATCCCAGTTTTGAACCATCCCTAGACATTTTTTTCTAAAATGATCCATCTTAAGTCTGGTTTTGGATTAGATTTCATTAATAGAGAGGTTTATTACAGAACTAATAAATAATTAATTCTGCGAAGATAAAAAGTTGAGCACATGCATGCGACTGTTTAAAAAAAACCTCACTATCATAAGATGCATACCCAAAATTTCTGTGTTCCTTGTAATATGCAGCACTACTTAGTTAGGTTGAAGCTGTCACTATCAAAGTTACCAAGGTTTTCCTCTTTGAAATTTCTCTCCTCCTGAAAATGAAATGCCTGCCACCTAGTGTTATTCATGTCTCTTCACTTTTTCATTTTTTTCCTGCAAACTTTGCTGCAGTTCTTTGCAGAAATGAAAGTCCTTTGAATTGAAACTGATGCTCCCAGACAGTACAATGCTGTTGTCATATATGCATTTACATTTTCCTTTCTCCTTGGTCTCACTGTTTACTAGAAATACCAGCTTTCCATAGCCTTAAGACAGCAAGAATGTCTTATGTTGTGTTCTTCTAGAAGCTGTTGTAATGCCCTGTAGGGCATCCTAGCTGTTGTCCTAAATTGAGATGACAGTGCTGCTCATATTAAATTTTCTTTTTGCTTGGCTTGGCATGCTGAGATCCATATCTATTAATGCAGGAGTGTCCAAATGTCCTGCTAGGAAAGCAATTTGTTCCTCAGTAGGGTGCCAGAGAAGCAGCTGGTCTAAGAAGCCAACAGAGGTGATGTTGGGGCAAGTTGTATATTTTCTTGATTTAATGAAAATTTTTACTGATCTGTCTCCTTGCTTGTCCCCACCACTTGTCAACAAGGGAGCACATATCCATCTTCCACCACCTCCTCTCCATCCCAACAAGCGTACAATATCTCTTGTGTCGAGACAGGCTTTCACACAGCCTGAGCCTCATATTAGGCACGCCAACAACAACAAACATGTTATTAATGGATTTTAAAATAAATGTCCAAAGAGACAGCACAATTTTGGAACATTCTTGCTAAATATTAGTTTTAAAACCTCCTCATTTCTGAGCCAAAGTTTATTGTCACACACATACAATGAAATACTTTTAACTTCTTGGGTAACTTGTGGAGCAGACTGCTAGAAAGTCTTATCAGTTAGCTTTTTCTATCTAAATCCCAAGTTTCATTGTAAGCTATTTATTGAAGGATGGAGATGCAGTTATTGAATCTGGTTTGGTGATGTGCTAGTGTTAATGTGTCCATTAGCTACTTTTCAACAGAATTGCCAGGGGAAGCCTTCATATACAGAGTTACTGTGTGTATGTGGCAGAGGCTGTTAGAGTTTCTGCAAAGTAACCAATGCACAAGTAGGTTTTGATAGGATAGACCTTTTTGGCTAAGGCGGTATCAATATAATCCATTAATTAAGGAGCCAAGATTGTGCATATTAAACAGTTTCTTAATTAGGACTGTATTTATGAGTCTCAGGGATCCAGATTTGTAGTAACAGACTATCATATGAATATATAGTTTAAACAGTAGCTAATTTAGCATTTGCCTGGCAAATCACAACCATTTAAAGTCCTGTCGATGATCCCTGCATTAAGGCATGCCAAAGTACTACTTCAAAGGCAGCACCTCTCAAACTTCCATTGAGAGCCAAACTCATTCTCTTGTGGAAGATATGAAAAAACGCTTCAACTTCCAAACTTTGGCATTAACTTGCTCTTAGGTATTTTTTAAGTCTCAAAAGTTGCATGATTTTCCACAAACTAGGTGCTAAGAGATAATGTACTACTGTAAAATGGAGTTTCAGACTCAATTTTGAATCCCCATTTAATAGATGTAAATCTGATCTTTAATGTTACTTTAGTGTTAATTTGCACATGTATTAAGAGAAGTATATTTTGGTATTATATTCTCTGGACTAAATTCAGGCCTGAGCAATTGGAGCAACTCCCACTGAAGTTAAGTTTCACTCTCCTACATCAGGTCTGAATGTAGCCCAGCAGGAATTTTGCACAATCACATCACAAGTGAACTTGGTCCCCACAGACAACTAAACTGGTATAAGTTACTCTTGTTTGGCTCACCTACTGACTGCCATATTTATACATGTTACAATACCCTGTTTTATGACTAACTTATTTACCCTACCATTTGTCATTGCCGAATTTGTCCCTGGTAGTTGTATTTTTCATGTCCTTTGGAACAATGTTCTATTCTGTAACAGATTGCTTAAGTTGAAGTTGCCTAAGGCACTTGTAAATTGTGTACCAGACATACTTTATTGAAAATTGTATTGCACACCTAAGATCTGGCCCTTCTCCCCATGTAGTCATTGACAAAACTTTGATTGACTTCATTTAGATCAGACTTGAACTCTGTTTGGAAGTGTCATAAATCCTCAGTGCATGACATAGGAAAATATGTATTCTGGTGTAGCAGGCAACAGCTGAGATAGCAAACAGCAGAAACTGAATTTTGCTAAGGTAGATAGGAAATTGCAACTTAGAATTTATATTCAATTTAGTGGGTTGACTTTCTTAAAGAGGCATATCCAAATTCATGTGCATTTCTCTTATGTGACCTCTTCATTCTGTTTTACTGCTAAAAAGACCTCTTCCTCAATTTGTGATCTTGAAATCAGTACTGCCCTGACTAATAGGCTTTCTTCATGATTGTTTTTTCATACTGCATTGTTTCTGAGTGAACAATTTCTTTTGCCTTGCCCAAGCACAGTGTGTGTATTCACATAAACCTTAACTTTCTGCCCCATGGTGTGAATGCATTATGATAGTCTTCAATTACATAATCACATACAATTTCTCAAATATAATATATCACATGTTCTCTATATCCTTGTAAGTGCATCTCAGAAGTTACACAAGGACTCCACAGGACCCATTCTATATAAATTACATTCATTGTTTGCAGGTGTGGTACACACACAGATGCTGCACATGTGTATCGAAGGTTGCAGAAAAATAGTTGATATTTTATGGTATTATTTTAGAAATAGTATACAATTAGACTGTTTCATAATTCATTTGCACAGCAGAGTAGCCTTAACTCTGACATTTCTTGACTTCTGAGAGCTTAGCCAGGCAATCTTAACACTCATTTAATGTAGTTTATTTGTATAGGCAGCACTTGCAGCAATGCCCATAGTTAAGATTGCCTGCCATTTCCCATTATAAGCCCCTGTTTTTAGTTGCTTATAATTTTGCCAAACTTACACCACTCAAGCTGAAATTTTCTATGCTCTCTTGGCCTCAGGTGGTTTTTTGTTTTGTTTTGTTTTTAAATCAGTCATAACAGTTTAGCCTTTTCTGAGAATGAGATTAGGAAAAATAAGTCGTTTTGCCAGTGTTAAACACCCCCCCCCCCAATTATTTCTTTTAAGAGCAATGGCACCTCCCTGCTTTGGAGCAGGAACTAAAAATTTGTCAGCGGGATGGTCCTGGAGTCAGAGTAGGGTTGCCAACTTTCTGATTGCAGAAAACCGAACACCTTTGCCCTGCCCCTTCCCTGAAGCACCGCCCCATCCCATTCCTTCTATGAGGCCCCGCCCCCCACTCACTCCATTTCCCCCTCCCCCGACACTTGCTCTGCTCCACACTCACTCATTTTCACTGGGCTGGGGTAGAGTGTTGGGGTGCAAGAGGGGATGAGGGCTCTGGGGTGTGGGCTCTAGGGTGCATCTGGGATGAGGGGTTTGGGCTGCAGGAGAGGGCTCTGGGCTGGGGCAGGGGGTTGGGGTGTGAGGGGGATGTGAGGTGTGGGGTGTGGGAGGAGGCTTAGGGGTGGGATAGGGAACTGGGGTGGGGGAGGGGGTGCAGGTGCTGAGAGGGAGTTTGGATGCGGGAGAGGGCTCAGGGCTGGGGCTGGGGTTTGGGATACAGGAGGCATGAGAGGTGCAGGCTCCAGGTGGTGCTTACCTAAGGTGGCTCCTGGGAAGTGGCTGACATGTATCTCTGACTCGTAGGCGGAGGTGCGGCCAGGCAGCTCTGCACGCTGCCCCTGTCTGCAGACGCCGTCCCTGGAGCTCCCATTAGCCGTGGTTCCCAGCCAATGGGATCTGCGTAGCTGGCATTGAGGGTGGGGGTAGTGTGGAGAGCCCCTCTGGCTGCCCCTGCCCCTAGGAGCCAGACATGCTGACCACTTCTGGAAGCTGCGCGAGTCAGCTGCTGCAGCCAACTGAATTTTTAGCAGCCCAGTCATTCCAAAGCCACCAGGGTCTCTTTTCACCCAGGCATTCTGGTCGAAAACGGGACGCCTGGTAACCCTAAGTCAGAGGTGCTTTGCACATGAAAATCTATCCAGATTAGGCTGATTTATAAGCCTCTGAAAATCACTATTTTTCATGTTCAGTAGCACTTGTTCCAAAAATAAGCAGATTATTTCTTTCTCTCTCAATACACACATTCATTGAGACCCCCTCTCTGCCCTGTCTTGTCTGTTTATCCACCTGATGTGTCTTGTCATAATCTTAGACTGTAAATTCTGTGGATGGGAACTGTCTTTGTTTTACTGAGTGCTTAACCAAAATAGGGGCCTTATCCCATAGGATTGTCCCTATCATAACAACAAAGGCCATCAATGATAAATGTTCATACATTTTATAGAAAAAAAATTAAAAAATCATTTTGTGACAAAATATTTGGAGATTCTTGACCTTAGTTTGATAGGACACAGATGGTGTTCATTTAAAACCCAATTGAATACCAAAATGAAGCAGACAAAATAGCTTTGATACGGTTTAGTTCAAATATTACTGATTTTTAAAAATTTTCCTTTCCCTGCCAAAAGTAGATTTTGAAATATTGTACCTCTAGTTGTGGACCTCAGCTGCAGAGGTAGTATAGTATGTTCATGAGAAAAAGAAAACATGTGAAATACTGTCCTATACAATTTTCCAGCTTACAGCTCCGTCACAGATGACAGCTACCAGATTACATAATGAATGTGTTCGCACAGACTTCAGCACAGCCAAGCCTCACATTTTGCTGTTTTCATTTTCACAATGTCAGCTTCAGTATATTATGTTTTTTTAAGGATTATTCTTGTAGTAGAGGTTGGAGCATCATGATAGCAAAATACTATAATAAACAACTGCCTTTAAATAACCATTTTACTCATATACACTTTATTCAGTTCTTTACAATTTATTAGAATAAATCACAACCCACTGAGCTTTTGTACCATAAGATCCAGAGGAGTGCATGGCTAGGAGGCATTTCAAGTATTACATTCTAATCAGAATGTTAATTCTTTCTTTTTAGAGGTGGTGTTTTGTCCATTTTACCTAAATAACGAAAATTGGAGGGTTGTTTTGCTTGCACTACAGTATAACATCTGTTGTGGGGATTGCCAGTGGAACTGTTTCAAGGCCTCTCAAGGTGACTCCTACCCAATCAGAAAGTCACTGGAGGAGGCAAGTCAGATACTAGGACTGGATGCAGCAGGCTTCAGGCACTGACTGTGTGAATGTGCTTATTTATTAATTTTTATATTCAGAACAAAAACTCCAAAATGCAGAACATACATAAATCATCTCAGCCGACATGAATTTGAAGTTTGAAATCTGTTTTTAAGTGCCCTGTTCTTCAGCTTCTTATCCCTTTGTGTAGTGTGCTTCGGTTTGTGCATGTGCTCCATGCACCCAGGACCAGAGAATTCTTGCTACCAGTGTCTGCTTGGTCCACACCTGTGCCCCTGCTCACTACTTGCTTTACTCCAAGGGTATAAGGGGAGGCTGCTGGACAGTGCTTAATTTGTAATGAAAGTGCTTCCAGGGCTCAAGCTGGGCAACCAAAGAGCGGTGGCTGCTGGCCAGGCACCCAGCTCTGAAGGCAGAGCTGCAGCTAGCAGCAGTGCAGAAGTAAGAGTGGCATGGAATGGCCTTGCTACCCTTACTTCTGCGCTGCTGCTGGTGGCAGTGCTGCCTTTAGAGCTGGGAAGCCAGAGAGTAGCAGTTTCTGGCCGGGAGCCCAGAGGTGCTGGGGTTATGAACTGCCAACCTTAATGTGCCAAGGCTCAGCCCCAGCACAAATCAAGCACTGCTGCTAAAACACCAACATTTCAGTTTCTTCTCACCACTCATGATCTGAGATTGAGCCTTAGTGTTCATTGCATTTCTTCATCTTATCTGTAAATAGTTTTTTTTAAATAGAAATAGTTAACATTTAGTTGTTAGTGTAGCACAGTTTGTTTGGTTCCTTCCTTGGGGGCCCCACCTCCTGGGTAGGGACGCAATTATCTACCCTCCATCTGTTCTTTCCTGGTGGTGGGAGAGTATGCTAAGTATCCATAGCTTCAAGAGCTGTATGGAATGCCTTCCTGGTAATGGACAATCACAATACCTGTTTGTACTGCCTGGGGGAAACCAACATCCTTTCGAGATGTGGTATCTGCTGGTTTGTTTCCAAGGAGGATGAGGTAATTAAGGGAGTTTTGGCTCAGAAGGTTCCTCATGGACAAGTCCGTGAGAGCAGGTCTGGACTCTGACTGGGAAGCCCTTCCCCCCGCATGTTGGCCTGAAAAAGGTAGGAGCACCCCTTGGAGTGCAGCTTCAGCTAATTCTAGGACCTCAGCTCCCTCTTCAGCTCTGAGACACTCAAGGAGAGCCGGGATAGAAATGGGGACAGGAGACTCAGGCACTCCCATAAGGACAAGAGAAAAAGTTTCCCATCCAAGTCCATCAAGAAGAAGCAGAAGTCCCCATCCTGTTCCAAGTTGGAGGAGGCCTTGTGCTGCGAATTGGTACCATCCAGTGCCATGAAGGACTGGCCCGAGACTTCATATAAGAGCAAGACCATAGCACCTCTAGTACCTTTGCACCTCCAGTGACTAAGGTGACCAAATGTCCCAATTTAATAGGGATGGTCCTGATATTTGGGGCTTTTTCTTATATAGTGGCCAATTACCCCCCACCCCCTGACACTTGCTATCTGGTCACCCTACCAGTGACTGAATTTGGACGAGCGCCCTCAGCACTGACTGTCCATGCTGTGGAGGAGGAGGCAGCTCCATCAGCTCTGGCCTGCTTCTCGGCACCTGATGATCTGCTGATTCACCTGGAACCAGAGTCACTGATGCTGGACCTAGTGCCAGCATGCCAGTTGGTACCAAAAGTGCTGTGGTGCCCTTCTCTGACCCCCTCATCAAGCTGGGGTAAAGCCAAACTTTGACTAGTACTGTTGACAAGCAGAAGCTGGTCATCATCTCTTTTGGCACCAGGAGCTTACTCACTGGACTTGGGCTTAGAATCACTGGACAGGGAAGGGAATACCAGGGTCAAGGAGACCTGTTATTGGACTGTTTCCTGAGTGGACCCTCACAGGGTTGAGCCCAGACGGAGCTTCAAGGATGTCCAGGGTGTTGTAGTATCAGAGGGTGTGTAGTCTAAAGAAGCTGTGGCACCACCTAGACTAACAGAAGTTTTGCAGCATTGCAGCAGTGTGTTGGAATTTACTTTCTCGGATGCAAGTGGCTTGCTGCTTTCCTTGCAAGAAGTATTCAAGTCACGAAAGCTGCTGCTGCAAAACTTCTAATCATAAGGTGCCACAGGATTCTTTGCTGCTTCTACAGGGTGTTGTAGTATTCCCTCATGAGGCGGTACCTACTCTGTATGTGCTAGTGCCCAGCATCTTGAGGACCTGAACTGATGTGGTCTGAGGTCCCCAATGGCAGCATTGGGACCCATAAAATCCATGACCCAATGTACCTATGTTGTGGGGCTGGGGAGTCTCGAAAGTGTAAGGCTCCCAGGGGGAGAAAGAGTGCCTTCCCAGGAGCTATAGCTGCACACAGGTGGGGAGCCTGAGCAGGAGGATCCTATATTGGTGATCTTGTTCTCATTCTCTCTAGATGAGGTGGTGATGGAAGCTTTCTTACCTAAGGCCTTCCAGGACTTTCTTAAGAGGGTGATGGAGGCCCTGCAAATTTCCCTGGAAGAGGTCTATTTAGAAAGCTCTGCACAGGTTACTGGATGTCCTGAACAGCTCAGGCCTGAGCAAGGTGGTGCTGACAATTAATGAAGCCATCTTTGAGCTGTCCAAGGATGCCGGCCATGAGTGCACCAGCATCAAGGTGGGCAGAGGAGAGAGATTTTTGTACTGATGAAAGGGTTAGAATACCTTTTCTCTAACCTGGTCTCCAACTTCCTAGTGATAGTCGCAGCTGAATACAGCAGGCAGACACAGGTCAGATCTATGCCTTATGAGAAGGAGGCTAAGAGAATGGAGCTCTTTGGGAGGAAGGCATACTCATCAGCCTACATCCAGCTTCAAGTTTTCAAACCCATTGATGGCTATGTATAACTTTACCATCCACAATGGACTCACCAAATTTGTTGAGAAGGTGCCTCAGGACAGTAGAGAGTAGTTTCAGGCCCCGATTAACCAGGCTCCCTCCAGGCAGCCTTGGATATGGTGGATGCTGTGGCAAGGTTCATGGCTACAGTGGTGATGATGAGGCATTTGATATCTTCATTAGGGATCCTGAAGGTGGTGCAATCAGTGGTGGAGGACCTGCTATTCAAGTGTAGCAAAGTATTTAGCATGAGGAAGGATGAGTCCCTCCATTCATTGAAGAATCCTGAGCTGTGCTCCGTTCCCTTGGCATTTATGCACCTGCAATGAAGCATACGTCAGCAAACCACAGTTTAGGCAGAGGTCAGCCCTGCTGGTGTTTCACCATCTGCAGCAGTATGAGCCAGCCAGCAAACGTCATGCATTTTTTGTTCATCCCCAACTCCCCTTCCCTAACTTCATTCAGGGATGCCAATCACAAAGCTGGGTCTTCTGTAGGAGGTAGAGTCCCTTCTTCGAGAGGCAATAGAACCAGTGCCTTCAGCAGCAAGGAGGAAGGGTTTTGTTCAAGGTATTTTCTCATCCCCAAGAAGATGTGGGGGTGGGGGTGGGGGTGGGGGTGGAGATCCATCTTTACCTCAGGGAACTGAACAAGTTTGTCTGCTGTTTGAAATTCAGAATGGCTACCTTGTCTTTGATTATCCCCTCAGTAGGTCATGGAAGTTGGTTCAGAGCCCTCAATCTCAATAATGCCTATTTCCAAATAGTCAGTCACCTGGTACACAGGGAGATCCTGAGGTTTGTTGCCACTCAGCAGCATTACCAGTGCCCGGTGCTCCCCTTTGGGGTTGCAGTGGTATTGAGGGTTTTTGCCAACATGCTGTCAGTAGTGGAAGCACACTTTTACTGACAAAGGGTGGCAGCATACCCCTACTTGGACAACTGTCTCCTAAAGGTGTTATCTTGCCAGGAAGCCAGGGTCATGCTCCTGGGCCAGTTTGAGAGGCTGGGTCTCAGGGTGAACCTGGACAAGTCCCCCCTGGAACTGAGACAAACTAGAGAGTTTGTCGGGGCTGGGTTGAATGCAGTGTCAGCTGGGGCTTACTTGCCAGACAGCTGCTTCCTAGCCATTGATGGACTCATACAGCAAAGCCAGATGAGCCACCTCAGTTGTCGGCAACTGTGGTTCTGGACTGTGTACACCCTGGCCAGACACAGCCTTGACTCAGTTCCCCAAAGGGGAAAGATGTACATAGGTGTCCCATTCAGTTTCCCATTCCTGATTATGACTATGATCACAGACACATCCCTGATAGGTTGGGTGGACCACATGGAGAGGCATGTGGCCAAAGGGACATGGTCCCCTCAGAAGTTAATATTCCACATCAACATGCTGGAGATAAGGACGGACTGGCTGACATGAGAGCATTTCCTCCTTCTCATTCAAAGCCAGTCAGGTATCACAGCCTGGTGCTATCAGACAACATGACAGCAGTCTATTATATCAACAAGAAGGGATGAGACAGTTCCTTGCAACTCTGTGTGAAGACTCTTTGTAACTGGTGTATACCTCTGCAAATTACCCTGAGTGATGTCCATCTGTCAGGAGTTCAGAACACCCTGGCAGACTCCCTTAGTAGACATTTCTCCAGAGAGCGTGAATTGGAGCTTCATGGTCCTACTCTTCAGAAGGTGTTTTGGGAATGGAGTCACCTGGCCACAGACTTGTTTGTGTTGGACATGAACACAAGGTGCAAGGAGTTCTGCTTAGGAGAGGGGAGATGTTGTAACTCAGGTGTTACCCAAGGTTTTTAGACCCAAAGCAGGGGTAACTTAGCTGTTTCTTTCCAGGCGGTATCAGGAATAAATTAATGGGGACACAGCTCCTCCATCTGATATGTCTCTATGTATATATATCTCCTTGCTATATGTTCCATTCTGTTCATCCGATGAAGTGGGCTGTAGCCCATGAAAGCTTATGCTCAAATAAATTTGTTAGTCTCTAAGGTGCCACAAGTACTCCTGTTCTATTTATATGTCAGGAGCATCTAAAACCAAGGTCAACTATCTAAATATTCCTTTCATTCTCATGTACATTAACTTTATGTCCCTTCCTCCCATTCTGATTAGCAGAACTGCAAACATGCAGCTGTTTGGACTTACCTCTTGGAGTCTAACATTATCTCTAGCTATGTGGCGTTTGGTTTTCAGCTAGCAGTAGCTGGACACACAAAATTGCTGACTGCAGGAATATCAAATTCTGGGATTACACAGGCTCTCTGGGAGATGCTTTTCCCATATGATTAATAGATTCCAAGGCCAAAAGGAACCATTGTGATCATCTAATCCGGCCATAGAATTTCCCAAAAACAATTCTTAGAGCAGATCTTTTAGAAAAACATTCAATTTTGATTTAAAAATTGCCAGGGATGGAGAATCCACCACAACCCTTGTAAATTGTTCCAGGGATTAATTACCCTCACTGTTAAAATTTTACACCTTATTTCCAGTCTGAATTTGTCTAGTATCAATTTAGAGCCATTTAATCATGTTATACCTTTTTCTGTTAGATAAAGGAATCCATTATCAAATATTTGTTCCCTATGTAGGTACTTACAGACTTTAGTCAACTCGCCCCTTAAACGTCTCTCTGTTAAGGTACGTAAATTGAGCTTCTTGAGTCTATCACTAAAAAGCATGTTTTCTAATCCTTTAATCGTTCTTGTGATTCTTCTCTGAACCTTCTCCAATCCTCCTTGAATTGTGGACACCAGAACTGGACAGAGTTTTCCAGCTTCAGTCTCACCAGTGCCAAATACAGAGGTAAAATAACCTCCACTCTTATTTGAGTAGCGTTTATACATACAAGGATTGCATTAGCCCTTTTGGTCACAGAATCGCACTGAAGTTCATGTTCAGCTGATTGTCCACCATGACACCCAAATCTTTTTCAGAGTCATTGCTTCCCAGGATAGAGTCCCCCATCATGTAAGAACACCTGCTTTCTTTGTTCCTAGAAGTATACCTTTACATTTAGCTGTGTTTAAAACGTTGATTGTTTGCATGAGCCCAGCTTACCAAATGATCTAATTTTTGTGTTATCTGCAGACTTTCTTAGTGATGATTTTGTTTTCTTCCAGGTCATAGATTAAAAATGGACCAAGAACTGATCCCTGTGGGACCCCCCTAGAAACACACCCACTTGAAGATTCCCCGTTTACAATGATATTTTGAGACCTATCCGTTAGCCAGCCTTTTAATCCATTTAATGAGTGCCATGTACATTTTTTTATTTTGCTAGCTTTTAAATCAAATTGTTGTGCGGCACCAAGTCAAATTAAACTCCTTACAGAAGTCTAAGTATATTACATCAACACTATTACCTTTATCACCCAGACTTGTAACCTTCTCATTCTAATTTCACAATGGTGTTACATTAATATAACTCTGTTGGCTTTAGAGGAGTTACTCCTGATTTAATATTAGACCATACAAAATAGTGCAAAGTACAGAAAGAAAAGCACCCTAAATATATTAGGCCAAATCAGTGTGTTTATGCCACTTCAGCACCACGCAGGAGTAAAGCTGGTTTAACCAGTGTGGAGACTATTGAGAGGCAGTATAAATTAAAGCTGTTCTGATTTCACCCGAGACTGGCCTGGAGATGAACAGCTCTAGGACTAGGGGAAGGAAAAGTTACTTTTTCAGCTACTGTGCAGCTCAGGATCTGAGCCGTAATGAAAAGATTGTTGCTTGTGCACCTGTTTTGTCTAAGGGTCTGATCCCATTGGAGTCAGTTATTTTCAATAACTGTTATTTTCAATAGAAATCTTTAAAATGAAAATGATTTAGGACAGGGGACAAATTCTTATTCTTTGTAAAGTACAGAGTAAGTTTAAGGTTCATTTTAGAGATTTCATATAATCCCATGACAAATAGGAAATGATGAAAGTAGGACGCCTTATGGGCTCTGTCTCAAGACAACATCTTCTGTACTTCTAAATTCCATTGGTGTGTGAGGAAAAAGAAATGTCTCATAATCATTTGTCAGATAATGCTAAGTCTTGGATTCTTTAGCTCTGTTTTTAAGGTGAAATGGTTGGGTAAATTCGTACCATATTATCATGTACACCTTCATGAATGCCAGAAGACAACCAGAGAGGCACCCTTTTGGGCAAGGACCAAATGTGCTTATTTCCTTATATGAAGTTTATTTCTCTTTTTTAGTAGTGAGCTAGTCGTTAGGATTCTTTCTGCTAATTCACACATGTTATTTAGCAATGGATTCTATTGCTGTCTGTTGAAACTCACTGAGGATTTTTCATTCAGCCCTTGCATACCTTCAGGTTTAAGCACTTTTAGAAATAAAAATGACCACTATTATTGCCACTACCATGTGACTTATTTGTTTCAGAAACTTATATTGAATATTCTTTTGTAATTTCTTCATCTTCTCCCTGACCTCCTCTATCTTATTTTGTAGCACTAATGACTATTAGAGAATTACTACAATGGCATTTAAAGTATAGGTGTACATACGTGTGTGTGTGTGTGAGAGAGAGAGAGAGAAGAAAAATCAGCTCTGTGCTGCAGCTGAGAGCTCACAGCAGTCTAAGTCCTTCTACTGATAGTAATGAATACAGCTGCAGGAGATATCTCCACCAAACTGAGATATTGTTCTCTCACGCTGACAGATCCTCTGCCAGTTAGCAATTTTTTTTCAGAGAACAACCCATATCCCACTTGAGCCCCACAGAAACTGTGCAACTCACTGTTTGTGCTGTTGCTTCTAATCTTGACCTGTGACCAAAGGATGCTGTGATTCAATCACACTGTAAAATCAGCATACCTTAAGCAAACACAGGCCAGGCAATGTTTGTTTATTTATTTAGTATATAAGGCTATCAGCTGTGTATAATAATTTCTCCAACCGTCCCAAACAGGCAGCTTTTTTTGGAGCAAGGTGAAACCCAGTGGATTATGGTGATACGTCTCTAGTAAACCTCAGATAACTTTGTGGTGTTCACAGATTAACCTGTCCCAGAGGAATTTGCTCTATTAGCATTTTGCCCAAATAGTGATAACTCCTTTTCCTTTTGCTTAGTGTAACTGCTATTTAGATCATTTCTGTGAAATTTTAAAAGCAGTAGTGTTTAGAAAGAGGACCACTTTAGTCATGGGACAGCAGGTTGTTGAAGCTAATGAGCTGAGGCTCATTCTCCTTTTTGTGACATTATTTCTTGTGTTATGAACACTGTTATGCCCAATTTTATTTGGAGCTATGAATGATTTGTGTGGACTCCCAAGACCAAGTATGGTCCTTATAAGAGAACACTTTTTAGTTTGCTTATTCCTTATATTCTTCCTCCTCTTTTCTCTTTGGAAACGCCATTTCCCCCCCTTTGCATCAGCGTAGTAAGATTGTGTGTGAGAAATCAGATCAAATAATCTTGAAATCTATTTCCCTTCCTCCAAATGCCTATGATTGACTCACCTTTCTAAAATGTGTTTTGAGAATGGAGAAGGATACTAGTGCTTCTCTGTCCTCTCTTCTCTTGATTGCACTATTCAGCACACAACAGAAAAGTTGGGCGCTCTCACCCAGTCATATTTAACTTCACAAAATAAAACACAGTGATATAACTAACCCCCTGCAGCTCTACCAAGCATAAAAAATTGACTTGCAGGCATATATCTTGTGTCCAATGAATATCCCAAAAGTGTGTGAGAAACTCAAAAGAGGATCAAATGAGAAAGAGAACACACATTTGTTGCATCCAGACAGATGGCATCAAGAGCAAAAGATCTTATTCTCACTCAACTGTAATGTTCTCAGTAAGTATCTCCACTGGAAGGACGGAATGAGAAGAAATAATAGAGTTGTAAGTTAACTAGGAACCTATCAACAAAGCCAATCTGGCACAGAGTTACAAACAAAGAATGCCACTTATGTTATTCAGAGGCCCTCAGTGCATCAATCAGTATTTCTCCTTCCATTTTTGTTTGAATGAGAAACTCATTGCATTAAACAGAGGGTATAAGTTATTGGATGAAATCTGTCCAGAAATAAAGCCCATTTGGTTCACATTAACCAGCTGCTTGGAAGCTACTCTCAAATATTTTGGAGCAATTTGGCACTAATGTTAATCACCCATATTTATGAAGCATACGGGAGTGGTGTGACTGATAATCTAACTAATCATTAACAGATTTATTGGTCAAGGTGATAATAAAATGGGCTCTATTCCTTGGAATTAAATGAAAATCTTTGAAAGGAAAAATAAAGAGCATTAGTGAAGGGGATGGATGAAGTGAAAGAATGTTTAAAATTAAATTCCATTACAAAAACTACAAATACAATAGCCATCATAAACAAACAAAAAATAGTAGAGGGTTGAGGTTTTTTTAAATAGATAGTGCAATTCCTTTGTTGATGCCTTACATGGAAACATTATGCTCACCCATAATGCCAACAATATATGCAAACGATTTCCGGGCAACTCTTTCGTTAGGCAAGAATTTGCTTGTATTCCTGATGGGGTTTAAAAAAGAAAAAGCCCAATGTATGTTGTTTAAAAAAACAAAACAAAAAAAATCTAGATACTAGGGGGGAAAGAATCTGGTACTTACAAAGTGATCAAGAAATTATTAGACTTCAAATATTTTTCATGTCAATAGTATACGTTTGATCCTGAACAATTATATTCACCAGCTTGACTAGCTGGTTACATAAATGACTGTGCTGTGCAATTATGTACAGATTTTGGCTAAATTGTCAAGATTGAATCCCTACAAGTATTCACTTACTCTGTGGACTGTGCAGTTGGTTGTTAGGCTATTTAGTATAGTTCATTAGTGTGCTCAGTTAATAGTTGTAACTTATTCCACTGACTAAAAAGTTTGCTAAGCCTCCTCAGTGAGCCACAGCTATACACCAAGCTCCCAAGCTCATTCTGCATCAAGGACACCAAATCCCTCCACTAATGAGTCCAGCACAGATTTCAAGAACTCCATTCTATGCAGCCGATGAAGTGGGCTGTAGCCCACGAAAGCTTGTGCTCAAATAAATAAATAAATAAGTGTGTTAGTCTCTAAGGTGCCACAAGTACTCCTGTTCTTTTTGCGGATACAGACTAACACGGCTGCTACTCTGATATCTACCCAGCTGTTCTCAGAAAGGGGTAGTAAGGAGCATCACTGTCAGGGTAAGCGCAGAAAAGTGTCACCTTCCTTGGTGCCTTGTAAGATGAGACAGAAGAACCACCAGGTCTCTGGATCAGTTCATGTCCCTCCGTCAAAAGGCAGTTCATGGCCCAGATCAGGTCCCTCTGATGCCTTGGCATTAGCTGCTCACCAAGTATTTGTGACCCTATCTGAAACTGTGATCCACACTGTTCCCTCTATTGACTCCTTAGTGTTGAAATCAGCATATTTGGTATCAGTAACTAATCACTCCATCACTTCTGCTCTTCAGAGAATAGCAGAGAGATGTCTTCTGTCCATGCACCTCACTCTCCCTCTTACAAGCCATGCTGGTGTGATAGGGAGTCCAGGGATTGCCCTTACAAGCACAGACCACAGGGATCTTATGGGGAACCATTCTTCATCTTGGAGATTAGAAACAAGGAGTATTCTATCCAGTTTTAGTCCCTTCTTACCCCTTACCCATCCTCTCACAAGATACTGTTAAAATGGGAGATGTAATTCTTTCTGTTCCTGTTGTTTGTTGTTGTTGTTGTTATCGTGTCTGAGATCCCCAGTCATGGACCGGGACCCCATTGTGCTAGCTGCTCTACAAACCCTGAACAAAGAGACAGTGCCTGCCCCCAAACAGCTTATTGTTAAGTATGTATAAGAGAAGAGACAACAGCTGGATGCTGACAAATGGGAGAGTAGCAGGAACCAATGAGACAATATAGTTAACATGACAGCATTGGTCTCAGCTCGCCAGCAATTAACTACTGTCAGGTTTTATGTAGACTTTGCAGGAGATGGTCATTTTAAGGAGAGATTTAAAGGAGGATAATGAGTTAGTTTTGTTGATGTTTATGGGGAGCCTCTTCCCAATGTGGAATTCAAAAGAAAGGAGTCTTACTCCCATTGCTTTTTAATCCCAAAGCTGATGCCCGTTTCTAAATTTAAAATGTCTTAATGGTTTAATTTGTCATTTCAAATTCAGGTGGTTAACTCTGGCCTCCATAATTCCCTAATTAGTACCCCAAGAGTTGCTCATGGCTCGTGACTTGCAAGTTGCCTATTTTCACATATCCTGATTTTGAATAGGAGCATCACACTATCAGCACAAAGTCCTTCTCTTTAATCTATCCACAGCACCCAGGGTATTCACCAAGTTCTTAGCAGTTGTGGTATCTCATGTCAGAAAACAAAGGATTAGGCAAATCCATACTTCGACATCTGGCTCATCTGAGGGAGATCACCCCAACAGATGAACATGATCATTTACATGATCCTAGAACTTTTTAACACCCTGGGAGCTCAAGATCAGTAGAGAAAAAATCCACATTGTGGCTGACACAAAGGATAGAATTAATAGGAACTCTGTTAGATTTGAGATCAGCAAAAGCCTATTTGCTACAGGAGAGGTTCCAAAACATAATAGTCCTCATCAATCGTCCACAGGTTCATCCAGGGACATCTGTATGAACATGCCTCGGGCAGCTGGATAAAATGGCCTCCTGCACTTCTGTTGCACAGCATGCCAGACTTCACCTACGCTCCTTATAAGGATGGCTACAGTCATATATCTACCCTGAAAACATAACATGGATATGAAGGTGAAAGTCCTGGGAGAAGTCCTCTCCTCATTAAAGTTTTGGAAGGACCTTCTTTAAGTATGCAGCAGAGAACCACTTTCTCTACCACTACCTACCAAGACATTAGTGACAAATACCTCCTTGCTTGAAAGGGCCATCACCGAGACATATTATTCCCTGGTGACTAATATTTACTCCAAGTTCATAAAGTATACTTTACTTTATTCCATAAGTAGTACCTGTACACATGCATCTCACAATGATTATGAATATTGACAAGTTACAAGCTTTCTATAGACAGCTTGCATTCTCTTTATAGGTAAATATCCAGCAGGATGTGTTTAGTGTAGTGAGTTTGTCAGGTCTGAGGTGCAGGTTGTTTCCAAAGAACAGGAGACCCTTTGTCACACCCATCCTACAGTGGCTAGATTGATCAAGGTTCTCATTCATGTGTTTCTCCAGTCCCAGTCTGGGAGCACCTTCCATTCTGGGATCTCAACGTTGAAGGTGCTCCCATTTTTTCTGGATAAAATATAGGTGACCTGAGTGCCTGCGGCTTCCTACAATCACTGAAATGTTGACTGTGGAGGAGAAAAACCTTGGTTTCAATGGATAATTACAGCCCAGCAATCCAGAAGACAAAATCAGTAACAACAAGATCCATAGGCTTTTTTCCCCTCACCAAACCCCATGTTGGACAATAAATGTAACCCTGTGCATTCAAGCAAGATAATACTGCATATGTACAAAATGGCCCCTGGCTAGTATAACGGTGACTCTTCCGATTTTCCTGTCTTTTTGTATTTTTAACTCAGCAGGCACAGTGCTGCATTAATAGTTTTTTAAATCATTTATTTATTCATTTATTTATTAATTTAATTTTCTAAAGCTCAGTGCTTAGCTGTACTGAGACAAGGAGGCAAAGGTGGCCTGGAGCTATGTTTTTATATTCTCTGATCCTGGGGCTGTTCCGGGGCCAAACTGACCTCTAGCGCAAGTTAGAGCACTAACTTATACTGGGCCATTATGCCAGGGAGGATCAGGCAAAATGTAGGGGCATCTCAACTTCAGGAAGATTCCCAGATGTTTTGCATTGCCTGGGAAGTGTAAAGCAGTCAGAAGCTGAGGATCTGGCCTCTATCTATTTAAAAATGATCTCGTAACACATTTTATATGATATGGCAGTTAAAAAGATTTCCAGTATTCATATCAAGAACCATGTAGAGTATAAATAAAAGAATATATATCACTAATACAGGGAAGAAATAACTGAACCATTAAACTGGGTGACTGCAAACACTTATTGTTGTAACCCTTAACTTTCTTCTCCGCATTCCCTCTCTTCGGTTTAACACCCCCATTCATTATGTCAGATCTAAAATATAGGATTTTTGAGACACTTTCTTTTGTCCGAAGTGCCTAGTACACTTTTGGCACAAATAAAATAATAGTCATAACATAATAAGTTTACAGATGTGCCCTTGAAAGTAGATGTAATTATTGCTGTGATATACTAATACTACAGCTCTGAAAGCAGGTAGCTACTGTTCTTCCATCACAGTACAATTGAATAAAGTGCAATCAATCTTTAATACTACAGGTCAAACATATTTATTTAGCCATGTAAATGTTTGCCAGATTAGATTATAAACTGCTTAACCATAATTTATCTCTTGTCTCTCCGCCATGCTTTTTATCAGTCTTTTTTTCCTGATTAGTACTTTATAATCTTTTTTTTAATGAAAGAAGATAGTCGAGTTCTACTGATGACTATGAGATCTCTACCTGGATTATATACTTTCACTAAACAACAAATTAGTTCAATATAAACAAACATTTCCTTTATTCTGTTGTTTTATCTGAATGAAGAAAAGAATTACATTCACATCGAATAGTAGTATTAACTATTTCTTTTAAGTGAGACTAATTGGAAGTTGCTGTGAGCAAACATAAACCTGCCCTCAGCTTCAGATTTTGTTCAGAGATGCTTATGGGACCTTGAAAAAATTTAACCTTGGGAAAGGAGGAAGCAATAATGGATACTGTATATAAATTCTTGTTGCTGCTGTGCTGTTTTCCTCCCATCTCACCAACAAACCCCACCTCCCCCGCCCCCCGTCTTTTGCATTTGATCTAACTATCTCAAATGAAATAGGTGAATGGGGTCGGCTGTAAATTGAAAGAGCAAGAACAGGGAACATCAGCAGCTAGAACCACATAGGGCAAAAGTTATAGAAATGGGCAAATAGAAATCTACAAATAGTGTATAAAACCCCTGGTAGTTGCATTATATAGAAACTGCTCCACAATCAGGGAGACATAAGAATTTTAGACTCAAAACTGATCTATGGTGAATCCAGAGCTTCAGGAAAAAAACAGCTTGTAACTTCTCAAAATATATTTTATTTCCTATCTTGTTACTGACAACAATAAACAAAATATGGTATCATGAGCTGTTAACTCAGTTTTGAAAAGGATAATGGATCATTCTTCTTCGAGTGATAGTCCCTATATGCATTCTGTATGTCGGGGTGTGCATGTGTGCCATGCACCTGGTCCGGAAGTGTTTCTTAGGAGTATACGTTGACCTAGACCCGTGTGGTGCATCCCCTTGTGCCCGCAGCTGAGAGTATAATAGGTCATGCAGGTCGATGCCTCTCGCCGCTGCATGGCCTGAGTCAGAACCAGCTGTTCCTTCATGTTCTTAGTTTTGACTAAGAGAGTGACTTTGTCTGTTCTTCTGGATAGTTATATATAGAGTCGTTTAGTTTAGTTAGTGATAGTTTTCTCCCCATGTGGGGACCATTTTTCCCACCCTTCACATTCTGGGGTTTAAAAACTGTGTTTCCTGCCTGTGATCATCCTCCATGAGCAACGAGCACCAGAGGTGTCTTTACTGCCTTGGCAAGGCTCACATCACAGCTCGTTGCTCCATCTGTAAGTCCTTCCTGTCCCAGGAAGTTCAGGAGCTCTGTAAATTTCTAATGGAGGAAGCAATGAGGCTGTGTGCACACTTGGATCTGGGACTGTTGGACACCTCCACTCCGGTACAGCAGCCATCACCTGTGGTGAGTGCCCCTTTGAGCACTTTGCATGCCCCAGATCTGGTGATACCAACAGTGAAGGACAAACCCAGACATGACAGTAAGAAGCACTCTCACGAGCACAAGAGCAAATCCCTGCAGTGGACTGCTCCCCAGCGCAGCGTTTCCTCCCTGAGCCAAGCCAGGTCAGGGTGAGATGTCATGCATGGATCTGGCTGGACCAGCACCCAAGCTTCCACAGGTGGAGGGTAGAGCTTGATGCAAACATGATCCAATGGTACTGACAGTAACCCCGGTAGCTGTGCATGCAGAGCGCTCATAAGCATCTGCATGACCCATCCTGCCGCCACATTCATGCCGCTCAGACAAGCCAGTCCTGCAGACACCAATGGGGCTCTCTGGTATCTCCATGGGCACTCCAAGGACTCCCAACCACCCCACTCTCGACCTTCGACTGCTGAACACCTTTATCAGAAAATCCAAGTTGCATGTGGTGATGCTGGCATCGATTATCCCATCTCTCCCCTGGGGGGCCTGGTTTGCAGCTCTCAACATGAAGGATGCCTACTTCCACATGGACATTCAGCTACTCCACCAGAAATTTCTACATTTTTGGGTAGGACACCACCACTATCAATTCTGGGTCCTCCCTTTTGGTATAACCACCGCTCCACGAGTCTTCACAAACGTTTTCACCGTAGTAGCAGCATATATAGGCCATCTTGGCTACTCAGTATACCCCTACCTAGATGACTGGCTTCTTATCGTGCTTTCCCAGCAAGAACTCACCTTCGCCATCCTCGCCCTCTGCACTCTCCTGGCGTCTCTAGGTATTTGCATCAATGAGAAAAAGTCAGTGTTCATTCCTGCATAGACGATCTGCTTCATTAGAGCACAGGCTTTTCTTTTGGCAGACTGATTCGCATCACTGACAGCCATTGTTGCTGACCTGTGTCACAAGCCACGCAACAGTCCAACATTGTCTTTCTCTCTTTGGACACACAGCAGCCTGCACCTATGTAACACTGCATGTATGCCTGCAAATGCATTGCTTCCTGATTTGGCTCCTCTCCATCTACAGACCCAACATGGATTATATGGAGGCCAGGGTCCTTATTCCCTGAATGGTGCTCGCTTCCTTCACACAGAGGACTGATCCTTCTAAGGTAATGGTTGGTACCCCCTTTGCCCCTCCCACCCCCAGGCTACTATCACAAGAGATGCCTCCCTTACAGGTTGGGGAGCCCATCTAGATGGTCACACAGCCCAGGAAGTGTAGACACTATGAGAAGCCAGGATTCATATAAATGTTCTAGGACTGTGGGCAGTCTGTTTTGTGTGCCAGGCATTTCTTCCTCTCATCCAGTCCTGCCACCTTAAATTGCTCTCCGACAACATTGCAGTAGTTGTGTACATCTGCAGGCAGGGCGGTACCAAGTCTCCCTCCTCTGCTCTGAATCCATCCACCTTTGGAACTGGTGCATCAAGCACCATGTGACGCTCCAAACCACATACCTCACAGGCACCCAAAATATCCCTCAGCAGGACACTCTACCTCAACCATGAGTGGGAGTTACACAATGCCATTCTCTGATGCCTCTTCCACAAAGGGGGCACCCCCTGATGGGACCTCTTCGCCATTCACGAGAACCGAAAATTGCCCCTTTATTGTTCCAGGGGAGCCATAGGGAAAGACTTGCAGAACAACGCCCTCCTCCTCTGGACAGGCGACCTGCACTACTCCTTCCCCCCATTCCCTTCATCCCACAAATGTAGTGCAAGATCCACTGTGACCAAGCCACCGTGACCAAGCCAAAATGATTCGTGGCCATTGCTGACTGATCCAAGGGCCAATCCCTCTCCTCCCAACAAATCTCTAAATGGGTCTCTGGGTGCATCCATGAATGCTACACACAGTCCAACATACCACTGCCTGGTGGAGTCACAGAGCACTCTACACAAGTGCAATCAGCTACATCTGCCTGCCTCAGAGATGTCTCATGGCAAGATGTGTCCTGCAGCAATCTGGTGCTCCATCCACATGTTCATGTCCCACTACGCCATCACTCAAGCAGTGGCTACAGACACTGCTGTGGGTCAAGCCGTACTGAACAAGAGTGCATTTCCTATCGCATCCTTGCACCCACCTCCATGCTGATCACTGCTCACCCATGTTTGGAATACATATAGGGACCATCACTCAGAAGAAGAGGTTACTTACCTATACCTGGAGGTTCTTTGAGATGTATGATCCCTATTTATATTCCAATACCCACCCTATATCCCCTCTGCTGCGGACTTCACTGCACAGCAGTAAGAGGGACACTGAACTGGCAAAGACCTGCACAACCTTTTATACCCTCTTCTGCGAGCACAAGGGGATGCACTACATATGTATGGGTCAACAGACACTGCTAAGAAACACTTCCAGACTCAGGTGCTTGCCAGGCATGTGCACCCCTACTTATAGAACACATAAAGGAACCACACATCTTGAAAAACCTCCAGTTACAGGTAAGTAATCTGCTCTTACATGAATACCAGCAGTTTCTGAGGATAATAAAAGATTCTGTGATTAATTATGGCAATTCTTGCAATTGAGGCTTTCCAAGTGTACTTTAATAATTAGTATTAATGTGGTAATGTAATATGTACCAATATAGCTGAGCTTGCAATGCTGTTGGAACCTTGATTTTGAATTTCCAGACTTTCTATTATTTTAATTGTGCAACTGCAACATGGTAGCTTTTTGCACATGCACAAACACACTACATATATCTGGATGTCTGAACTATGAGTTATACTTGGGAGCAGAAAACCAGCTGAAAACCTCTATAGGCTGAGAGTTTGAAAGTACAATGGAACCCTGTTTATGTGATCTGATTGGTACCAGAGCCAGATCAGATAATCAAAAATTTGGATAATCAAGAGCACAGTCTGGGCTCAGGCTGTCAACCCCAGGGGAGATGGGGCTTGCTACTTGGTTCGGTTAATATGGAGATCCAGATAATGGGGGCTTGGATGCAGAAAGTTTTTGTTTGTTCAGAGAGCCAAGAATAATCCCAGTATGGCTTCTCTCTCCTGTGGGGTGGGATGGGTAACAATGTGGAGTGATATATTTGAGCTGTTAACGTAGTATTATTCAGACACCAGTCAACAAGAGAGTAGTTCTCAAAGCCAAAGCATTTAAGCCAGGGTAAATGAGTAGCAGGCTGTTAGTGTTACTGCATTCCATGGGAATCACTTGTTGATTCTAAGGTGAAGAAGATTAATGAAACTTCAGCTGCTGATGGCTATTACCAGCTACCTTGACCTAAGTACAGACTGCATCTGACAGGAGCTTGTGGAGAGCAGCCATAGGCTGTTTTGCTTTTGCTGAGATGACTCCCCTGTGAGTCTACCAACAAAGCATTATTCTTCAAGCTAACAATCGAAACATTTTATCAAGGGTGTGCAGGCAAATTTTGTTTTCAATATCTATAAGACCTTGTAATTTGAAGGAAAGCTTTTCTGCATATGACCACTGAACAGACCTTTTTTACCTCCTCTTCCCCTGCTTCAGTCCCCTTATGCCAGATAAAAGGGCCAGAGCGATATAGAAGGAATCCAACTAAAACCCCTGTGTCTGGCTGGGGGAGAATTCCTCTGATGCAGCCAGTATTGCAGAGGGCTGTAAGGCTGCCTCTTAGGACCCCTCTCAAACCTTGGTGTAGGGGGCGTGCAGGGTTGGGTGAAGTATGTGGGAGGGGCAGAGCCATGCCCTGCAAGACTGCAGCGATTCCAAGCAGTACTGCAGCCCATAGGGCAGCCCTGGGAAGCTGTGGTAAGATAGATCAGCTCCTTGGGCTGTCTGAGTTACTTACCCGCAGGTCCTCTCCAGCCATTCCTCCAGGGCTGCGAGTTCTGTGTTGCACCTCTTAGAGATGCATCTCACGCTCTGTGCTCAAACCACTGTGTAATGAATTAGTTAGTTAAATATACCACTAGTAGAGTCAAAACACAAAATAATGTTCCATCTATGATGTACTATGTACTGAGCCAGCATTAACTTGCTTGGGTTCCCCTCCATACTTGGTTCCCATACTCACCCACTCCAAGGAAGGAGGGGAGGTTCCAGGTAAGTGGCTGTTACGTTTTGTGAATCACTCAGACCGGTAAGGGGTTCTGTCACCACCTGCCCTGAACCTTGGGTGCCTTAATGCTATGCTGCTATGACTCAGAGCCCTGTCACCAGTAGCCAGTCTACAAGCATAAAGGTCTCACCCGGGCTTCCAACAGCCTAGTTACTCCTCGCAGGGTGACCACAACAGCTCTTCTGGTACTGATCTTCCCAAATCTGTCTGCCCCAAGTTCTTAACTACCAGATACTCAGACTTTTCCCCTCTAGTTTGTCCCTTCAGGGAAGGACCGAAATCTGCACCCTAGTTATCAGATCACACTGGGACTCCCACTCCACACAGTTTGTACAAGAGAGTCCTGTTTGGGGTAAAAATAAAAGGTTTATTTAATGGAAAACCACAGATTCGAAGATGAAATACGAAGGGGAAGCAAATACATACAGATTACACAGAAAATAAATGCATCACCTCAGGTTTTACACTTAAAAATTAGATACAAAATCCCTTTTGTGATACAAGTTACCTATTGCCTTTGCTCAGTTTCCCAGCATGCCCTCCATCGTAGAGGCAGTCCAGCACTTAATGGACAGTATCCCACCTAGATGCTGGCCTTCCATTTCTGGATAGCCTTCACTTCAACCCCCTTTCCGTTTAACAGGGTTAGTGTGTGTAGGGGGTGTCTATCTCTCAGACTATGGTGATTCATGATGAGGAAAATTCCCTCTTTTCTTAGTTTTCCAAGACTGGAATTTTCTTTTCAGTTTCAAGTTGTTTCAATGTTTCCCATCAACTTTAGTGCCCCATCATTTGTCTTTTCCTGAGTTGTACAATGCTAGGTGCTTGGTGCTAGTCTCTTGTGTTTGAAGAGACAGCCCCTCCCTGCTTGGCTGACCATCTCTCTGTTGTGAGTGGAGCTGAATGTTGCAACACAAACTATTAGCACAATTTTATATCTGCACAAATACATATATTCATAATCACAATCTGCATATATATCTTATAATGACCATCAGGTTCAGAACATAACAAGTGTTCATAAAATATTTTACTTGGCACATTTTTATACACAATAACCCTGTATATTGCCAGTTGATTCAATTGCTTATTCTTTGAGGTGGTTCAACCCCCCGTTCTTCCCTTGGGGTTTCTGGACCCGGATTATCTCAGTGGTTGGTGAGGTGAGTTCTTGTGAGCACAGCCCTGCTGGAGCCATGCTGCCATGAAGTCAGGGATGAGCCAGGTGACCAGGCAGCAGTGCCTGTGGTCCTTTCTATGGTTTACACTTACCTCAGACAGATCTCATTTGATCTGTGGGTTCCAAGGGTGCCAAACCACCTGCCACTTCTGCAAGGAGGATGATCCTGGTTCCCCACATGAAAAAAGATGAATTCCAAAGGTGAGAACTTGTATATCCCAGCATGCACTGGGGAGAAACCTCCTTTAGAAGATCCTTGGGATCCATACCTTTTACTTTTAAGATCTTAACCAGAATCTCCTTTCCTTTGGTCAAGAAGAGAAGAATAGGTTAATTGAATTTCCTTTTATACAAGTAAATTTGTCTTTTTGTTTGCAAGAGATCAGTTAACTTCAACAACAAGTGTCAGTGTTCCCAATGGGAACTACCCAGGTGTGTTTCTCAAGATATGGTGAAAACTGTCTACTCATTATGTTCCAGTTCTTTAAGAAGCTTCCAAAGATAATTAAAACAAGTTCTTGCCTGCTGATAAGTTTTGTTATCCTGGATCTGACTTGGTATAATCTTAAATAGTTAATGTATTTTTAATGAGTAAGGAAGCATTATGCTGCTATATAGCTTGAAAGGATATCTTCAGCTTTGCAGAACATTATTGGGTGGGTGTGTTTGTTCCAGGTATAACAAACAACCTGTTTGTTCAAATTCAGCCCAGGTGGTAATTAATGAAATTTATTACCCCCTGACTGCTCAGTGAGCTATGTGACGTGAAAAAATGGGCTCAAGTCCACCTCCTAATGAGCACATTTTTTAATGTGCTAGCTTTGTGTGTATGTGTTGGTGACATTATCCTCTAGTGACTGGTCCACAGAGAATCTGAGAGACTTATTACTACTTCTGTTAGCTAACAGACTTAGAATCACAGAACCATAGGGTTAGAGGGGACCACAGGGGTCATCTTTCCATGATGCAGGATTTGTTGTGTCTTACTTGTGCTTTCCTAGACCTGTTATGTCTCTCAAGGGCAAATAGGGCATTTTTATTCGCCAATGAAGTCAAGTCAATATCAATCAAGAGTATTGCCAACCCCAAGAATTCCAAAATAATTAGTTTGTCTTAAAAATCATGAGATTAAATAATACATTTTGGGGTATTTTTAATTGCATTTTGGTTTTTGAGCTTTTAGGTTACCCTCAGTTCACATTTTCAAGATTTTGTCCTCGGCTATGAGGGCTACTTTTTATTTAAATGAACATTGTAATTCCCATGCAATCACTTGAGTCCAGGAGCTGGGGCTTTGAGATGAACATTAAATATCATACAACTCACAGTAAAATCACAAGAGTTAACCACACTGAGTAAAGTCAGCAAGATTTTTATATAGAGAGAGGATATGCCTGCTTGAGTAGTTCCAAAGCAGAAAGTTATCTGCTGTGTTAAATGTTGTATGCTTTTTTCCCCTCTGTCTCATCAACTCAACATCCATTAAGGGCTTCTTCTTATTAAACAACCTGAACTATTACTTGGATGCTCATATTCAACATCCTTGCTTGTCGCAAACGTAAATCATGGAGACCCTTTAGTTGACAATTCACTGATTCAAATGCTCTCCTGTTAGTCTAATAAGCTAATAAAGACTTGCAGGTGTATGTGTAGTAAACACACGAAGATACTGATCCTTCAACGGAGGCACTAACAATGAATTCCCTCCCAGTGCAGCTCCTCTCTGAATATGGCTTTGTAAAAATGGCACTTTGGGATTCCTTGGTTAGTGCGGCTCTGAGCTCTTTGGAGCAAAGGATTGTGTTTTTACTGCATGTCTGTACAGTGCCTAGTACAATGGGCCTCTCATCCTTCATTGGTGCCCCTGGGCACTACTACAATGGAAATAGTAACAAATAATTTCCATATCGGTTATGCTTGCTTTACAAGTAAAAGATATTTTTGCACTACAAACTGAGCCTGGATAGTGTCAAGCTGAGCTCTCTTCTCACACATCATTCCCAATAATGAAGGTTCTGCAAGGACAGATCCATCCCTCTTTTATACCAGTGCAACCCCAGTGTCTTCAGATGGGGCCCTCAGTGATACTTGTGGAACCCTGTTGCCTTAAATGTGAATGCACAGGTGTTACTAATAAGAATGCAGCGAACAATTCTGTTTATGATGCACAAGAAGAAATAAAATCGAGATCACTGTCGCTTAGCTGTGTTGGTCCCTGCAGTGCTAACAGCAGTAAAAAGCAGTTAAAAACATATTTTTCCACTAAAGTCAGCAGATAGGGCTAAATACACACAAGGAACAGGTCTGTTGAATAAGACAGTTCCATTTTTACAGCATCACTCTTCAGAATAGAAAAGCACTTTAAATAGTACAATCAGCGGATTAGAGTTAAAGGATTTATTTATATGATGTACAAAGCCAAAATATAAAACATAACAGAGGAAATGTAAAATAAAAGAGGATTAGACCAAAAACACATTGCTGAAAACTAGCTTAGAATGTTGTGGTAGCAGCAAAAAAGCTCACAGTGGAAGAGGTTTTATCTCTTATTTAAGTATTAAAACTTGTATCCTATGTGAACAAATTTTAACCTGGGAAAAGCAGGTGCAGCTCATTGTTCCTGCTTTCATGAGGTCTGAATTTGGTCTGTTATTATTGAGGTCTTAACTAGACTTCTATTTCCCTGGCAAATCTGGTATGTGGAACCTAGGAGTAAGAGCAAGCTGCATGGACTGTGTTGTTAATGCAGTTGTAGGACCACTTCTCCCTGAGAGTAATGGTTGGTCACATATCCCTTCCACTAATACATGTGGTTGACTTAAGATAACCTCAACTACTTAGGTTAAGTGATTGGCAGTAACTGGAATTTGCTGGAATTTCCACGAGAAGATAAACCTTTGTCATCAGAGGGCCTGATCCTCATTTACACTCAGTGTCCTTTACCTCTCTTTTGTCAGGAAAAAAAAAAAGAAAAACCTCTGTTAGATAATGTAGTTATCTAGTAAATTAAGAACCTGAGTGGCTCACAGTATGTGTGCTTATATGCATGCAGGAATGTTTGTACTATAGTTTAGAAAAATTTGAGATGTGGGGTATAGAAATGTAAACTAAAAATAAATTCTGCCACCTCCAGACCACTTGTGAGCAAAAAGATGCAGTAGCATGTCCATATAGTGTTGTATTGAAATTATTGTATACAGAAATAAACTGGAAAAGGTGATCAGATATTGGTGTTTCTGGTTTACAAGAAATTTCGGTATTTCAAAACTTGGTTTCATTCCAGTTTGTAACAAAACCAAATTTTTCATCATTTGTTGTGAACTAGAAATTCCAAAATAAATTTGTTTAGGACAGTGGCACATGGTGTTTTAGAAATGAAATATGTTTGCTTGGACTGGTAGCTGTTTATGGAAATTCACGTTCTTGTCAGTTTCACTGCTAAATAACAGTAGTGAAACTGACAAGAATGTTAATGTCAGTTATTAGCTGGTGGCTGTTACCAGGTCCACCATGCAGACTGCCCCTGGGTGGAGGATGCCAGGGCTTTCAGACTCCCAGGCTGCCCATTCAGGAGTTGGGCAGCCTGAGGAGCCAGCTGGCCTGGGAGTTTTGAAGCCCTAGAGTCCCCAGGGCAGTGTACATGGCAGGGCACCCCAGAGCTGCAGACCCTGAAAGCCTATCTCAGGACTTCTAGGCTCCCAGCTCCACAGCAAGGAGCTGAAAGCAATGAGAGCCCTGGCTCAAGGTGGGATTCTCGGGGTTTCTAGGTTCTCTGCTGTGGAGGTGGCAGCCTAGACTCTGAGAGCCTCAGTTAGAGCTCAGGCTTCCAGGGCTGCCAGGCTATTAGCTCCACAGCAGGAAGCCTGGAAGCCCTGAGAGTCTGGTTAAACTGGTTTTGTCCCTGGAAGAAAGAGGCTGGAAACTCATGTTTTCCACTTTTTCACTGTTAAAGGGACATATTAAATCAAATAGGCAAATTCAGAGACTGTCCACGTAGCTTCATAAACTTAATGGAATTGTCTTTTGATCCAGATGTTCAAAACATAATACTGAGCTCTACTGGATTCATATTAGTTTTGTAAGTACAACAAAAACAATTTCCAAACTTTCTTATTAGTCTAGTTTTAAACATTTCATTATGAATCTTGGAGTTTTGGAGGAGGAAGAAAATAAGGGTAAGAAACTGAAGTCATCAGATAATCTTTGTACTACTCATTGCTAAAGCAAAGGACTATAACCTTGAACTGTAAAGGTAACAATCTAAACAGCAAGGAGAGTGCTTCATTATTCTGTGATGAGTTAGTAGGCGGTGAACAAAATTGAGTATTTGGTCCCTTTTGCACCAGCCTTAGAAGCAATTTTGTAATAGAGAGCAGAGTCCACAAGGAATTGAACTAGGACTGATAGCATGTTTTTCTGTACATGGTTTCCACAGCAGAGAACATATTGCATCTTCTCTGAAAACTGTGTTGCTTTTAAAATCATGTTATTTGGTTCCTTGGGAGTTCTAGTCCCTCTTTGAGCACCTTGTTCAAAAGTAATGAGCTATCATCTCTTAAAAATTGTTTTCCTATATATAAGTTGAATACAGGGGTGGTGAGAGATGTCCAGATGATAGATGTGGAAAACACAATCCTCTACTGTTTACCCATGAAACAGCAGGCTTCTCCCACAACACCCTGCCAAGGTGCGTCTTCTCTGATTTGAAGGGCCATTTCTAGGGTGAGAGGGTAGTTCAGACTCCAAACTTATGTTTTCTGTCTCTCTGCTGAGTACTAAAGATGGTATTTGAGATACAAGCTTGTATCCTTGATGAACTAAACTGAGACCACCAACTCATTTCATATAGTCTACTTAGTAGCCATCAGATCGTAAGTGATTAGGCTGGACTTGAACCATTGACCTAGTCATGACAGGCTCCATTATCAATTCCTGGAGCCATCTAGCCCCCATATTTATATGCTGCAGCTTACTGATGTTTAAAATGGTTTATTTTTAAAGAAAGGGACAAAAACAGTAAAGACTTCTCTTTAATTCTAAGTATAGATGGTTGAGCTGTATGGTGCTCAAATGAAAGAAGCCATATTCTTTACCATTAGAAACACAGGAAAAAATAATGTTTGTCAAAAGAAAACATAACCACACAAAGATGCTTGTAAGCATCCAAGAGTGTGTTGGAAATAATGGATGACGATAGCAAATCGAACTAACTATGCAGGAGTAACCATTACAGTTCAGAGCTCCTTTAGTGCTTGTACACTTTTCCTCCTTTACATCTCCATCCCCTAGTACACAGTGGTTGGCTTCTGTATACAGTAACCAAAACCTTAAAACTTCACAAGTTTACAGTAATTATCAAATCAGATTAAGGCCCATTGTTTGCAGTTTGCTGTATGCACACACACAATATGGGACAGTCCTTGCCCCAAAATTCTCACGGTCTCGGTTAAAACAAGTTGCAGCAAGTGGATGCTACAAACAGAAGGAGACAGTGAGGATGAATCTAATAGTGTTACAAAGTGGTTGGGATACTTAATTTTCATGCTACCAGATCGATTTTTGCTTCCCTTTCTTTAAATGATCAGTCATCTTTGCATTTCCATTTAGCCAGCATGTTACCTCTCAGTTTATGAAGATTATTCTAAAAATGCTAATTAGTGGTAGCATAGAAATCAAAAGTTCTTCCTGCTAATTTTTATTGCTGCTCTCCAGCAGCTGCTGATGCATGCATTTTAGATAATGAGTTAAATTACTAATTACACATTTTGCTGTAAGAAAGAAACATTTTGTATGTAATGAACAGAGGTTTCACAAATTTTCTGTACTTATCAGGCTTTTCTGTTAAGGTCTTGTCCTCATCTCAAAAATCTTCAGACCTGGAGAGCTATCAAAAGCAGATCTATGTGAAATTTACTTAAATAAACTTGGAGGTTTGTCAGGAGTCCAATAAGACAAGGTTAATTTAGGTTCAGTAGACTTTCTCCTTTTGATTTTGGGTTAGTTCTCTTCAGGAAAGGTGCACTCAGCCTGTGATGTGCTTTAGGTACTGGATGAAGATATTTAAGACAAACATGTTAATTGTTGGGTATAGCAGCTGACGAGGAAATCCACTCTCTCTCTTTTGACAATTTTGTGATAAACACTGATCCAGCAGAGTGCAGAAAAGACCTACCTATTTGCTTCTTCAGGCAGAACAGAAACTGATTTGTTTGTGACATGCAGCACCTGATTGGTGAAAATTTTCTTGTTGGTCCATCTGTTTCTAGTCACCTGTGGAGAGAAGAAAAACCTATTATTATGGATCCTGGAACTCAAAGATCAGAAACTCAAAAAGAAACACTGGGGGTGGATGTCTGAATAAAAATAGTGATTTTAGCACAGTTCAGCTCCAAACCACTAGGCATTGACTATCTGAATGTAATGGAAGGCTGCGGGAAAGCATATTTGTACTGTATTTGAAAATGGTTTAACTTCATTGGTCTTAGTTTATATGTTCTAAAAACAGAAAATAAATAAGATACTCCTAATGGAAATGCTGGAAATTTGCAGGTAAAGGCTTTCTCTTGAGATTTCCAGACCAATTCTGCTAAATCAAGAGGTTTGGCTACTTCAGATAAGGTTCATTTGACCCAAGCCTAAACTCTTACTGCAACAGGCCTTGTCTATAATAGCAAAATTCAGACCTATAATTTACTGCACTTCCATCGGTGGTGCCATTGGTGGAGTTGCACTGGTTTAGGGATCCAGTTTTTCCTAGTGTTGACATTCCCATGTCAATAACAGAATAGTGTAGAACCCTGCGAGTGAGCATCTCCATTTTCTTTCCTCCATTCTTTCTAAAGTCTTAGAGTGTCTATAGCATTATTTGTACAAGAACTTGAAAAGTTCAGTATATAAATTCATTCCCACATCTGATTGCTCACAGTCATAGTAGCTTATAGTGAAGCTGTTGTAATGAGGGTGCTTCCTGCTGTGTGAAGAATATTTACAACAGGGGATGTTGACCTGTAAATATAGTGCAAACATTATAGGCAGCAGCCATGAATGATTTAGGCCTTTCATAAGATTGTTTTTTGTAAGTTATTTAACTTATGTATGCTATACTTCTCTATTGTCTGACTTATGCAAAATGAGTATCCTTCAGCACAGGATTCTCAGCATGCAATAAGGCATTCAGCAAGCACTGTACTTAAGAAATATCCACTGTAAAGCATGTGGACTATGATGATAATGATGGCCTTCAGTATGAATGAGTAAAATATGCAGATTCATGAATGCAAACTAGATAATTTTTTTCTGAAAAGTTGGCTGCACAAGTCAAAGCAGTCTGACTTTGGCAGCCTTACAGAGCTAATAGTTTCACAAGGATGAAATGTTCTTGAAAAACGTCTTCAGTGTATCAGGCACACACATTTTCCTTCAACAGTAAGCATACATGTCATTTCATTCTGTGTATATTATTTATTGTTCAAACACATTTATTCAAGGCTCCTCTCTTTGTTTTACATTTGAATTCTCCTATGTCTCTTTTAGAACTCCCCGGAGTGTCGATTAGTATGGAATTTTCTTCCACATTTACTGCTTGTTTTATATATTGCATAGGAGCTCCTCTAGAACCTGATTCTAGTACTATAGAACAGCCATCAGACTTCAGTGAACACCTGAACTAGTAGTCTCTTTTTTAGGGGATTTGAAGAAACCTAACATGACCCCTTGAAAGAGTCTAGTTTCACCAGCAGAAGCCTAAAGAGGAAGTGCCAGCAGTGGTTTCTTTATGTATATATTTTTTTAATTTAATTTTATTCTTGGCTGCATCAACATGTTCTTTAAAAGTGGAAGCAAAGAGGACATGGGGAATTATAGACCAGTCAGCCTAACTTCAAATTTACTAAACAATCAATTTGTAAGCATCTAGAAAGTAATAGGATTATAAGGAATGGCCAGCATAGATTTGTCAAGAACAAATCTTGACAAACCAACGTAATTACCTTCTTTGACAGGGTTACTAGCCTAGTGGATAAGAGGGATGTAGTAGATGTGATACATCTTGACTTTATTAAGGCTTCTGACACAGTCCCACATGACATTCGCATAAGCAAACTAGGGAAACATGGTATAGATGAAATTACTATAAGGTGGGTTGCACAACTAGTTGAAAGATCGTACTCACAGAGTAGTTATCAATGGTTTGCTATCAAACTGTGGGGCCATATCTAGTGGGATCTCGCAGGAGTCTGTCTTGGGTCGGGTAGTATTCAATATTTTCATTAATAACTTGGATAATGGAGTGGAAAGTATGCTTTAAAAAAATTGCAGATGACACCAAGATGGAAGAAGTTGTAAGCACCTTGAAGGAGAGAATTAGAATTCAAAACAATCTTAACAAATTGGTGTGAAATGTACAAGATGAAATGCAATACAGACAAGTGAAAAGTGTTTCACTTAGTTAGGAAAAATCAAATGCACAACTACAAAATGGGGAATAACTGGCTAGATGGTGGTAGTGCTGAAAAAGATCTGTGGATTATAGTGGATCACAAAGTGACTCAACAAAGTGATGCAGTTGCAAAAAAGTCTAACATAATTTTGAAGTGCATATCAGAACTGTGATATGTAAGACAGTAAGATAGGAGGTAATTATCCTGCTCTACTCAGCACTGGTAAGGCATCACCTGGAGTATTGTGTTATCCAATTCTGAGAGCCACACTTTAGGAAGGATGTGAACAAATTGGAGAGAGTCCAGCGGAGAGCAACAAAAATGATAAAAGATTTAGAAAAGCTGTTATAAAAAGGATGGTGATTCATTGATTGATTGATTTTCGTGTCCACTGTAGGTAGGCAAGAAGTAATGGGCTTTAACTGCAGCAAGAGAGATTTAGGTGAGATATTAGGAAAAACTAGAAGAGTAGTTAAATTCTGGAATAGGCTTCCAAGGGAAGTTGTGGAATCCCCATCACTGGAGGTTTTTAAGAATAGGTTGGACAAACACCTGTCAGGGATGGAGTAAGTTAACTTGGTCCTGTCTCAGCACCGGGGGCTGGTCTTGATGATTTCTCAAGGTCTATTTAAGCCCAATGTTTCTATGATTCTGAGTTGGGGAAAATGCTTATCCCTACGCTATGAAACATACCGGTTCCTATTTATTCCATCTGTGTAAACCAGGTTAAGGCTTGGTCCCTTTTATGTTCCAGATAACTGGAAACTTTCTATCCTTATTTGAAATCCATACTAATAAGAAAATCAGCCAAACCTCACCAAAATGCAACTGTCAATACACAATGTAGATATTCTCTTGACTGAATATTGTGCTACCCAAATCACATACATAGGGCTAGGTTGTAATTTGTTCTTGTGTGAGTGCCAAGGGATCCTCTCCCTCCCAAGTGCAAGGACACATCACGATAGCAGTTCAGGGAGCAAATCAACTGGAGAAGCATGGGGAGAAGGGACCATGGCCCCTCTAAATTGGCCCACAAACCAAACCAGGGCACTGAGAGGAGTAGTCTGTTCTGTCCTAATGGATAATGCAGCATGTACATCCCCCTTGAGAGACAGTACCAGTCTGAGGCACACTGTCTCCTGGTTCTCCTCTTGGAGCAGTGCAGCTCCACATTGCCCCCCTGTGTGTAAAACACACATGCTAGCCCATACAAAATTTGTACTTCGGCATGTCAGTTATGGACCAGCAGAGTCCTATGAATTGCAGTTTATCTGCAGAGTTGAGGACCAGGAACACTACGTCCCACCAGGTTCATTCAGGGAAGTTCATGATGTATGTTTTTTGAAGAGTCATTATTTTTGAACTCTTGGAGCGGCAGTACCAAGACTGTCTGCCCAGACCTCCTCCTCCTCCTCAGCATTTCCCCCTATTGTGGGGTTTGGGAAGGAATCTCTCCCTCTTATGGGGCTGGTAAGGGAGATGGGGTTGGTCAGATACAGCCGTCTAACTCTTTTCCCTTTCCTGTGGTATTTGAGAGGATCGCCCTGCTATAGTGAGCAGGAAAGCTGTAAGTGGCCCTTTCTGCAGCTGGGAGGGAGTAAGGAAGATTGCCTGGTGGCAACCAGTATGACTCTGGCTTTCCCAGCTCTCCATGAAACCCAGCGGTTTCCCCAGAGCATCTAGATTTGCTCCCTTCTATAGATTTGTGGGACCAACTGTCTCCTCTGTCCCTGCTGTGTAACTCTGGGGAGGAGTTGCTGGTTTGTGTTTTGTCTATCCATCCATAAATCCAGCAGGTGGTTTTCTTTTTTGGAGTGGGGGAGGGTGTCCTGGGGCTCTATAATCAATCCCCTCCCCTTTAAAAGTCATTTTTAAATTACACCAATAATAGACAATTATGTACCATGATCCTCACTCTTTTACTAAGTGAGGGTAAGGGAAAAATTGAAGACAACTGCCCTCTGATGCACATGGTTCTAGAAGAAAAGAAAGAGTCTTTTGTTTTCTCTTAGAATCATGTTAATTGAAATCCAAACCTTACAATCAGAACAGAACAAAGATGCTGTTTCCCTTGTATGTTAGCAAATGTTTAGGCAGCTATTTTAACAAACATTACATAATGTGGTCCTGATTCTCCTTCCATCTTTGCTGGTTTTAAACTAGTATAAACTTCATTGAATTCCTCATGGTTTGCACCAGTGTAAATGAAAAGACTATTTTTTCTCTCTCATATGCCCCAGAGGCAGCTTCAGAAATCCACAACAGGAATGTGGGGTTGCCCTTCTTGAACTTATGGCGGGGTGCTCACGATGGTGCTGTAATTAAACAATCTGTCCTTGGTGCAACTCTTGAAGGACTTTGTTCTTTTGCCCTTTTCTGCCATAGTCCCTGTGTAAATGTAATTTCTTCTTCAGACTATACAATCAGTCCCTGTTGTCCAGTCATAAGGGTTATGGTACTGGAGTGTACAGGAGTGATATCTGGCTTTAAGACTAAGCTTGATAAGTTTATGGAGGGGATGGTATGATGGGATAGCCTAATTTTGGCACTTAATTTGGCAATTGATCTTTGATTATCAGCAGGTAAGTATGCCCAGTGGTCTGTGATGGGATGTTAGATGGGGTGGGATCTGAGTTACTACAGAGAATTCTTTCCTGGGTGCTGGCTGGTGAGTCTTGCCCACATGCTCAGGGTTTAACTGATCGCCATATTTGGGGTCAGGAAGGAATTTTCCTCCAGGGCAGATTGGCAGAGGCCCTGGAGGTTTTTCGCCTTCCTCTGCAGCATGGGGAACAGGTCACTTGCTGGAGGATTCTCTGCAGCTTGAGGTCTTCAAACCACAATTTGAGGACTTCAGTAACTCAGACATAGGCTAGGGGTTTGTTATAGAAGTGGATGGGTGAGATTCTGTGGCCTGCATTGTGCAGGAGGTCAGACTAGATAATCATAATGGTCCCTTCTGAACTTAAAGTCTATGAGTCTATGAGTCACACTGCTGTAGTATCTGAGCACCTCAGATACTGTATTTAACAACAACCCTGTCAGGTAGGGAGTGATATTACCCCATTTTTACAGGTGGAGAACTGAGGCACAGAGATCCAAATTTTTAATGGCATTCAGGTACCTTCCAGTGTAGATCAGTGCATATTGGGATTTTCAGAAACACACAGGTACTGAACTCCCATTGAAATCAATGGGAGGGGAGTTAAGCACGAAAATTCAAGGAGGTGCCTGTCTGCACCTCTAGCCATCTAAATACCTTTGAAATTCTGGCTCTAAGTGACTAGCCCAAGAGTACACAGGCTAGCAAGTCAACAAATGACCCATCCTTCTCATTCTGACTACCATAACCAATTGTCTGTATTTCTGCATAACTCCAGTGTCATGGTGCTAAACATGGATTAGATTATTATTCCTGGGGGAATTCTATGTCAAAAAATTAAAAATTCTGCACCAAAAAAATAAAAATTCTGCACACAATATTTTAAAATTCTGCATAATTTGGCAAATTTTATTTCTCAAAACAACACTACATGATCACGCCAGTTTCAATTATTTTGGTAATTTATTCAAAATACCCATCAGCAACTATGTCTGTAATAATACAGACACACACAAAATTTTCCCCCAGGAGTAGAGAGTTAAAGAAACTGCTATGACAACTCAGTTCCTGTTTCTCTGCCCCCTCCCCCTCCCAGAGCCCAGCCAGGAGGTCAGACACCTGCGTTCTTTCCACCCCCAGAGCCCAGCCACAGGGTCCCCCCCAGCCCAGATACCCACACTCCTCCTCCCCCAGAGTCCAGCTGCGGGCCCCCCCATCCCAGATACACACATACTCCTTCACCCCAGAGCCCCGTGGCCCAGATACTCACACATACATCCCCCAGAGCCCAGCCATGCCCCCCTTGCCCAGATACCCACAACCTCTCCCCAGCAAAGCCCAGCCATGGGCCCCCCCAGTCCAAACACCCACCCTCCTACCCACCCAGAGCCTAGCTGTGTCCTCCCCCCGCCAGACCAGACACTTCCTCTACCTCTCAGAGCCCAGGGATCCAGAGGGAGAAACAGCCTGATGCTGTTACACAGACTTTGTGGAGTTTTCTGCACACCGCTGTCTCCTTCCCTCAGGGCATGTGGGGAACTGCAGCTGCCAGGAACACTCTAGCTCCCTCTCCCCTTCTCCCCGGCAGTGTCTTCTATGTGCAAGCTGGGCTCTGCCATATCCAGTGGCAACCAGTAGCACTGCAGCCAATTTCTGTGGAGGGAAGGAAATTCCGCACACATAATATGAATTTCTGCAAAATTCTGCATTGTGCAGTGGTGCAGAATTCCCCCAGGAGTAGATTATGCACTGCAGTAATAACTTATATGTTGTATTTTCTTTTTTTTAACTGGGGAGATGGGGAGTTAAAAAATTGAAATCCTCTTGTGCTGCTTTTTTCACTGAACTCTTAGCTACACATATGTTTTTACTGCACATAAAATATTTGCATGTTGTGAGGTTCATAGGTGCTTGCCCCTGATTGCATATAATTGCCATTAACTAAAGCCACTCTGATATATCAGTTGAATCTACAGTTCAAAGCCCTATTATATTACTTTCTGTTCAGTTGGTTCAGATACTGATATACTGCAATACTCTTGGGAAAATATTACAAATAGTGTTCAGCTGAAGTGTATGGTAGGTTATTACACTTCGACAATAGATGAACTCTGCTTGATTTCAAGGATTACCTCATTTGCTGCGTATCTAGTTTAATGTAGACTTCTTGGCGTTATTGCCATTAAAGTGTTCTGAAATGAAACCTGATAGATTTAAAATGAAAGGGAGACCCTTAATAGGATTTTGTGACAACAAAGAGTTTAATAAATAGGATAATGGTCATTACACATCTATTGATGGCTATAAAATTGCAGGATGTGCTGAAAGAGCTTTCAAAGAAAAGCAACTTCTTCTGATGCTAGAAAGAGTTCATGCTGGTGTCTCTGTTCCCACTTCACTGCTTTGTTTGAAACTAAACATTGAACATTCTTCTATTTTTAAAACACTAATCTCAGAAGTAGGAGATTTTCAAAGCATGTGTAATCTCAAGATTTGCTCCCTCCATCTTGAGCTGGTAGGAAGCCCTCAGAAGTTTGTGAACAACTGAGATGTGAAATTTCAACTTCTCTCACTCTCTGGAGCAAAATTGACGAAGGAAGAGAATTGGGTGGCCTGATTACATGCTCCATACATCCATTGGTAGCAAGAGTCACTTGTTAAGTGTTCCAACTGTCACAGTTCAGGGCAACTGTACCCATATTCCCTTTGTATGTCCCTCAAGGGAACCCACTCTAGGCTCCTGACTCCTCAGCCATCACCTTTCTTGGCGGAGACCCATAGCTCTCTCCCCCGGACTGGGATTTTTCCAGGCTGTATGGTTCTATGTCTACACAGGATATTCCCAGCAAACCAGACTGCCTAAAAATATAGAATCTGTGCTTTGCTTTCTCTTTAGAGGCAATGACCAGGTACTTGCCAGCAGTTGCATGTTACCATGTGGCCCTTTATAAGCAAGCACATTTATTCTTCAGGTAAAAGCATTCAAGTTAAAAATTGCATGCTAACAACCTCATCAGAGATCAACCCAAACTCCACCAAGGGCTCTGGTAGGTAGCAGACCTTCAAACCCCACCACACGGATTCTCTGTGTTTACAAGTTCATCAACGCCTCAGCTCAGAACAAGCACCCCATGCATAAATTAGTCTTTCCTTTATATGCTTTGAGATTCCAGGAACATGTAATCAGTAGACAGTGGTCCCTTCCTCAGGGCGTAGCTTCAAAAGGCTATTTTTTTTATAACTAGCAGGAGAGGAATTTGCATTCACGTCCCCCTAGATATTTCCCAGGAAAGCCACTTCACAGGTATTGTCCTAAAGACTATTCTAGTCTGCCACATTGTTCAATATAGTCCTTTGATCATCCAGGCCCACAATAATAAATACCCTTTGCATTTAATACAATGGACCCCAACAATACTTAAACTTAATTCAGTAAGGTTTTGCAAGTGATATTGCATAACATTACCACATCTCCCACACTAGCTACTGAAAAACATTGAAGTGGGCAGGAATGGTGTCCCGGGCCTCTGTTTGCCCTGTCTGAAGCAATTGAGCTTTACCCAATGATAGCATGGAAGGTCAAAACCAGGGGGGCTGGACAGTCACAAGATAGGCTATGTCTGAAGCTTGTTCTTGCCACTTGGAGGTGATCTTAAGGTTCCTTAGGGGGGTTGTCCAAATGGGGTGCCTTGTACTAAGATGGTGGCTTGGTAAATTAAACCCATGTTTAAACAGGGGTAGGTGAGGCGGAGCTTGCAGTTTAAGGAATAAATTCTGCAGGGCGACTTGTTGTCTGATAGAACCCGCTACTGGGCCAAGTTGGGCAGTCTCCTGATACCTGTTGTTATACCCATAGTTTCATTCAACTGAGTGTCTACTAATCTGGTTGGGCAGTCTCCTGACACCTGTTGTTATACCCATAGTTTCATTCAACTGAGTGTCTACTAATTTAAAAGAGCTAAATTACAGTGGGGAGCAACATTCTGTGACAGAATAGCACAAGGCAAGCCCAGAATGTTTAATGTCTCCATGTGGGCGCTCCAGGTAGAGCCAGCTAGTTACTGATCAGATTTTTTTCTTGTCTTCATTTTCAGCGAGGTCTTGGTAGAGTGTTCCTTGCAAGTCAGTGTATGGTCCACTGTAACACAGGTGTTAGGTCATCGTCAGTCTGTGTCCTTCCAGGTGAATGTTGAGCTATTTGTTGGCTTTTGTGTAGTATGGATGGAAGCAGCTGGAAACTGCCTTTTTGGTACTAGCTTTAGGTCTTCACCTTTTACAAGAGTGGCCCATCTCTGTCATGTCAGCATTCAGGACTTTTTCTAGATGACAGAAATGCTGGTCTTGTACTGCTGGACAGATTTCATCTGTGTAAATAAAACACCTGGCAGTGGTGCTGTGAAGGTCATTTGGAAAGAGATTGAATGTTGTTGCTCAAACTGAGCCCTCAGGTTTGGCTGTTTTGAGACCTGCAGGAGCTGATTTTTGATCAAAGTGAAACTTGAAAATGGCAGCTTCTCAACAGCAGTTCCACAGCCAAGACAACCTGCTTCAGTAGAACCAATGACTATTTGTACAACAGGTCTGTATGCCAGATTGTGTCATATGCAGCAGAAATATCTAGGAACATTGTGGCTCTCTTCTGCATGATCTGGAAGACATTCTCAGCGTAGGTGATGAGTGGTCCTGTGGGTTAGTCTGAAATTTCTTTGATCTACACTGAAGACATCATCAATGGTGGGGACAATTCTTTGAAGGATGAACCTTTCAAGTAATTTGTACATGCATCTCAGCAAAGATATGGGGTGGTAACACTACAGTTCTCGTTGACTTTACTACCAGTGCCTAAAACGCGATTGTTGTGCTTTGAAAAAATACTTGTATGTGTATTAATAATACAATTCTTTCAACATGTAGAAAATAAACTCAGTGAAAATTTTAAGTGGATAATTGGATAATGGATAATTGGATAATGGATGTTCAGTGCCTGATAGACTTTGTCTTACGATGGATGGCTCTTAAAGCAATGTTGGTGCCTCCTGATGTAAACCATCAATACAGTGAACAAGTGTGACGTAAAACCTTCCATAACATAACAAAACAAAACAAACATCCCTTTTTCTCTGTAGTTAATCACTGTACTGAGTACTAGCTAAAGACACTGAAGTAGAGTTGCTCTGTAATCATTGACTGCACTGGTATATTAGTGCCTTTGGCTTTTCCTCAAGATTCTTCGCTATCTAGCATCATCCAAATTAATTAACAGGCCTATTGCTTGCTTCCTTGTATGTCTTACTGCTTAATTAGAGTTACATGGCCAGGTTTGTATTAAAGTCAGTTCACCTCAGCTCACCCAAGAGTTTCTCTTTTAGTAACTCCTCTAAGCTGACTCTTGGTTTTGGTCTTTTTATTCATCATCATCGTTGTTGTTGTTGTCAATTATTATTATTATTATTTATTTTGCTAAATACCATCTAAACAGATGATGTGAAACAGTGAAGCATGATTTCATTTCATTGTTATTACAGAATATTTCACTAAGAGGCAGTAAAAAGTGCAGCGAATTCATACTAATTCTGGTTTATCTGTAGTGTACTCAGAATTGATCAGTGTGTGACAAATAGGTGAGTGCCAGTGACAGTTCAGTAGGAATTCAGCCAATGGACTGTTACAGCTTTTCATACACAGTAACACAACCATTTCTTCTCAAGCTATTTTAATCACCTTTGGCAACACTGCGAAAACTATGGGGGATTTTTTTTTAGCCATTTCAATTTTGTTAATACTACAGTGGATTTAAACTCATAGAGCTCTTTTTGTTTCCTCTTCACTGCCATGTTTCCTGTGGAAACAAGTATCTGTAAATAGAGATGTGTCTTGAAAAATGCTTCTCAGCTCAACCATGTATTTTGCCACCTGGTCAGATGTCTCACACTGGGCTATGTTGGCAGTGTGAATGGCCCGAAAGAGACCCTGTTGTGATTCAGAGGCCTGCATGTTTTTTGCCATCAGACCCAAGCCACTGTGCTAGATACATTGATTGGAAAACTCTTCTACCTACACTCTTATTGCCTCAGAAGTAATCCAATACCACAAACAAGTTTTCTTTGAGTTTCCAGTGCACATGTGGAAATGCAGTCTTCCTCATTTGTCACCAGGCATTTATTGCTGTGAATTATTAGGGATTTTTTGGGGGAGTTGGGGGTTGTTTTTTTACCATATACGTGCCAACAGGTGCAATCACATGTTGGAAGGCACTCAAAGCCAATTTTTCAGCATAGTCAGAGAGGACAGGCTTTCTACAGAGGAACCAGCATTTGCAATTTTGTGAATGCTGTCTGTCTAAACCTATATGGTCACTTGGCACCTAACCTCCAGTGATGCCGGCCAAGTAATTTAGAAGGCACATGTGTTCAGATGGCACAGCTCCACTGAAGCTCATGCTTAGAGGCAGCCAAGAGATCATCTATGAGCATCAAATGTGACTGCAGACAGTAGGATTCAAGCCAAGGAAAGCATCCAGACAGCTGTCCATCCCTATGTTATGTACCTATGGTTAAAATGGTATGTGATTGTTAATCCTGCTTTTGCCTGGATTACATTTCACAATAAAAAAATAGCTCCACATAAGTAGATGCCTTGGTCCTGTAGGACAGAGCTTAGTGTTTTGGGGGCATGGAGGGAGGAATTCTAATCTCTGTTGTCTTTCAAATAGGAAGGATCAGAATCCTTGGCCTCCTACTCACTTTCTAGCCTAACTGACATGCAAGATTTCAGCTGAAAAAAATCCCCACTGTTGTCTATCTAAAGCAATTAGTGAAGAATGCAGATATGTAAAAGGCCCGGGTAGCAAAGCTTTTTCTAGAGCTTAATTTTTCAGCATTGTTTTAGTAATCTTTTATGTATAGTAGCAAGAGTTAATGATTTTATCAATCACATTGGTGCCTTGTAAAACACTACATGCACAAGAGAAAGGAAAATGATTACCATGGAACACTCCATCTAACTTTTGAGAAATCTGCATACGATACTGTGGATTACTTTGCTGTGGAATACAAAGTTCTTCCTCTGTGTGCTATGCTGAGGGAGGGATTTTCAGCCAGATCTGCAGATGATGGAAATCACCGTAGCTCCATGAGCTTCAAAGAAACTATGCCAATTTACACTAGGCAAAATTTCTTTCCTATAAATCCCCAAAGAGCAGTAAATGAGGAAATAGAGTAGGATCTGTCCCGAACTAACAGTACTATACATTCTATATGCTAAACAAAGAATATTGATAGAACATTTGAAATACATTAGGGCAGTTGGCATTTAGGTACTAGTCAGCTCAAGGTCACATTAAACTTGACAGCTTTTTTTTTTTTACAATGAACTAGTATGTCATGGCGAACAGAGCCAGATGAAGAATTTTGCACACCATCAGAAAGCAGCAAATGTACCTTTTTGTTAAAAAAGGAACATAATATTATCTATTAATTAAACACGGTCAGTATATTTAGTGTAGTACAAAAACCAAAGAGAGACAGTAGCCACCCTAAGGCTTTTACAAACTCTTTCAGACAATTTCTGTCTCTGCATCAAAATGCTTCACTGTGTTGCTTTTCTCTGAAGGGAAGCAGTATAGGGGGAAAAAATAAGTACAAGTATCTGAAAAGTCTTCTCTGTAGTAACTGTAAAAGGCTGAAAGAAAGATCAAGAGATGGGATCCGGAGCAATCTGCCCACGTTATTGTGCTACCCAGGGCCTCATCATTTCAAAGGGATAGGAAGGAGGAGCTGCAACTCTTGCCATTTCAGAAAGCCAAACCTCTTTGTTGCTAAATCATTCTGTTCACATCAAGGCAAGAAGAGTAGTGAGAGCCACTATCAGCAAAACTAGTGGCTTTGGAAAGGCGAAATGGATATTCTAAAGTGGGATTTGGTTTGAGACACAGAGAGTGAAATTCACCAATATCAGAAGAGCATGGCTTTTTATGTTTAAAAAAAAATCAGAACAATGGGGATTCCTGTGCAGTCCATCTCGATTTACAAGAGCTGTAGAAAAAACATAACCTACCCCACCACCAATGAAAAGAGTGGAATCCCACCCCATAAAGTTGAGTGACTCTATTTTGTCATTAATCACCGTGTGAGAGAGACTAGAAAAGCCATGCATGCATATTGCAGTAAATGTTGTAGCGATTTTGAAAGTTCATTCAGTTGGGAGCTTTGGATTGGTAAATAGGGTTTCCAGGTGTCCCGTTTTTTGACCGGCATGCCTGGTTGAAAAGTGGCCCTGGCGGCTCCAGTCAGCACTACCGACCGGGCCATTAAAAGTCAGCCAATGGGAGTTGGAGGGTGATGGTGCCTGCAGGCGAGGCCTGCATGCCCTCTGCCCCCACCCCCATGACCTAGGAACCAGACCTGCTATGCCACTGACCAGGAGTCGCCCGAGGTAAGCCCGTGCCCAAAGCCCCAAGCCCTTGCCCCAGCCCTGACATCCCCCAAACCCGGAGCCCTCTCCTGCAACCCAAATCCCTCATCCCTGGCCCCACCCCAAAGCCCATACCCAGAGCCCGTACCTCCTTATGCTCCCCAACCCCCTTCCTCAACTGGCACACTGAATCCCTCGGCCCCACACCCAGGTTGGAGCCCGCTCCTGCACCCCGAAGCCCTCATCTCTAGCCCCAGCCAGAGCCCTCACTCCCTCCTGCACTGCAACTCACTGCCCCCGTCTGGAGCCCCCTCTCGCACCATGAACCCCTCATTTCTGGCCCCACCCCAAGCCTGCACGCCCAGTTAGAGCCCTCACCCCCTCCCTCGCCCCAAGCCCTCCCCCAGCGCAGTGAAAGTGAGTGAGGGTGGGGGAGAGCGAGCCACTGAGGAAGGGGGAATGTAGTGAGCAGGGGCGGGGCCATGGAGCAGGGGCAGGGCCTTGGGGAAGGGGCAGGGCTAGGGGGTTTGGTTTTGTGTGATTTAGAAAGTTGGCAACCCTATTGGTAAACTGAACCTGAAAATGTCTGGAGCATCATAAAGGGGCTTTAAATACCCTGGACTTGGGCTGGAGAGAATTCTTCTAGGGAGGAACTGAGGAGACAAACTTTCTTCTCCTTCTGAGGATTCTAATGCAAGCCCTGGTGTAGGGGGGCATGCCAAGAGTGGGACTGCTTTGGTGCAGCAGTTAGCTTATATTACAGACAACCAAGAATAATCATTTCTGGGATATATGCCTTGTAATGACACAGAGCCTTCCTGGAAAGTAAAATTGAATATTCATGGGAAGACTAATTTAAAATTGACTCAAGAGCAGACTTCCCAGTCATCTCAGAAGGGATTTACAATCACCTTCAACCCCTCCACCTGACACAACTCTGACTAGCCACGGAAGTATTCTGAACTGCATGGGCCAATTCACCATAGAAACAACTTACAAAGACAAAGGCTAATCATTCAGAGTACATGTGATCAAAGATCAGCAACCTTCTTAGCCACAGAGTGGCAGCCATAATGGGCCTAGTAAGAAGAGTGGAAGAACTCGAAGGAGGATTTTATGATATTGGGCTTTTGTAAGGAGGTCCAATACAAATCCATTTAAGAGATAATGCTAAACCATACTGTGTACAAAGACCCCTACCAGAGACAGCTTAGAAGAGACTAACTGTAGATTTTATTCAAAACCAGAGGACATCATTACCTGGTTGTCATGAACTACTTTTCCAGGTATAGAGAAATAATGTATTTGAAAGACATAACATGACGCACAGTTATTGAGAAACAGAAGTCTGCTTTTGCTCACTTTGGTATTCTGGAATAACTAGTGATGGACAATGGACCACAATTCACTGCAGCAGAATTTAAGTCAATCCAAACTAAATATGATTTTGATCATATTACTAGCAACCTACATTACCCACAAGTGAATGGAGAGGCTGAGAGAGCTATATGAACAGCCAAGAAAATCTTACAGCAGGAAGATCCATTCCTAGCTTTTCTGAGGTACAGATCAACACTTGTAGCACTTACTGGATATAGTCAAGCACAGCTCCTGATGGGGAGACGACTGAAAACTACTGCTCCAACTTTGGAGACAGATTCTTTTCCAAAGTGGCCAGACATGAAAGCCAAATCGGATAAAAGGCAAAAGGAGCTTACAAACACTTTTACAATGGACGACACTCAGCAAACTGCCAGAATAGAACATGGCAACTGTGTTCGTGTCAAATTGGGTGGATAAAAAGGATGGACAACTCCAGCTGTCATGAACAAAAATAATTTAGGACCCAGATTGTATGTGATCAAGACCAAGAGTGGAGAGTTCAACAGAAACCATCTACATCTACAGTTCATTCAACAATCAACAAAGCAAGTTCTACAGATGGCAGAACAAGAAGTGGAACGGAAGACTCAAGGATTCCAGACCAATCACAAGCAGTCGTTGCAACTACTGGACACCCAGATGACCAAGTTGTTATGTTTTGGTGATGTAATTAGAAAACTAGTATGATTCAGAGACCGTTAACAGACTGTTACATACTGAACTTCAAAGATAGCATGATAGTGCACATTTTGTAAATGGTAGGAATGTGAATTAAAGAGGGAAGCTGTATTGAAATGCTAAACTGTATTATACTGTTCGGCCACTAGGCAGCACAGTGTGAAAAATACCATATTTAAGCTAACCATAGGTATACCTGGCAGATCATCAAATATCTTATGATGAACACATCTGGTGTGTACTCACTAAGAAGGAAGCTCTGTAGCTAGTCCATATCTGGTATAGGCACATGATAGGGCATATTGGAGGCAGTGAGACACAGCACTGCAGGGATTCTGGGCAGCACTGTGGCCCATAGGCAGACAGGGACACAATACTTTAGTTTAGGCCCTCTGGTGTGTGTGTGTGTGTGTGTGTGTGTGTGTGTGTGTGTGTGTGTGTGTGTGTGTGTGTTTTAATGCCAGACGCTGCTGCAGTTCCCAGAGCATCCCTGGTTTGGGACAGTGTAAAGATGGCTTATAGCTGCCTAAGTCCCTACTCTTCCAGGGCTGTGAGTTCTGTGTTGTGCCTCTTAGAGGTATGACTCAGAACTTCATACCAAGTGTATTATGGTAAGCAACCATACAGCTGTGTGGTTTTTTTTACAGAGCTCTTGTTGTAGGTTGAAAGGATTTGAAACAGAGCTGTCTGGAAAAATTCTCAGAGCAGGGAAAATTGTCAAAAACATCATGCTTTCGTAGGTTCACCCCAGAAGCCTTTTTCTATTCTTCATTAAGTATTTGGCAAAATCAAAAGTCCTCAAAAACAGAGAAGTGATGTTTCACTGCGGGGGCGGGAAGGCTGTTGTCTTCAAAATTGAAAATTTCTATGTGGAATAAATTCATTAAATGTTGCCCACCATATAGAGTTTCAACATTTTTAATACAAAAACTGCGCTGCTTGGGAGAAATGAAGTGCTGCTCTAAGTATCTGGCTTTCATCAATTTGTTGTAAGGGAAATGCGGAATCCTGCACTTGGACCTTGATAGGAAAGTTAGAATAGTTAATGATGTTAAACTTATATCACTGATTTAGAATCATAATTACTTTTTAATTTATTTGTATTTTCAAGTGTTGCAGTTTACCTTTAAAGAAAATTAAAGTGTGTGTGTGTGTATTTGTAGTTTAAAATAAATAAATAAATAAATATTTATTTTAAACTACAAATGTCATTGCTAAAATAACCAAGCTTGGATTCAAGTATTCAAGTATCTGTTTCTAGTGACCATGTATAAAGAAAGAGAAGTAGGATTCTTTCCTCCCCACTCTTTTATAAGATTACCATGGAGGTAGAAATTGGGGGAGGGGAGGGAGGAACCAACAAAAAACAACTTTTGATTGGGGTTAGATATACTGCCAGTGTAAAACCACAGTGTCATTTTGGCTAACAGGCTTTTTTTTTTTCGAGCAAGAAGTACTTTAATGAGTGGTCAGACATATAAATCACCCTATCTTTGCCTTGGGCCTACTAACTAATTTAGAAAGTCATTAACCACTCAGAAATGGAAGAGCATGTGTTACATTATCCACTTAATATAAAATCAGGTAGAAACGTCTACTGTAACAATAAACTGCAAAAAATGTCTAAATCTATTTATAAAGCTAAAGGGAAGGCAATTCAAGCCTCAGGTCCTGATACAGTATCTATGATAAAGATTAGGATAACACCCATACCTCTTTGGTTCATGTATTTAATTTGAATGTGAAAGAAGTTTGGGTTTGCTGATTTGATCTCTTCAACTAAAATACACTTTCACTGCACCAGAGACATCATGATATATCAAAGAACCTCACTATACTTCTCATGCTTTCATAATTATGCTATATCTTGAAAGATGCAGAGCAATTAATGCTGTGTGCAGTTGCATCCTGGCCATGACAAGTTCATATCCAACCCCCACAATAGCCCCTTTTGCTGGTGTTTAAAAAAACCTATTTGTAGATGGAGCTCTAATTTTGCCTTTACATGCTGTGTGACAAATATTTTCCTATGATTTTAATGAGAAATGATGCTCTGTGATCCTCTTATTTAATTTTGCAAGTCTGCATATTCCCTGATGGAGTTCATCATATCTCTTGGGAAATTTTCCCAACTACGTGAATGGAAATGGGTTCAGGTGACTAAAACGGGAGAAACGAAGTAGAACAATAAGCATATTACACTTTCTTTTATAGGCATTTGAAGTCTTGGATAAGTGGGTGAATAAGAAGCCCAGCAGGAAGCTTTAACTTACCCTCCTGGAGCTTGCTGAGCAGAGTATTTTGGGACAAATTTTCACCAAAAAAATAAAATTGAATTACCCTGGAAAGAACAGATATGTTTAAATCACAGGAACTCTTTGTGAACTCGAACTAGTTTTTTAAAATGTAAAAGTAGATCCAGGGGTGCTGGAACAATTTTTATAGTGGGGGTGCTGAGAGCCATTGAACCAAACTCTAAACCCTGTATATAATGGAAACCACTTCAATCCAGGGTGTGCTGCAGCACCCCCTGCATCTGTAGTTCCAGCACCTATGAGTAGATCACAAGGTTCACGAAACCTTGACTCACCTATTCGGAATCTCAAGGCAGCAATCTGGTACTACACATACATAGATCTATTTGTGGAGGATCTCTTTCCAAGACTCTAATGTCCAGAATAAGTGGAATTAGTTGCCAACACAGTTCCAAACTAAGAATGGAATTTAAATTGATTTTCCTCAGCTTGGCATGTGAAGATCCAGGATATGCATCAGGGATTTAATTGCCTGCAATAGCTATTTGTTGCCCTCCATATTTATTTATTTTATTATGCAACTTGGATTCCAGAGTTCTTTACAAATTGTGGCTGTGATCCCCAGCTGGTGTAAATTGACTTAGTTCCATTGAAGTCAACAGAGCTACACCAGTTTATATCAGCTGAGGTGGTGGTTCTACATGCATAGGTCAGCAGTGATATTTTTGTAGCGAAGAGTTGCAGCCTGCTAACAAAGGACATTTTTTCTTTTTACAAAAAGTACCCGCATCCCCAGACAAGGCCTTGATTTCTAAGCTCTTCACTGAAAGACCCACACACAGTAAGGTGCCTGGAAGTCATTTATCTGTAGTGAATGCTGCTGAAATTTGAATTGGTACTGAGCTCACTAAACCTTTCACCTTGTTATGAACAGCATCTCTTTAAAAGTCATTAGTAATCCAGCATTGTCCCAATCTGTCTATGTGCAAAAACCTCAGGCTTGTCTATATGCAAAAACCTCAGGCCGTGCAGAGGATTCACAAGAAGAACTTATACTCCATCCACATGTAGTGCAATAAATAATTATAGGAAGTAGACATGAGGTAGTCAACAGGTGGACCGTGGGCCAAATCCAGACTGTCAGATGCTTTTGAATGGACTCCGAAATCTTTTTATTTACCTATTATCATTGTTGTTGTTTTTTTATTTTCTTCTTTGGAATCTGGACCTTGACCAAGAAATTTGAACTTTGACAGAAAATAATTGCCTATGCATGAAGTAGACCAAGTAAATGGGTTGTGCACAGAACATTTCCCAGGAGCTGGGGGATGGACTCTTGTCTCCGTCTAGCACATTAGTTATAATTCTACTTAGACAATCATTCCCCCACAAGCAGCTTCCCATGGCTGTTGTATTCCCCACTTCCAAGGGGCAAGTAGGGGTAATTTAGATTGATGCAGATTCACCAGCTTTATTATCCAACACCCTCACCCCACCCCTCGCATGCTGAGGCAAGGGGAGACATTGTTGAACACAAGCTCTTCACAAACGCTTTCTCAGTTTCCTCTCAGTAGAGCCCCATGAGATCTGCTACATTTAGGACCTTCTGGACCCGTGAAGGGGATGAGGGCAAGCTTCTTTAGATGATTCTGCATTTGTAAGTTTTCTCAGTATTAGCAGCAGATCTGTAGTCTGCTGTTAGGGATCACAGTGTTAAGTGAGTTGATACTATAAATTCTTGAGTGTCAGGTGCAGAAGGCAGGCTAGTGGGTGAATGTTATTCAGTGATTTGTCTTAAAGATTCCACTATTATTTTCTTAGTAGCTTTTTTGGTTGACTGATTCTTCCTGTATGGGATCAAGTTGATTTGGGAACAGGTGTGACAGGCAGCATATTTAGTGAAACGTGTAAAACAGAGGTGTCAAATTGCCACGTCATTGATCTGGCTTCCATGACAGATTCAAATTCAACACAGTTCCATTTTATTTAATGTTAAAATAAAAATACAAAGTACATTTCTCACCTGTATGGTGGTGGAGGTAATTTTCCAAATGTGAACTAACAGAGAGCTGTCTTAAACAGGCACATTAGCTCCAAGCTCTGAATTGATCCCTTTCACTTCAGTGATGAGCTACATTGAAGCTTAATGATGACATTTTACAGGCCAGGTTTTCTAAAAATTTAGTTAGGCAACTGCTAATGCACAATGTAGATGTATGACTAATTTGTATGCGCAGTTACCACAAATGCATGCATGAGTGGCCAAATAAACAAGGGAGAGGAATAGCCCTGCATAATTTTTCCCCACTTAATCTGAATGCAAAATGCAACAGTAACTTTCCTAAAAGTTTAGTAACTATAGTAGGAGCCTTATTATTCCCTTTATCCCTCCTACTATCATCAGTGGCAGGTATACTGTGGATCACAAGTAGTATACAATCCTGAGTTTGTAAGCCCAGCCTCTGATTCATTTAAAATGTAATTTAGCTCTCTTTGACATTCCTGTTCTATAGTACATCACCTGCTACAAAGATGGAAGAGGAAGCCGGGCTGTAAGTGATATTTCAAAGCTTACGAAATGGAAACACAAGAAGACTTAGAGAATTCCTAGCATCGTACAGCCGTTTTCCCCCTGTAAGAGTAAAATCTAATTACTAGGTCATTGTAGAGCTGTGACAGGTGCAACAAGATTGTGTGTGTGCGCACGCCTGTGGCATGTGCGCTATAGATCAGACTTCATGACTCCAAGGAGCATGATAGAGAATACCTCTCACACTCAACAGCTGTGAACCAATTGCAAAATGATACCATAGCTGTCATGAATTACGAAGTGTTAGTAACGGCAATTTGGCAATGCTTTTAATAAGAATCCAAAGATTTGTTATGACAGGGAAAACAAATAATTAAAAATGTACTATACAAAACAATCATTTGCTTTAGGTTCCCTGTCCATTATATGTATGGCAATAGACTTAAATTGAATGTAGAAAAGGGGAAAAAACTCTTTCCATGCACAGTATGTTTGATTTAGGTGTCATGAAGTGCAATAGCAAGTTTGTTGATCAGGCGTTTGCTGTCATTTTAAGAAAACGGCCATGGTAATAGGTAGGCTACTGTTTTTTGTTGGATAAGGGTCAGAGTGCCATGATAACTTCCTGGCACCTCGAAGATTGTTTTAAAGTTCAGTGATATATTATCACACTGTGCAGTACTTTTGAACTTGCTGACTATTTTTCATTTCTTTCTAACAATATTAACAAATAAAATTTCGACCTTATTCTCCATAAAATATTATTTTAAAAGACCCACTTTTCTAAACTCTCCAAACATTGTCAAAGGTTTCTAACACTCTTTAGACTTATGTTGATTTCATGTTACCTGTTTGTATCTCTCTGTTTTTACACTTGCTTATCACCATGGTATCTGAGTCCTAGCATACCAAAGAGCTGAGTGCTGCTGCTCTCTCCAGTAGGGTGATACTGTATTTATAAACATGTCTTTTGAAAGCTTACTAATAAGAAGAAAATGCTTCCTATTTTTTCTATCATGCATTCCAAGCTTTTCTGGTAATGCAGAAGGTATTCATTTGCCATGTAATAGTTCAGCGTATGTCAAATAATTTTACAGGCATCGAAATCTTGACTCAATATTGCTGTAGGTGTTTTTATCATCATTTTCCTAAAAAGCTTTACACAGGAAAGACAAGAGGAACACACTTCTTTTGTTGTGTGGATGGGTGCTGTTCTCTGAATAATAAACCTCCCGTCGCTCTTGGTTATAATCGTGTAATATTGCACATGCAGAGCTCAGGATTTCCAAACCCGGTTTTCAGTAGCAATAATAACCTTTCATGCAGAAAAGGATTTGCATCTAATCATAGAGTTGTGTGCGCCTCCAGTGGCTGATTTAGAGTTAGTGGGGCCCCATGCTCAGCTTCATTTTGGGGGCCCCTCCTTGGGACCCAGCCAAGAAAAAGAACATTCTCTCTTATCTCCCTCCCACCCCTGTTTTTCAATCTTTTTTTCTTCATCCTCCTTCTATAAATTTTTTCCACAGACCACTTGAAAATCGCTGAGGGTCTCGGCGGACCACTTAATGATCTTTCCAAATATTGCTTGTACCGTTAGCTAACTATTGTAAAGCACTTTGGATAAGAGCACTTTATAAAAAAAAAAGGTAAAAAAAAATTGGGGTGCGGGGTCTGGCCAGGACTTAGGGTGCAGGAGGGGGCTCAGGGCTGGGGGTGCAGGATCTGGGAGGGAGTTAGGGTGCAGGAGCAGGCTGGGGGTTGCGGTGTAGGGTCTGGACAGGAGTTAGGATGCAGGAGGGGGCTCAGGGTTGGAGCAGGAGGTTGGGGTGTGGAGCACTTACCTGGGGCAGTTCCCATTTGGTGCGAGGGGTGCAGGTGGGGATGTGAGGTGGGCAGGAGTCATGGTGGGCAGGGGACTGGGGGTGCAGGGGAGGTGCAGGAGTCAAGGCAGGGGGCTGGGTGTGTGTGTGAGAGGGTGCAGGAGTCAGCTGTGTGTGTGTGAGGGGGGTGCAGGAGTCGGGGCTGGGGGTGTGCGGGAGTCAGGCCAGGGGGCTGGAGGTGTGGGCTGGGTGGCCTGAGCAGCTCACAGCAGGGGGCTGAGGGGGTGGTATGTATAGGGGGAGTTCGGGGGCCCCACGCCCCTGCCACCTCCCCAAGCGCACTGCGGCCCCTCTCCTCCCCATCCCTCCTGGAGTGACCTGAGTGCTGGCAAACAGCTGTTCATCAGCTGGGGAAGAGCTGGGAGAGGGAAAGGGAGGGGTGGGAATGCGCCATGCTCTGGGGAGGAGGCGGGGGAGGGAGGAGCTTGGCTGCTGGTGGGGGCTGAACCTGCTGCAGGAGCCCCAGGAGCCAGCAGGACCAAACTTCTGCCCCTGCAGCTGCCTGGCCCTGGGGCCCCCTGTTGTTGGGGGGCCCTGTGCCAGGGCACCCTGTGTTTCACTGTAAATCCACCTCTGTTAGCCTCGTGGTTTTGCTGCTCTGGCCATTTGAGATCTTAGGCATCTCATCTCTGGCTTTCAAGTAAAAGAACCATTGCTAACATGTTCGTGAACATTTTTGACTTTTGTAAGTATCCAATTACAGATTTTTAAGAAGGTCTCCTAGGGGTTTAACAGTTGCTAAGGGAACACTGTTGGAATGATCCTTTGGTTGTAGATGTTCCCTGGTATTTTTGGTAGGATTTTTTTTCCCTTTGTCGGATTCCTGAAGGGGTGTCTCTCTCAAGTCATGAACTTTAATATGTAGAATGGAGCTGCTATTAATGTAGGAACCTTGTTCCCACAAAGTCCATAATAAATGAAACTTGTCCAATATCAGTTTCTGTTTTAGCCCATGTATTAAATGCAATAAAAGTCTTGCTGCAGCGAACCAGATTGCTGTTAAATGAAAAGCCCCTGCTGACATATCCAAATGCACATATAGGACTTCATTCTCTACCAGTACTCCATTGATGTATTATTATTCTGTCTCTGCCTTAATTATGGAGATGCTACTAGCAAGTGTCTGAGTGTATAAGGTGTATGTGTGTGCACACACTTTGTCTGTGTCACACAAAATGTGTATATGTAATGAACTGTGAGATTTGTGATGGGGCAAGGCCAGATGGCTACAGTAAAGTAGTGAGGAACAGGTATGTTAGTCCTAGGCTAAACAAATCCCTGGTACCATGGTAACCAAATGGCAGTTGCTCCAGGTTAATCAAGACACCTGGGGCCAATTAAGATCTTTCTAGAAGGCAGTGGAGATAGCTACATTGATTGGGACACCTGAAGCCAATCAAGGGCTGGCTGGAACTAGTTAAAAGCCTGCATGTGAGAGGAGCTGGGAGCAAGAGGCTGAGGCTGAGGCTGGACTGAGGAGTACAAGTGTTATCAGACACCAGGAGGAAGGTCCTGTGGTGAGGATAAAGAAGGTGTTTGGAGGAGGCCATGGGGAAGTAGCCCAGGGAGTTGTAGCTGTCATGCAGCTGTTACAGGAGGCACTATAGACAGCTGTGATCCACAGGGCCCTGAGTGGGAACCCAGAGTAGAGAGTGGGCCTGGGTTCCTCCCAACTCCTGATCAGACACAGGAGGAGTTGACCCAGACTGTGGGTTCCACCAGAGGGGAAGATCACTGAGGTGAGCAAATCTGCCAATAAGCGCAGGACCCACCAAGCTAGAGGAGGAACTTTGTCACAGATTATTTTTGTGTATTTAAAACACACCATTCCCTTAGTTGCCTATACTCAGTCATGTATTTTTATTTTCTCTATTTCTTTTTTCCTTGTTAATTCACATTACAATAACATAGGTCCCCTGAATTAGCCTGCATGAGATCTCTCTAGTCTTTATCACTATGTTAAGGAGCACTTACTGTTCTGTGTGCATTTTTTTTTTACATTGTCTTTATATATGCCTTTCCCCCTTTCTCATGTGTGTTTTTTTTTCTATTTCTATGGGTACCTAACTTGTAATTACAATTTATTTTAACAGTTTTGGAATGGCATACTGTCTTATTTGAGTTGTAATGATTGTGATTATTAGCTGTTGATTTTTTGATTATATTGAATAATCATCATACAATAAAGTAAGTATGTGGCATATGTATATTGTACTGAGTTGGCATCAATATCTGCCTGGCAGTAGGAAGAGTGTGATACTGTTTTATTGTGCTCTGTAGTAAAGATTAGTATACTTTATCTCTTCAAACAGAAAATCAAATCCTAATCCAGCTTTCTCTCTGAGGCAAGAATATGTAGTCAGCTATTAGGATTTCTTCTTTTAGATTGTCTGAATTGTCAATCTGTTAATACCACAAAATTTAACTAAGGTGTTTCCCTCAGAAAAGCTGATCATGCAACTAGCCTATTCTCATTGTTCAAAACATACAAAATGACCTTCCCTCAGCTCACATTCCCTTCCACCTTCCTCACTCAACAAATCTCATCTGCATCAGTGAGAGAGGAAGAGGAGAAGTTTCTCATATGCTCTCCTTATCTAACCCTTCCAGGTAGGTGCCCCAGTCATCCCATCCTATCCCTTCTTTTGTTATCCCTCATGCCCTCTCTTATTCTTCCCCTTAACCTCTCGCTCTCCTCTGGCTTTTCCTGTCACAGTACAAGCAGGGTTTAGTTTCTCCTATCTTAGGAAACCTACCTTTTGAGCCCACTTACCTCTCTAATTTCTGTCCTGTCTCCCTTCCATCTGTAATCTCATTGAACATGCTTTCTACAGCCACTGTGGAGTTCCTGTCCTCTAATTCAGTCCTAGACCCGCTCAAATCCCACTTCCATCCCCTGCATTCCATTTAAACTGGTTTTGACATTCTCTAATAACCTCTTCCTAAATTCAGAACCAATATGCAGAACCAGTATTCCATCTTCGTCCTCTCTTCCATGTCAGCCACCTTAGACACTGTAGACCATGCACCTCTTCTTTAAGTCTTGTCCTTCATTGGCTTCCATCTCTCTCCTCTCCTGGTTTTCCTCCTCCCTCTCTAATTGCTCCTTCAGGAGGTCCTCCAGTGAATTCTCCCCATTGCTTCTACAGCTTTTGGTCCTTTGTCCCTTTTTTCTTTTTCCTCTAAAACTTATCTTTTTGTAATCTCATCTGCACACACACATTCAACTACCATCTGTACGCAGATGACTCACAGGTCTGGAGTAGAGAGGTAGATCGATCTCCTTCTTTCTAAAGGAAAATCTCTGCCTATCTCTCTGGCATCTCTTCATAGATGTCTAGCTGTCAGCTCAAGCTCAATATAGTTAAAACAGAGCTTTTACTCTTTCCTGCCTCCACCTGCTTTCTCAATCACTGAGGACATTATCACCATCCTCCCTGTTACTTATACCTGTAACCTTGGCATCATCTTTGACTAGTGAGAAGTCTGTCTGTGTCCTGCAGATTCTAAGATGTGGCTTTTCCTATTCATTCACACAGCTAAACTCTTATCCAGGCTCTTGTCACCTTATATCTTGATTACTGCAACATTGGTCTCTCTGGCTTGCTCATATCCATTCAGAATGCTGCTGCAAAGGTCCATTTGTCTGATTGTCCCTTTTACCATGTAACCCATCTCTTTGTATCCCTCTACTGGTTCCCTCTTCTTTATTGCTTCAGGCATAAGCTGTTGTATTCATGTTCAAGGTTCTTTAGAGCCTGTCCCCACCTATTTATTATCTCTAATTCACTATCAAGGTCTTGATGCTCCTCTCCAATTGGCTCATGATCCCAGCCTCTATTGCCCACTTGTTACATTTTCAAACAAGCACCTTTGTGCTTTTCTCCCATGCTGACCCACATGCTTAGGAGGAGCTCCCCATTAACATCTGCAAAACTAACTTTCCTTCCTTCATAACCCTCCTTAAAACTCTTCTTGGCTAGGATGCATCGTATAACTCAGAGGCAGCTTGTGTGCTGACACCATTGACTATCATGTTGACTGATATTGTTACATTGTTTCCTTGAGTTCCTGTGTCTCTGTTGCCATCTCTTGGGCCATCTTTTGTTCAGTGTTTGTACAGCACCTAGCCCAAGGTCTATGCCTTGGACTGCTAGACACTGTTAATACAAATAAAAAAATGACACATGCTGGAGAAATGTGGCATTCAGTTTAAAGATTGATTTGTAGGACGTTATTCCGACGTATTTTGTTCACATATTGCTTGTAATTCTCCATGGAGAATTACAACATCTGTGTAGAGGAGCAACCACTTAAGTTTTATTTTGAGGACTTAAATGAAATTTAAGTAGTGCATAGGACTTATGATGGCCCTCTGCACAGTGGTGAATTTAATCTCTTTTGCACTTAGTGTAAACAATTTTTAAAAGGGTTTTTTTTTTGTGGGAGGTGTTCTGCCATAGAGATATATTACCAGCCTTGGTAATGCACCTGAACAATTTTATTTTATTTGGGATAGGGTCTGGGCTTAGCCTCAGAATTCCTGAACACAAGTGAAGTTTTGACAAGATATATGTGGATGGTAAAAGTTCAGCACTAGAATGTTGAGGTTGCCTAGGGCTTTGTTTTGGGTTTGGATAGCACACGCAATGTCATTATTTGATATGATAGACTTTTTAGTGTTTCTTGAGCAAACATCGCTAGGTGACCTTGTTGTTTCAGGGACATTTTTCTTTGGGGTTTGTGAGATCTGTCGTCTTTGTCACTGTTGACCTGTAACGACAAATGTGTCTGAGCTCATGTGAGTGTGCAACTACTGTAATAATTGCTTTTTATTACTTTCTCCCTAAACCAAAAAGATGACCTTCAGCTGCAATAAGTTTTTTAACACACATACTTAGGATAACTAGATACATTCTGATGATGTTTGCTTGCTGCATATTATCATACATGATTTCTTTTTCAGAGCGCATTTAATGCTGCTTGGAGACATACTTTGAAAACCTTATTCTCAAGCTGAATGGATATATTCTATTTTTAAACATTAGTAGATGTAGTCTCACCAAATGAATGATAGTAAAATTGTATATTTTCTACCCTTTTTATTGCTTAGATGTATGTAGATGCTATATTGCAATATTTGAGTCCTTCATTTTAAATGCTTAAAATTAATTCAAGCAGATTTTACTGTTTTAAAAGCAGTAGTTCACGACACTGAGCCCATTGTTTCTGTGATTGTAAATACTCCCAAATCCTGAGTCTGCAGAATGAGACTACCACAGTATTAGGGAGGAAATGTGTCTGGTGTTTAAAGCAAAAGTCAAGGAGTGAAGGCTTTTGGATACTGTTCCTGGCTTTTGTCACTGACTTGGTGTGTCAACTTAGCAAATAGCTTAGAATATATTTTCTGATGTGGGTCTCTAAAATTAGACACCAAATTCCATATTTGGGCACCAAAATCACAGACTATATCTTCAGAGGTGCTGAGTACTTATTTTGTTAGTAAAATCAGTAAATTATTTCCCAATAGACCTTTCAGTGATACTCCTCACTGTGATGTATTGATGCATCAATTGACTTATCTCCAAACACACCTGTGAGGCGGAGTAGTAATATCCTCATTTTACAGATGGGGTAAAGTTAGGCACAGCAACATTAACTGACTTTTCTGTCAGAGCTGGGAACAGAAATCAGATTTCCCAAGTGCCAGTCCAATACCTTAACCACGAGAACTTTTGCTCTAGGAAAGGCTTCTTTTCACTGTTCATCTCTGAAAATCTAAGTAAGGATTTTGGTACCTAACTTCAGGTACCCAAAACTTAAAAATTCTCACCTTAACATCTTTACTTCATTTTATCCGTCTTTAAATAGAGATCATAATACTTACCAACTAGTGTGCTATTGTATTAGTGTTTATAAAGCCTTTTACACTTGCTTAACAACTTTTATCTTAAGCTCTTTAAACATTATTCTATTTAAAATGAAGATAAGATATAGTAAGGAAAATGACTGCAAAAATGCACCTGCTTACTCAGTGAATCTTCTCCCTGTATGCATATCTTTTATTTTAATTTTAAAAACAATGGTTTGCTACTTTGTACTCTAGTTAGAGGGACAGAACTAATACTGGTCTGTTCATGTAAATTGAATTCTGTTCTGACTTGCTAATTTTCAGCAGAGTTGTGAATTGAAGCCTTGATTTTTGCATCATGCTGAAAGAGATGCCTAACTTTAAGCCCATGAGTAGTCCTGTTGACTGGTAAGTTTAGGTACACTGAATGGGGACCTAGATTCCCTTTGCAGAAACTATATTATTAATGTTAACCGGTGAGCAAGAAGGGACCCAGCTTGACTCTTCAACTTGAGTTAGTAATTTTTAAATGCTACTCTAAACACTTAAATACTTGTTCCAGGATGGATGGGAATTTCTTCACTGTGTCAGTGCCACTCATGAATTGCTCAGAGGAGACACTTTTGAATAGTCTGAAGAATCACTGCCTGCCTCTTCCTCCAATGTTGTCTGTTCATTCCTCTCAGCTCCTGTGAGGCTTCCCCAAACTTTCAAAAGGTTCTTGTAAAGGACGCCAGCTTCTTGAAGATCTCCTAATAGGAAGGCTATGCGGAAGGGGACTATAAGTCATAGTGGCAGGAATTAGGGTCTATTTTCAGGGCTTGTGTTAATGGAAAGAGTTGTGGGGCTGTAGGAAAGTGGTGAGAAAAGCCTCAAGAAATTCAAGCTGAGAAGCTTTTGGTTAACCTCCAAATTTTTAGATGCTTAATCAAAGTCTTTAAGGGTCAACTTGGAAAAAATATAAACTGTTTGCAAAAGGCATTGTCCAAAGTAAGCAACCGAGAGACTAGTTTTAGCACAATGTGATCTGGGAAGGATAAAAGTTATCAATGAACAATCTTTAAATTTACATAAGATATGACAAGATTCTGTCAGAAACAGGTCTGATATTAATAGACCAAAATTGTGACTTTTAGTTTGAATGGGGAAAATTTGACACATTGCATTAAACTTAAGGTGACTAAGAGTGGAGTGTTGAGAATTCAGATTACAAATCCAAACAGACATTACAGAAACCTAGTATGAAAAGTTTAAACTAAGCAGCAAGTAGAAAAAAGAGGAAGTTAGGGATTTGTATCAGAAAAGGAGGTTTTGTTTTTAGTGGTAGATTACAAGTATATGCAGTTGAAACACTTGAGGTATTGATAATCATGCCTTTTGAGTCTTGAAAACTGCCCAGCAGAATGAATTTAATAACTTTTTCATACTTAAACCCTCACATCATCTTCTCTTGCTTGCTTGGTGGAGAAAATTTAAAAAACCAAGAGGACAATACTAAAGATACAAATCCTTCAGAACAGGCTCCCTTTCTTTTTGTTTTCCACTAAAGTGCCATACAACTTGTCTTTGCATGAAAAATAACTAACACTCATTTGTGTTTAGGAAGTTTTTAGTTGACCAGGAAAGTCAATCTAATGATTCAGTATTGTCTTGGACTAGTACTGCCGCCTTTCCACAATGCAGATGATGTTGATCAAGGCTGAGGTATGGAAGCTCACTTGGAATGGGGGTGTGAAGGTGCATACTGAAACCTAAATGTACTAAGTATCATATTAAGCATGGTTAATGGGAAGAATCAGGGCACAGGGGGAAGTCAGGGTTTGAGGGGGAAGTCGGGGTTGGTGTTCTGCATGGGGAGTCAAGGGAGCTACTGAGACTCGGCCAGGAGGGAAGAGCGGGCACCCAGCTCCAGGCTGGGAAGGCAGAGTCCCAGTGGCTTGTGCCTCTCTGGCCAGCGGTTAGCTGCTCCTGGCCTGATCACCCGGGTTCCTGGTTTCTCTGCTATTACATTTAATGACCCATTAAGTGAACTGCCTTGATGGGATATAAGTGACGTTCCGTCTAACAAAACAGTAGCCTGGTTGCCTTGACTTAGCCTTGTTTTGTTACATATCACAAGAGTGATATTGTCATAGCTAACCAGAAGATTCTCCAATACCAATGCTGATCTGACTGCTCAAGCATGCACCACTGAAATGAAAGGTGATCTAGGTGATTTCAGTTGTGTATGTCAGTCCTCAAAATGTTCACCCAAGGAGGCTCCAGCTCTTTAGCTATAGTCACATTAGGTTTAATTACTACTTTCTTAGAATTCCCAAGCCCTAGTCATTGTATGGGGCAAATTGATCAGACTCTTATCAGTTCCACTCTTCTGCCAAGCACACTTACTAAGCAAACAGACTGGAATAGTGAGTAAGACAGGGTCAGTTGTCCAACTCTGTGAATCAGAGGAAAAGAGCAATGCAACCAAGGCAAAACAGAGTGCACAGAAAGTCAGCAAATTTCCAAATTATGTTCTCAGTGACATCTGTGCAACCCCACTGCTTAATGAACAAGTCTATTGATGAGGCACCAGAAGAAATAGAATATAATTTTCTGGCTCTTCTCTTGACTTTATAGGGCTAACAGGAGTTAAAGTAGTAAAGCTTATATTTGTCATTAAAATCAGTGTGTGACTGGATGCACACAGGGAGTAGATCTGAGGAAGAAGGTGCCATCTTTATGTAGTCGCATTTTGGAATAGAACCACTGTTTAAGAAGAACATAAAGAGGAAAGATATCATGTGGTGTAGTTAAACATTTTTACAACAGATTTTAAAATAAAAAGTGAACAAAAATATGTATGCAATTGTGTGCATAAACTGCATGTGCGTTTAGAGCTGTTGAGTGCACAAATTACATAATTGTGTAAGTAAAAGATCTGAACCAGCCATTTACTTGCCTGCGTTAGTTGAACAGTTCTGTCACAATGTTTTTCCACGATTTGGGATGTGCGTGTGGGGGAGGGGGCTTGAAAGGATTTGATTTTTATCAGTAAATATTGGTAAAGATGATTTCACTGTAAATACACAAACTGATGAAAAAATACTTAGTCAACATTAGAAGAATGCTGCTTGAGGGAGTTTGATTTAAGGATATTTACTTTGTATATTTTGATGTGATATTGACAATTTTTGTGTTAACTGTTATGAAGCTTTAACATTTTGAATTCTAATATCTACTCTCATTAAATCATTTTTGTCTGTGCCCCTCATAATTTCCCTCCAATTGTAAATATTTAAAATTGGTAAAAATTGAAGAAAAAAGACTTAAAAGCCATAATTTTGAAGAACTGTGGAAAATTTACATCAAGAAATTGAGAATACTTAAAAATCCATTAAAATCATTAAACATGAACATGGAATTCTGCCAAGCCCTTGTGTGTTGTATATACCTTTTAAAAGATTAGGGCAGACATTTGAAATAGATGGGGAGAAGAGCTACATTAGGGAAATTGTGACAAGAGGAACTCTGGATTATACTGAACATTTTCTCACTCTTCTAGCAGTCAGCTAACATGGTGATTAGAGTATTAGGGTCTTATCCTGCATATTTCTGAGCACTCCAGCCCTAATCCTGCGAAGTGTCCAAAGTTAAGCACATGCTTAATTCCTTTGTTGAATCAGGACAAGAGTGCTCAGCAGCTTGTAGGATCAATCTCTGAATACCTAGGAAGATAATTGTCTCCAGAGTGTCTACTTCATCCATACTTTTGTAAGTTCCTGGCAAAAAATATAGGATTGGGAGGATAGAAGGAGGAGGTGCTTGAGCTCTGAGGCTCAAGCACCCACCGAAAAAAAATGGGGGTGCATGGTACCCACGGGGCCAGATTAATCGTTTGTGAGCCCCAGTGCCCAGACTGCCCTCCCCCACTCCACCCTGAGCCTCGCCCCACATGGCCTCTTCCCCCCTCCCCCTACATCTGCCACTCTCACAGCTGAGGGTGGGGCAGAGAAGAGCGAGCAGGTGGAGGAGATGGAGAGGAGTGAGCGGCAGGTAGGGCTGTGGGGAGGAAAAGGCCGGGCAGGGGCGGGACCTCAGGGGGAAGAGGCCAAGCGGGGGCAAGGTCTCAAGGGGAATAGAAGCAGGGGGCAGTGCCATTGTAAACCCGGTGCCCACAAGCCACGGTGTTGCTGACAGTTCCACCCAGAAAGCTATACTGAGACCTAATGTCTTTAAACTGGGATGTTAGTGAAGACAGCTTGTAGGTGAGTGCAATTATTTTAATATACTGTAATTCATGATAATATAATTATGTAGTTCATTACTATTTGAATTATTTAATTGTCAAGATACCAATGATAGACACACATTCAATAACTAGAATATGAAAGAAGTGATCAAGATGCTGAAAATAGCTGCCCCCCCAAAACTGGCAGAGCCCCCACCCAAACACCATATCTCTTCAAAAGCACCCCTCGGCAAAAACAAAAGTCAATGCCTGTGACAGCTATAGAGAGTTTAGTGATACTTTCTGTGCAGGATGCTATATAAAAATTAATAATTTATCTACTAAGCAATATCAGATCCAAGGCTTAACAAAGCAGTATTTAACACTTAAGATTTTACACACACACACACACACACACACACACTATATTCCAAGACTGTACTACTTTTCCATAAGAGAAGCAACAGCTTTCCCACCACAGCCCATCTTGCCTAAGCAATCCAAGGGCTAATGCTGTTCTTGCATACATATATGCACAGTTGTTAGTGACGCTAATGGAAGCCATCTATACATTTGAGGGTGGAATTCAGTCCCAAGAAAATAATCCCAAGGTCCTGTATAAAAAGTCTTTACTCGGACCAATGCTCTTCTAACCAAGAATGGAAGCCTTAGACACCAACATTTTTCAAGATCTGGTTGAATCACAAGGATTTTGGCCAATAATCTGTTCAGTAAAACTAAACCACGCATCTCACTGATGAGAAAACCAAAATAAATAAGTACGCTGAGCCTTTGAAAATCTGTACTACTAAGGCTCCTTTGAAAATCTCAGCACGCGTGTGTTTATTGCACAAAAAGACAAATGGCATCACCTAAACACGTGACAAAATTCAATAAATCCTCTTATTTTCTGTTTATCAGGGTATTTATATGGCCCCAGCACCATACTATCTCATAGGCAGTAATGGTTTTATCCTCTCAGCACTCTGGGAGGTATTGAAATATAAATGTATCTCACTAAAGAAGCTAGTGCTTAAACAGTCAAGGCCCAATGAAACCAAATTGGGGCGGGGGGGGAGGAGGAGTGTGTAAAGATGCACACACATCTGTTATGTCCACTAGAAAATCTTTCAGAAAAACATTTTTAAATATTACCCTTAAATCAGACTTCAAGCTGTATTTGGCACAAATTTGCAAAATATTTCTATCTGGCTTCAAAACAAACTGCAGAATACTCATATGAATAATATTTCAGCTGAACAAGGTATAGATCCTTATTCCTCACAATCAAAATAAAGGCCAACAACACTGTAAACAAAACTTTGTCCAAAGGGGAAAAACATTTTACAGAACAAATTGATTGCATAGCTAGATAATGATAGCTACAGTGAATGTAGTAGTAAAAATATGAAGCTGTAGCCTATCCATTCACTAATTATCAGTACACAACATAAATGTTGCTTTGTCAATTTTTATCCAGAAAATACTCTCATAATGAAATAAATATTTCCTTTTCTTTTGTATACCCTTATCTGGACTGCACCATTTTATCTCGTAATGGGCTGTTGTACAATAGTAAATATTTTATTTCTCTGTGTGGTACCCAGAGAAGTCAGATTGTATCTGTTTAGATCCCAATAGTGGAAAAAGTTTAATTTCTCTGCTATAATATAGTGGGTACAATAGGTCATACTAGATAAAATAACTTTTTTTTTCCCTGCCACAACAGTGCGATTGTATCAGGAGCAGGCATTAGCTGCAAATAAAAATTGAGTCACCCAAAAAAGTACTTCTTATTTTGAGATGTCATAATCTTTTGTAAAGATGTTTTTGTGATAAAGGAAGATGAAGAAAAAGAGCTTTGTACTTAAACGTGCCAAACAACTCAAAACTATTGTGGGTATTTTCATGTTTGGCTCACAGTGCCACAATGAGGTTGGATTAAATACTGAGGACACAAATGATGTAGCTAGTTGGCTCAAAATGATGGCTTATAAAAAAGTTCTGTGGAGTTCTTTCAACCCAGATCCCATTTCCATGTGTAGTTTAAGCTAATTTATATTGGTATAGCGGAATTTCACTAATTCTCATTTAATCTGACAGAGCCCAGATCACTGACCTTCAGGACTTATTTCAGGGGCCCTATCTGTTTTTGTGTTTTAGGCTTTTTTTCTATTAAGGCTGTCTTAAAAGGAACGGTTGGAATCCTGAGATGTTTTGCAATTCAGGGAGTTTCTTGTTTTTCTTAGTTGATCTAGTAAGTGTATAAATATGAATTTATTGTTCCTTATACCTCAGCGTTCCAGTTTCACAATGATGGGTGGTCTAGAAATTAAAGACAGGTATACTTATGTGCCATACATTTTTATACACTTCATAAATAACTTACACAAAAAAGCGGATCACAGAATTTTATGAATTCAGGCTAGTGCATCACAAAATGTACTTTGTTCAAATGTTTTGCCATTTGCTAGACATTTATCCAGGATCAATACGTTTCTGAAATGAAACTTGGTAGCTTCATTACTGTAAACTGTCACTTCCACTTGTGGTAGTCTTCACTGATCCACCAAAGAAATATCCATCCAGTTTCCACTATCTGACTGGGAAATGCAGACAGCAACTTGGCACGGGTGGCTTTCGAGTTTGAAGGATGTAGTGAACACTTTTGTGTCAGCATATCTAGGAAATAGAGTTCATCCATGGATGATGGATGTCTGGATAATTCTTCTGAGAGAATTGACACTACTAATATTACATTGCCAACTATACCTCAGGAGGAAAGAGGGTCATCTTGATGAGTGCTGTTGGGCAGAATGGTACTAGTGGGAAGAGAGGACGCACTCACTTTATTATACCATTGGTAAGGGTCAGAGAAGAGGATATTGTTTGCAGGAGAGAGCTCAAAGGGACAAGTTAGGGATTTTGGAGATTCTCAGCAGCAGAAAAGAGAACACCTGGTAAACAGCACAAACCGAAATTATGGTTGCATTTTTTCTGTTGACACTGGTGTCCAGCCTGTGTAATTTTATCACCAAAATGACCTTAAATGGCTGGGTGCCTCCTCTCTGAGAAGCAGCATTAAGTACACTACTGAAATGCATATGTTCAGAAAAAATGTAAATGAGATACAGCATGGCTTAGGTGGAGGAGAGTTTTCTTCAGCATTGTACATGGTTGGAGCATGTACATCCATTGATAAGAAGTGGAGCTAATCAAAATTCTGAATTTCCATCTTGTGGGAAAATACATTTTAACATTTGTTTTTGTCCCAAATTGGAATGAAAAGTTTAAATTTTGAAAATTTGATGAAAAAATTCTAAAACATTTAAATTTCAGAAATGTCAATGTTTTGTTCTGACAAACATTGGGGGATTGGTCCTGCTTTGAGCAGAGGGTTGGACTAGATGGCCTCCTGAGGTCCCTTCCAGCCCTAATATTTTATGATTCTATGGGTCAGCCATAGCAACAGTAGCTTTCTATACACCACAATGTGTATGCAGAGATTTGAGGAGGGCTTCATTGTCAATACGGTAATATGTTCAGAAACCACATGCTGTCAGAGACAAGTCTGGTACTCTCCTTTCTCTTTCATGGGTTCTTTGTATCAGACAATAGCCAAAACTTGTGGTAAGGCAGTGAGTTTGATTCCTGACTGACGCTCCTCAGGCCAAGGGATACTGGAACTGCCATGCAGTCAGCACTTCCCCTTTGGATAGGGGAGAGAATTCCTTGCATTGCTGGATAGTCCCCTTTGTGGCTCATTAAAGAGCAGCACTCGTGGTCCCCCCCTCAAATGCATCTCTTATTTTCTTTAGTTAGAAGGCTGTGGTATGAGGCTATGGTGGTTGAAGTGTAACAGGAGGGGTAATTTGTGGCAGTTTAGGATTTTGAGAGGAATGTAGTTGTTCCAATGTATTTTCAGGAATTAGTTTTATTATTTGAGAGCATTGTTAGATTTTTTGCTAGGAAAACAACAAGGAAGAGATTCTTCTTTTGCAAGGAAGAGATTGCCCTACTGACAATAGAAAAAAATTTGTAAACAATAAAAATCTAGTTACAGTTCAACATACTTGGAAACATGACAGATTAAAGATCTTTAAGCCTGCATTACAGAACCCATTCATTCAGAATCACCGTTGAACAACAGGAATATCTACTGATCCAGAGCCCCATCTCTTCTGTGTTAAAGTGGGTCACAATCACAAAGGGTCTTTCCGCTTCATCCAGCGCTTGCAGCTATTCACTGTCTCTCTCACAGGCACACAAGTGAAATTGTGAGGCTTTTATGAGGTTTTTCACCTTTTTGACATGTCAGATGCTAACAACTCAGCACACGTTTTGGGAAGAAATAGCTAGATCACTTTGAGAAAGTTTTAGTTGCTTTTCATATACAATTCAAAAAAAGAAAAAAGTGTTTATGCTGTATGGTGCTGAGACCAAGGTTTATGACATTTAGGAAACACTGACTCATCCATGCAAGACTGCAAGGATTGCAAAACATCATTCATGATTTTAGCTTATGTCCAAATGTGGAATTTAATAGAGATGAATTCAGAGGTGCCAAGCAGCCACCATTTGGAATGATGGATGTTTTTTGCCTCTTGCTGGGATGGGTCAAGCCCAAGTGAAATTGCCCGTTGTTACAGGGTCAGGACTCACCACCGCTGGCGCCTTCCTCTGGTTGCTCCGGGAATTAGCTCTGTCCACTGCAGAGCACCCTCAGCGCGTGGCTTCTTGTCCGCTGTCCATTCTGCTCTGATTTGGGACCTGCAGTGCTCTCTGCTCGGCGACGTCCACTTCAGAACACTGCCCTCCAGACTCACCCCTTTCCGGGGGAGAGGTTACCAGCAGTCTTTGGGACTCACAGCTGCCTGAGTGGCTAACCGCAACCCACAGTCTAGCCCCTTAGCTCAGGGGCAAGTTGCAGTCTGTATTGGCCACCATCTTCTGTGGCCAGGTGCCGTATAAGGTGGGGAAGGGGGAGACCCAGGCCTGCCGGCTACTCTGGGTCCCAACCCAGGGACCCTCTAGAGGCAGCCTCCTTCGTTTCCCCTACTGTCCGCTTTACTTCCCTGGGCCACTTCCTCTTTGGCCTTGTGCACCTCCTTGGCCCTTTGTAGCAGGGTCTGCAGCTTGGCAGGTAACGGGGCTGGAGCTCTCCCTTCCTCTCCTGAGCCTGCCCAGTACTGCTCTGTCTGAGGTGCAGCTCCTTCCTCAGGAGCTGGTCCTTCTCCCTTGTCAGCCAGGGAGAGACTGACTTCTCCTCTTCTAGTCAGTCTTTATATAGGGCCTCACCCGGCCCTGATTGGCTCCCTACAGGCCTTTGCTGATTGACTGCCGACCTGTGCAGCCTCCAACCCTTTTCTCAGGGGGTGGGATGACTGCCCCAGCTCAGTTTATAATAATTTGCACTTTGAAGTGAAGATGATAAACATTGGGGGGGTGGGAATCTGAGTTCATATTCTGTGACTTTAATTCAGATTTATAAAGAACATATGATGATAAAAGCACCTATTCCAAGCTGAGTGTATCCCTTACATAATTTAAAAATCACAACAGAAATGGCAAGCAGAAATCACTGAACCACCACATATACATACCTGCACAATGAGAATTAAAAGAATTGGGGATAAAATATCTAACAACCATCTCTGGTGCGACAGCTCTTGAATAATGTCAGTATGGAAAGCAATGTCACCTGCAAATCATACCACCCTGCGAAAAGATGTATTTACAGAAAAAGTGGAACCATTTTGCTAGAAGATGTAGGTTATCTGTCAGCTCTTCACCAGCGCTTTTGTTGTTCATTTTTATTTAGCTATTTTTATGTATTTAACAAATAGCCACCAATAACATGACCACATAGGAGCACACTGTAATATCATAGGCCATATAAGTAAGCTTTTACACAGGAAACTCTGTACATATGAAGTTCAAACTTCTTGCACTTGGCTTTAAGGCTCTGTATCCATCAACTCCGGCCTGCAACTCTGCCTCGTTTCCTTTTCCCCTTGATGCCTCTCCCCGTGATACTTGCTTCTGCACCTCTTCATACAGATACCTCTGTGCTTTATTTCATGGTGACATACACACCTTGAACACTTTCTACAAATCTGTTCCTCAATCTACCACTTTTCTCACATTCAGATCCCTCCTAAAAATTCACCTCTTTGGCAAAATCTAAAAGAAGAAGATAATTCAGCCCCCAGTCTTACAGAGGTCCTTATTAGCAGTACCCTTTGCAATGTCAGGTCCTAAAATAGGAAACTAAAACTTAGAAAGGGAAAAATATATTCATTGAGAATTATAAACAAACTGAGGCTCCATGTGATTTTATTTACGTAACCTGCTCCTACCCTAACCTGTCTTCCGCTTGTTTATGATCACCCTTACTTGTTATATTTCTAAGGGCTAGCCTGTAACCACCTTGGAGCAGGGTTCTGCCTATCTGCTCTTCTAAACACCTACAACACTTCTGGGGACAATGCAAGTAACAGAATAATACTAATTAATACAAGATGTGACATAAGCTGCATACACTGAGATGCCAAAGTGTGTCTAGTTCACATACAATACATTAGAAGTATGCAGGAGAGCACAAAGGTCTGTCGATTTTTCTTTATAAATTTGTATACACAAAAAAAAATGGAAAAACATTTAGCGATAGTAAAAGATACCAAGCTAAGAGCCCTGAAAATTGAATTCCTGTTTCCACTAAACAGGTACACTGTGATACCAGTAGCAAAGGAAGTTGTCCCTGCCCATGAGTCTCAACCCTGACCTAAAAGGATGTGCCTTGAGGAATGAGGGTAGTTTTGTTTCCATGGCCATTCAGTACTTGGTGTCCTCTATATATCCCAACAAGGGTACCAATTGTGTTGGTGTTTAATTATATGAATGGACAATGCATTCTAGGAATGGAGCTGTAACAGATTTAATTTAATATGGTCCTCCATTTACCAGATGGTATTGACTTTAGGTAAAAACTAACACTGGCCAGAGATGAGGAGTCCTTTTTCAGAGAAAGGCCCCATATCAAAATGTACGAGTCATGCACATTGTTAATGTGTCAAATATAAATAAATATAATCCAAAATTTGGTCCTCTTGGCTCTGCATTTTTCTGATAGCCCATTTTTACCACACAAATCCTTCTGCCAGACTCTACAACACCTTTTATGATACAGTTATAGTATTCATTTCTCCTTATTATATATGAAAGGTATATTTTATAAACCCTGCTGATAAAGCACCTAAGCCATAAAGTGCTTAGCCACGTACTTTACTTGTAGTCCTGTGTGAAACCCTATCACCTCTGAACGGAAAACATGACTCCAGTGTTTAATTTCATCGTTGTGTCACCAGATACACTTTCAGAATTTGAAAAGGTTGATAAGGAAGATGAAACTTGACATGATTAATGTATGGGGTCTTTCAAATAAATGAAAATGAAAGAAAAAAATAAACTCTGGATTTTCTTCTCCCTTCAAAAGATTGGGACACAGGAAATATCTTGAAGTGGCCTCAGTAGCTGATAGAACTGTAAAATCAACCAATGAGCTTCACCACAGGCCACATTTTTAATTTAAAGCCAAGATTCAAACTCCAATAAAATGTACTATGTTGGGAACAGGATAGAAGGTATCAAAGGCCTAGAACTCATACTTCAGCCATTGTTAGTTCTCTACCATAAAATAAATAATACAAAGAAGTTCTGGAATACCAAACCTCTTCCCAAAACCACTGTCAAGACTGTGTAATTTTGTAGCACCATACCAGAGACGACAAGGCACGCATCTTAAATGATCAGCAGTTTTCTCCAAACTGAATTTTGCACACACCTCATGATACTGTATTGGACATTACCTTTATTACATATGTAAGCAGAGGCTTACCCGTCATATCTCACATGCTATCAGTTTCAGTACTGTTATCTTAGTATATGGGAAAGCATAGCAAGAACAAGATATTACTCTTAGGTGTTCAGAAGTCTAAAAGATCTCAATTTGACACTGAACAAGGAAAAATGGGAATTTAATACAGCAGTGCTCCAGTTGCGGGGGTGGGTGGGACGACACCTTTTCTCAGATGAGCGCATAAAACCAAACTCATGTGAGGTGGCTGTAAATTAAAGATGCTCAAATTCCCCATGACCGTTAATGCTGTCAACTCCTTTCTGAGCATGCTGCTCTTGATGTATCAAGGACTTTCCAGCTGTCAGTGCACCTCACAGAGGACTAACTTAATAAGAGCTAAATTTGAATGAATTCAAAGGCAGAAATTATACAGTTTAAATACCTGAGGGGGGGCATTAATCAATGTTGTGCCTACCAAATTTTAATTCCTACCTGGAGAAAAATTGACAGTGCATGCAAGTCTAACTGAATTTGTGTTTTTGACCTAATATTCATGCTGGTCAAAAATATTACAGGGTGATTGTATATCATACAGGAGGCTTTTTTTCCACCATAAATCATATGGGAAGAAACCTTGTGATGCTTTTGTCTTTCTCTGGAGCAGTGAGCCACTTGTGTATTTTGTTGTGAAATTTAATCCCCGTTCAAACAAAATTCAAGCTTTAAAATTTTGAAAACTGGGGATTATGCCTGCAAATAGGACATGTTCAGTCAAAAATTGATCTGCTTTCTAGCCAAACCTGCAGTATTTCACTGGCTTTTCATGTAGTTGGAACACTTTTTGAAAATTGAAGTGAAATGTGAAACCTTCAGATTTTGAGGCTTTCTAATTTTGTTTGGGATACTTGGCACATCCCTATTCCTTAAAGTCACATGGGTATATTTTACAGTAACCCACGCCCTTTGAGTTGTAACTCAGTTCTTGTCATTTTTGGTTTTTTTCTGAGCAATAGTATAACCGGCAGTGAAATTCATACTTGTAGCAAACTGGCTGGCTTTCAACTTGTGCTACTTTAGGAGAGGTAGAGTGGCATGAAACAATTTTCATTTTCAATATAAAGCATATTGGTAGAGCAGACTTCGTGCAGTAAGCTTCAGCCACTGCTTGTCTTCATTTTTGGATTTTGTTAACAAAGGTAGATTATTTTACTACCCACTCATATTGAGCGTTGGGCATAGATAATTATTAATACTTGTCAATGACATTTCAAGAATTGTAATTTGATTCATCTCCCAACAGACTTTGAGTAGTATTCTTTAAACTAGAGTTTAGGGCAGTCAGTCCTGTGTGCCCACACGGGTGAGTAAGGGGGTAAGGAGCCCTTTTACTCTACTGTGCTCACTACCTAGATCAGGGGTTCTCAAACTGGGGGTCGGGACCCCTCAGGGGGGTCACAAGGTTATTACATGGGGGGTCGTGAGCTGTCAGCCTCCAACCCAAACCCCACTTTCCCTCCAGTTTTATAATGGTGTTATATAAAAAAGTGATTTTTATTTATTTATTGGGCGGGGGGAGTCACACTCAGAGGCTTGCTATGTGAAAGGGGTCACCAGTACAAAAGTTTGAGAACCACTGACCTAGATCATGGGTAGCAGTGAGAAGGGCAGAACAGAGTCTGAGTCAGTCTGCTCCTGAAGCAGCACCGCTCTGTGCTGTCCTATCCATGGAGTGTATTGTCATTATGTATTTAATTTTGTGCCATCCCGGGCTCCAGGCATCCTTGACGCTTTATTTTATATAATTATATACTTTACCAAACACTCTGTCCAATTTCTCATCGTACACAGTACCCCAAGCAGCAAACATTGAAACAAAACTATTTCAGCTATGTTCCCAGACTATACAGTAGTTTAAAGGGACAGTCTTTGGGTTCTTAAGATTATTCCCTATAGCCAGTGCCAAGCTCAGTTATAGACTTTGTCCATCAAAATGCCTTACAAAATCCAGTAAGTAATACACCTATTAAGTAGATGAGCACTGTGAAGTATATTCATGCATGTGCAAGTTCACATGTATATTTTGCTGGTTAATACAGGTCATGTACATTTAATAGACTCATAACAGTTAGAGATGGGAAAGACCTATAGTTTAGTCAGGTTCTCTCTGCCAATGCTTATTGTTCCCTACAGAACACTCTCTCCGGGGCTTTGTACAACATACATTTGAATAGCTTCAGAGACAATGATTATTTTCCTTTGTTAGATTGTTCTATAGTCCAGTTTGAGGTTTCTTAAAGTATGGGGCAGGGCCACCAGGTGACATTGAAGGATTTCGTTGGGAATTTTCAATACTTCCACTGAGTTCATTGCAGCCATGGAGGGCTAGAGAGATGGCCATAACAACCTGTATTGAGGCCCCTAACCCACCTTCAGTGCATGTTGGAAGGAGAAGGAGAGTGGCTGGATAGTGGTAGTAAATAATTATATTAGGACAGTGCCCAAAGCCCCCAGTCAGGATTGGAGCCCCATTGTGCTGGATGCTGTACAAACACAGAAAAGGTACAATCCCCACCCTGAAGGGCTTACTTAGTGCCACTCTTCATTCCCTATTGATAGTGGAAAAGGAAAAGTGTTGACACTGAGGATCATGCTATCTGTTCTCAGCACAGGGAGCTGGGTGCCGCCATGTTTCCTATTCCCATTGGAGCACTGAATGTACTGTCTGAGAGGGTAGAGGAAGATCTGGTGTGCTAAGTCTGGAGAAAAAGGACCAGAGATGGTGAGGGGAGACAAGTGGTACAGATGGAACTGAAGAGAGGGATCCAGGACTTTGTGTGTGGAGAAAGGATCAGGAGAGAAGAGACAACTACTAGCTGCAGAGAGAAAGGAAGGGGAGGAGAAAAGTGGCAGTGATTAGAGGTTAATGGATGGTGTCGGTAAGGAGGAGAGAGTAAAGACGTTTGCGGAAGGAGGAAGTGGTTGAGATTGGCATGAAATGTGAGGAGGAGGAGGAGAGAATAATGGGGACTAAGGAGAAATTGAAGGAAAATGAGGATAAGAGATGTATACATTATTTTAACATTAATATAAAGTGGAGTTCTACAATAAAATCCATGTAAATGGTGTGGGGTTCATGTGTGGGAGGAATGGAGGGGTACAGAAACATTCACCAATGGCAGATATGGGTTGATTCCTCAACAAAGAATGTATCCTTCAGACACACACTCATTGGTGAATTACATACACTAGTAGTCTGGGCACAGAGTATCAATCAGACCACTCAACATCTATCATGCCCGCCCTGACAATAGTTCATACAGGATTTAAGTCCTTTACAGCAAGCCAAGCAAGACTGAAGTAGGAGGGCAGATGGGAGGACCCACTGTAGTTAAAAATCAGTAAAAGCTGTTGACAGTGGGGGTTGTCTTGTGAATTTTGTAAAATGGCAGCAAGTGGTTATGTGTCAGTAAATAGAATCCTACACTGTCCAAAAACACAAGGCTTGTTCGTGTCCTCTAAGGGACAGTATGCACTGATGCTATACCTACCCATAAGATTTGTGAGTATGATTATGTTTGCGTAAATAGTAGATGATTGTACATCATAGGGATGGAACGAGCCTGTAAAATGCATTTGCCAGATTTGAAAATAGATGTGTTTTAGGTATTTTCAAAATGTGTACATGTTAACATGTGACTATAAATGAGTATTCTATAAATGTACTTTTATTACAAGTACACTATTAGAGCTATTCTAATGTTAATGTTTACTGATTATTGTACATGAAATATAATTTGCTGACAGTAATAGGTACTGGATGCTGAGTGTTGCATCAAAGTAAAAAGAAAAATCCATATCACATTTGTATGTTTATAAGTACCATAAAGCTCCAATAAATTGGTTTCTTAATTGTTAGCCAATTTTGAAAGGTGTTTTTAATGTAATAGTTGAAATTTTTAAGTAGAGCTGATGAATTCTGCAAAATCTTTAGCACAAATTTTTTGCTGAATTTTAAAAAGAATCTGCTTTGGTTGTGCTCAGTTTTACTTGCACAGATGTTCATGGAAAATGAATTTTGAATCATGTGCCTGAGTATTTTATAGAAACTGAATTTTAAATACATATGAGTGGGGGAATATTCATTGCTAGAACTACTTGCATGTTCATGCAATCAGGGAACAGAAACAATACCATGTGACTTATCTGACCTCACAAGTAACCAAAACAGAACAAAAAGTAAATTTTACATAAAGAATACTTGACAGGAGCTGTTTGCGCCGATTTAAAATAGTTTACTCAATGTATTTTTCACAATTTTTTAATCTTGAATAAGGAATACCTATGATCTAAGTACATGGATATTTCTTAAGGCTAAATTCTTCACATACATTTGTTGGGAATTATTTACTTTAATTACTGTAGAAAACTCTGCTGTTCAGCTCTGAGTGGGCATAACTGTTCCACATTCCCTCCTGAATGGAAGAACACTATAATACGAAATTCATCATTTACCAGTGCTTACTGGTTATTTTGGTTCCAGAAAACATATTTGTTATATATCAGGTAATGGTTCTTCCTTCCCTCTCCCCTCTATTATGTACTACACCTGAAAAACAACACCTACTATAACATTATTCAGCTCCTGGGATTAAAAAATACTGCAATTTTTTTTTCATGTGTCTTGATTGCAAATAGAAGCACACAAGATGTCTTAGCTGGAGAAAGACACTGAGCTTGCAGTTGCTTTTTGGGCAGGAAAGGGATCTATAAAAAGCAAACCCAGAAAAGTAAAATTACATACACACACTCAAACTATGCTTTGCTTGTCAGAACAGTTGTGATTTTCGTCTATAAAGTTGCTTCTGGGTGGTGACTCAAGACCCCTACATTTTCTATTTCAGATGTAATTTCCCTCATTCTCTTCTTTGGTGTCAAAATTATAAAAAGACATAGATTGCACATTGCCTCAGCAGAAATCCTGTGAGCCAACACAACCTTTTCAGAATTCCTTTTTCTGATTTCTTCATATTTTGGAGTGAATATATGTTGTTGTGTTGGTTAGGGGCTTTTTCCTGTGTAGGAAGGTTTTGTTAAGAGTATGCTGCAAATTTAACCAAAACATTTAATGTGGCAGTTCTTTCAAAAACCTCTGCCAGCTGAAGCTAACTGAGCTGCCTCTTTTCTTTACCTTCGAAGCACTTGCTGGACTCGATGTCAAATCTTAGTCATCAACTTTTGTCTGTGTATTTAATGAGCTGTGTTTCAGGTTACAACCTTTAGTGCTTCACTGGTACATAGGAAAACCTTGCAGAACTGAATCCTACATTAAAACAGCAGTGATATCGATTATCTTCTTCCCTTGCTTAAATAAATATTTTCATCTAGTGGTCCAAACTCATCCCTGAGGGAACTCTGTGCAAGTCAGTGGAGTTCCACCAGAGATTAATTTGGCCAATACCTCATCATGTGAAGATGCACATATCTGCTATAATGGGTACTTCAGCCAGCTTGGGGCATAACAAGACCTGTTACTTAGTAGCAGCACGGGAATGCCCTGTCCACTGAAGTTCCTTCCAGTTTTTTCTGCCTCCCCAGAGGCCTATGGCTCAGCAAACCCTCCCCTCCACACCCCCGATAGAGAGCTTTTCTGAGGAAAATGTCAGTTATTTTATTTCAAATTGTTGACTGTTTATGCTCACTAATGTGTCTATTTCCCAGCCATATCCCAGGGCTGTGATTGCTGTTCACTATATTGTCCCATCAGTTCTGCTTCCCCTTCTGAGGCATTTGTGGCAGCTGGTGCCCCTGCAGGATTCAAGGAGAGATCTAAATGGAGAAAAGCTGGAAGTGAAAAAGTGTTCATGTCTCCTGCTTTTCCCCCACCCCCCTTATTGAGTGTTTCATTGGGGAGTATAGTCGGCCCTGTAGGCAGAGTGCATTTGCCCCCAACAAGCCAGCCTGGGCAGAGTTGCCTCAGCCTCCTTCTTCTGCACAGGAAAGCCAAGTTAGATTGGAATAGATCTTGAACAGGTCTCGAGCAGAGAATTACATGTCCCATCAGTAGTATAGATGTAACCTGCAACTGATAGCTCTGGTTCTTCCTCCAAGCTGTAAGCAGGCTGAAGTACTTTGTGAAAGCATCTGTGGACCTTATTATTGCTCCCCCTCCTCCTGCCCCAAAAATGGAAATTGTCAGATAAGCACAGATGCATTGTCCTATTCCTTGAGTGAGTAAATATCTAACATTTTATTTTGAGATGGAGAGTACAAAGGAAAATCTGACAGTACAAAACCAACTGCTTGTAGCTGATTAGAGTCTGTACCTTTTGGAGTTTGGAGATTTTGAGGTATCTTCAAACTGTGGCGCCTTATGTTTTTAACAGATTTTCTTCAATCCTTTAATAAAGAGAGGAGGAGGAGAATACATGATAGGTACAGTGTGGAATAAAGATTTTTGAGGATCGCCACCTTACTTATGAGTGGTGAAACCATGAGTGAGTTATGCAGTCTCAGTATCTGCCAGTTCTCCCTTTATACCATGAAATCATGTACTCTGTGCCATGTGTTGTTTGAAAAATCTGTTTTAGAGAAGATCTTTTTGGTATAACTTTTTTGGGGTTCCTCCACTTTTATGACAAGTTCTCTTAGTACTAAAGTCCAATTATAAAGCCCTCACCAGGAGTGAAAAAATGAGCAATAAAAGTTTTGACACTTTTAAAAATTACACAAATTCATTTTTGTGTATATATAAAGTCCATCTTAAAAAAGTTATGCTAAGGCAACATTATGGTTAAGCAAAGTAAAAAAAAATGTCATTTAGAATTGCTGTCACAGACTTAATTCATATGCCTAGTTAGAACTAATATGCACGCTTGTCGTCTTGGTCACAATCAGTGGCAGTGTGTCTTAAGAGAGTGGGATACAAGTCTTTTTGTATGGTGGTGGTGGTGCAACTAAAGCCCAGTCTGTCCATAATGTTTTATTAATTATGTGAACATTATATGAGATGCAGGTGACATGGCAGCTGTAGCATTTACAGTTGTTATGTGGAATGACAAGCTGTGTCATTAAATCAGTAAAGCTGTCAGATATATAAGGGATTCATTTTTTTGTCTAAAAATATCTCCTTAGATAAACTTAGTGAGTTTAATTTTCTATGAATGGTAAGAGTTAATATTTAAAACTAAAATCCAGTAATTTACAGCCTATGCATAATGTAGTCTTTGGCAACTAAAGAATTTCACTGTAGAGCTCTGCTGATATTCTGATCTACAGAGACCATCTGTAGATGAGAGAGTAATTTGCCTTTCATGCTTTCTCAGCCTTGAGCTTCATCTAAAAAAGATTACCTTGATATATATATTAAAAAAAACCTATTCAAACAGGTGGCACTTCAGCAATGCTGAGTGGCTGCGGTTTAAGGAAAGGAGTAGTCTTAAACAACCCAGTTCATTTAGCTTTTGGTTTGATCTGTATTCTAACAAGTTAAAAGGTCAATGTAATTAACTGTACCAAGCATCTAGATCTGGTCAGGAATTATTCAACTGAATGCTTTGAGACAACCTGGCACCCCACTGTTCACCACTGTCATGTAATTGGGTTATGCCTTGTGAGGTATCATTCTAAAAGTCTTGATCTGCTAGACATTAATATCTCATTGGATTGTATGTGCTATTGTTGTATGTGAAGTTATGAAGTTTGGCTCTGTATGTGTTAATGAAACATGTTGCGAGGTTGAAAACATCCACAAGTAGCCTTTCAGGTACAACATTAAAAAAGCCAAACAATGTTAATGACTTATTGAGGAAATGCACAAGCACAAGGATTACCCCAGCAACAGTACAATAGAAACCTCTCAGAGATAGCACTACACAATGGGAAATGTTTGACCCAGGTCGCAGCAAAAGAGCTTTCCAGCAAGTGGGAAGAAGATATAAAAGGGGGGAAATGACATCAGGATGGTACCTCACTCTCCCCACAACACCACACCTGGGAACACCTGAGGAACAAGGACTGAACTGTGGGAAGTCATGGTCCCAGGCTAGAAGGATTTCTAGCCTGTGTATGAAAACCTGGAAAACCCAAGCTGCAGAGCCAAGACAGCTTGTGTCTTAAGCATCTACCAGCCTGTTTATCACTCAGGGCGAGAATTTGCTAATACATATCCTACCTATCTAGTGTGTTGAGGTCAGTTTGTGGTTTTGTTTATTTACTAAGTAATCTGCTTTGATCTGTTTGCTATCACTTAAAATGAATTATTTTGTAGTTAATAAACTTGTTTTTGTTTTGTCTAACTGGGGGCAGAAAGCTGTTGTATATCTTCTTCCAGATTGAGGGAGGGGGCAAATGTCATGGGTTTACACTGTACCGTTCCCTGTGCAGCACAAGACAATATAATTTTGGGCTTACCCTTCAAGGTTTGGGGGGGTGCACTTGAGTAACCGGGCAATTCCTTAGCTGATCCTTCCCATGCAGAGCTGATCTCAGCATCTCTGTGTGTAGCTGCAGCTGGGTGTGTCCCTACCTATATGTGTGCTGGAGGGGGCTTGAGAGCTTGTCAAAGCAGTACAGTGTAAAGGGAGCCCAGGCTAGTGAGCCAAGCAGGCTCAGTGGGACCCCAGTTCCAAGTGGCACCCCAGGGGAAACCCATCACACGTTTTTCATCAGAAAGTGCTGATTTGTCAAAACCCACACTTTTCATGGAAACATCTCTGTGTAGACAAAACTTTCATTGGGAAAGGTTTCTCAGGTCTAAGATAGAATTTCTGGAAAGAGAGAGAGGGGGGGAGAGACCAGCATTGTCAATAGCCCAATAGAGAGAAGCTGCAAGACCACTGAGAAAAGAGGGGGGCGGGAAGTTTCTCTGTAAGAGAAGATGTCTGGGATGGCACAAAATCGAACAGCAGAGAAGTGAAATTGTAACTCTTGTGAACTTTGAGTTAAACAAAAAATGCAAATCATGGGTGGTGTACCTTGAACATTTTGAGCAATTTATAGCCTGCAGTTACAATCTAGGCAGAGTGTGAGTTTCAATATTGATGACAACAATGGGTTTGAAGGCATACGGACTGCTACATGATCTGTTGTTTCCAACTGTGCCCAGAAACGCCATATACACTGCAAGTACTATGGCAATGCAGGAACTTTTCTCTCCTATCTCATTGATGATAGCAGAACAATATTGGTTCCATCAGTGACAGCAGGGAAGTGGAGAATCTGTAGCACATTTCATTGCTGCTATAAGGAAGTTGTCAGAGCACTGTCAGTTTGGACAAACTTTAAGTGATGCCTTTCAGTTTGTCTCTGGATTATGCTATGGCCAGATCCAGAAAAAGATACTGACTGTATCAGCGCTTACATTCAAGAAAGGTGTTGAGGTACCCATTGCCATGGAAACCACAGAGAAGGATTCTCTGGAATTTAGTGTGAACCAAACAATATATGTCATGAATCAGCGAGACAGAGGACTATGGGAACATAAGGAATTTCTGTATGGCCATTATGCAGAAACTATGCATGCTGAGAGAGATTGCTAGGCATGCCAGGTCACTTATGGGAAGTGCCAGAAAAAAGGACACACAGCCGTGATCTGTTGGTTGATCATCATTCAATGATCAGCAAAACAGAGCAATCTTCTATCCAAGAAGACACCTGTGAAGACTGAGCATAAACAACAGAAGTCAAAAACTCATAATGTGGAAAAAGATGAGTTTTAGTAACACTGACCAAAACTTAGCAGTGCACTTGTTACCAGAAGTGGCATTTGGGTCACACTCTTGATCAAGAGAGCTCCTGCAAGAACAGAGCTTGATAATGGAGCTGCCATTTCACTGATTTCTGCATCTGCTTATCACTAGGCTTTTTCACAATTTTCTCTAGAAGATGCCTCCACCACAGTTTTGAAGGCTTATACTGGAGAAAAGTTAGTGCCAAAAGGGATATTCCAGTTGAAAGTTCAACTAGATGGACAATCAGTCATTTTACCCTTGTATGTGATTGAAGGAAAATATCCACTATTTGGCAGAACGTGGTTTGAGAAGCTCATGATGAATTGGTTCAAGATCAAGGCAATCATGAATGCACATCAGAACCTTCAAGAAATACTGAACAGACACTCCAAATGCTCATCTGTCCAAGCTCTGTGTTAGTGAAGCTCCCTATTACGTAAAACAGCCAGACAAAATATTGCGAGCCCAGAGTAGTGCCTTAGGCTCCAATTGGTGGAGGCCAATTTGGACTGTTTAGTAAACATTAGAGTCTTGGCCCTGTTTCACTGAGTGAGTGGGCTACACCAATTGTACCAGTGATCTAGAAGAATGACTTCATCTTGTGGCTATTTCAAAGTGTCACTGAATTTAGCGCTATGTTTGTTTGCTACTGTTACTTGTTGGATTTGCTCAGTTCACACCTAGATATGGAAACTAATCTGTCTTCTCACATATATATCACAATCAACTTGCAAAAAGGCTTATTTTGTTACAACAGGTTGCTCTTCAGTATCACATTGAAACCTGCCCTGTTCCAGAAAGACATGTATGAGATCCTGAAGGGACCCAACAGAGTTTAGTGATATTTCAATTACATCCTTGTTACAGGAAAAAGATCAAGAGAATCATCTTTGAAATTTGGACACTGTCTTGCAGTGTTTGGAAGACCTTGGACTGATAGAATGTCAAGACAAATTTTGAGTTTTTCGAACATTCAGTTGAATATTGTGTGCATGTAATTGATGCCACACACTTAAGGAAATAGACTGATAGAGAAGGCGATTCAAAGAACATGTCAGAGTTACATTCGTTCTTAGGACTGTTTAACTACTACAGTAAATTTCTGCCTAATCTAGCGACAATATTGGCACCATTATCAGAATTGTTACAAGAAAGAAAAAAAACTGGACAAAATGTGAGTATGCATTTAAGGAAGCAAAGAAACTGTTGACATCAACCAAAATTCTTATGCACTTTGACTTGCGATCATTGCAATTGCCTGGTGATGCTTCATCATATGGAGTGGGTACAGTTCTTTCACACATTTTTTTCTGTCGGCAGGGAGAAACTAATTTTCTTTCTTTCATGAACACTCACCACCCTTGAGAGAGACTATGCGCAAATAGAGCAAGCATCTCTCAGCATTATCTTCAGAATTTGGAAGTTCCATACCTATCTGTATGATAGACATTTTACCTTGCTAACAGATCACTGCCTGTTTAATTTCAATTTTTGGACTGAAGCATGGAAGTCCATCATTAGCTGCTGCTTGTAAGCAGTGATAGGAATTGCTACTTTGAGCTCATTGCTATACTATTCAGTTCCATAAAGGGACTCAGCACAGCAATGTTGATGGGCTGTTGCGCCTGCCATGCTCAAGCTCCTGTCAACCCAAAGAAACCTTGGACGAAGTGTTTTCTCTCAGTTGGGTGATTATGTAACCCATCACTAGCACAGCCATCAACAAAGAAACTGTTAAGGATGACGTGCTTGTAAAAGGACTGATACTACAGGATACATTGTTGGATCATAAGAATCCCCAGTTCACACAATTCATGTCATGTCAACCTGAATTATCTGTGAATCCAGGTTGCATTTTGAGGAGAATGTGAGTGATCATTCTGAAATCACTTCAATCTCATGTTTTGGAAGCTCTTCTTGAAGGTCATTTTGGTATTGTACAAATGAAGGCCATAGCTCGGAGTCATGTCTGGTGGCCAGGGATCAACAAAGACATTAAAAGGAAGGTGCAATGTTGTCCTATGTGTCAACAAATACAGCAGAATTCTGGCCCAGCTCCTCTACAGTCCAGGTCATGGTTTCAGACTCTTTGGACACACATTCAAATGGACTTTGCCGCACCATTAGAAGGTTATGTTTTTGGTCATAGTTTCTGGCCATTTCAAATGGGCATCATTTTTTAGAATGACTTCTACTACAGCTACCAAGACCATTGGATATCTTTGTTGTTTAGCCAATTTGGTCTCCTGTTATAGTTGGGGAGGAACAATGGACCTCAATTCGGCTATGAAGAATTTCAGAGGTTCCTAACTTCAAATGGATATCAGCATATACATTCTGCACCATATCATCCTGCTACAAATGGACTAGCAGGACACTTTGTACAGACATTTAAGCATGCCTTAAGAGCAAACAAGTCTCTTTGGAGTCATAAATAGAAAATGGACACATTCCTTGCTTATCTACAGGAACATACCACATGCTATTACCCAGGAATCACCTGCAACTCTTTTCTTGGAGTGATCTTTGTATATCTGTTGGGACCTGCTAGATCCTGACTTTGCCTCATGTAGCCAAATCCCAAACTATACAAACTGATCGATGACGTGAACTTCATCCTCGTTCTTTACATATAGGAGATTTGGTGTGGATTTGCAACTGAAATGGAGTGTATGAAATGGTTACAACTCCTGATTTTGACAGTTTGTTGGAAAATATTTTGGTACCAAATGCAGTTGATCTCTTATTAGATCCAGTGGATTCCTTACCACTGATTGTTCCTGTTGTTGTTCAGGAAAGTGGCACCACCACCACTACATTATCCCAAGAGAGTGTAAAAACCAGTGGTGCACCTACATTTATAAATTGTGTAGCTAGTTAGTTGCTATTCCAGGGCAGAATAATCCCAATGTTTTGCCAATGTTATTGTGAAGGCTTTTACCCTTACTTCACTGATAAGTAAAATCAAGTTTAACTTTACCTCCACAAAGACTTTTGTGTGGGCAATTCCTTGATTTGAATCAGTAAGTGAGAGAAAGGGGCTGCAGAGGAGGGGAGGATCATTCTGCTTTTCCTGCTCACTCTCTGAAGTCTGCTGCTGCTCTTGTGCACTCCTAAGATCTGCAGCAAGGATCTCCTCTCCTGCAGACATTAGGAGGTACTTAGGGTGGTCTCTTGAAACCAGAGGGAAAGGGGAGAAATGAGAAGAGCAAGGGACTGAGTGGAGTCCTCCTTCTGTGGGCCTTAGGAGGTGGAATTGAGAAGTATCAATACTCTGACAAACACCGTAAGAGACATATCCTGGACCCCAAACCTTCACAAGATTTAAGGGGCTAATCAGAGACCATAAACTTCCTCTCATAGGCATTGGGCAATACAGAAACTGAGATTTTGATTTGCCCAAGACCACGTAGTAAACCCAGTCAAAGACAGAACCAGGATTAGACATCAGGAGTTCTTAGTTCTCAATCTCTAGTTCAGTTCTGTAGACCATTCATCCTCTTCAGTATGATTTCTGCCATAGGAAGTGGAGAGATTGGTTGGGAAGAATCATTCAATTGCCAGACCTCTCACAAATACCTTTTATAGATTACATAAGTATATGATTATTTCAGACTAGTGTTAGAAGCATTGGGGCCATATGATTATAGAATCATAGAATCTCAGGGTTGGAAGGGACCTCAGGAGGTCATCTAGTCCAACCCCCTGCTCAAAGCAGGACCAAACCCAACTAAATCATCCCAGCCAGGGCTTTGTCAAGCCTGAACTTAAAAACCTCTAAGGAAGGAGATTCCACTACCTCCCTAGGTAACCCATTCCAGTTCTTCACCACCCTACTAGTGAAAGTTTTTCCTAATGTCCAACCTAAACCTCCCCCTCTGCAACTTGAGACCATTATGTCCATGAATGTCATAGCATTCTCCAGTCAATGTGAATATTCACAAATATGCTGCTGTTAGAAACATGCCTACACTTCCAGGAATGATAACATCTGTCCTGGTGGCCTCAACCAAAGAAGAGGTAGACCAGATTAGTAAAATGTGAGGCCTTCTTGCCATTTGATAAATGTTTCCTGACTGTTTTAGCTTCTCTTTCAAAAACTCTAAAGTCAGTGTGAAGACATACACTATTTGCTTTATATGGTCCAAATAAAAGGAGACTAGCATACTAAAGCTATATCTAAACTACATACCACTGGCGGCATCATTTAAGGTATGTGTAGCTACATGCCACTGGGAGAAGCAGGCTGTGTCTACCTTGAGGTGTGTAGCTAAATGCATCAGTAAAAACTTTGGCAGTGGGGAAAGGCTCTGCCAGCTACCCAGTGCTGGAGACTTTCCCTGTCGATTACCTCCTGCCAGAGTCTTTTCTCACTACTGGAGCCTTTCCTTGTGGTGGGAAAAGACTCCGGCAGTGGGGAAACAGTGGGACATCATACTGCTAAAAATAGCAGTTAAGAGAAAAGAGGCAGTGCTTGGGTTTGTGTGTGTAGTAGTCAGTGTGTAGGGCTGCTAGCGGTGTCTTACTGTCTACTACTACACTGTTTTATATATATAGGGGGGGGGCATGCAGTGTATGTATGTGCTACCATAAGGAGTGTGCAGTGTAGACGTACCCTAAGTTTGTTTGCTTGTAAGCTTTGAATAAATAACTGAGTAGTAAATTATTCTGTTACAGCAAGCTAATAATTGCAGATGCATGCAAACATAAAGTTGCATCTGTTGAGTTACTACCACTCCTGTTTTTCTATATTCCCTGTTAATTCACTCATTTCCCTCTATCTTAGACTTCCTTGGATTTCTGGACATGCTTCTCAAAGAAGTGCTTCCAAACCATAGGAACATGCGTACCTCATTGTATAATTAATCTCTGGGTTATTTGGATTCTCAGTGCATGGGTTGTATTCACATCTGCTTCCTGTATGTTTAAATACTTAAAATGAAATAAATGATATTAAAAAAAAAAAAGAAAGAAACAGAAAAAATAAGCTATGCTTTACTATTATTGCATAGGCCAAAATTGCTAACATGCAATATATTTTAAAATATATACAAGTGACATTAATTTCTGTGCACAGTTGTTTAGTAAATTATTCATTAATATCTGTTTTAGGATTTTATGCTACCAGTACCACCAATCATTGTAGTAGCTAAAAGTCTCTAGACTTCCTGTTCTGAAGTTTATTACCGTTGTAACAGTTACTGCTCATCCCTGTTTTTACTCCAATTACTCCAGTCTTCTATTTCTCTCAAAGTTATATCACAAAGCTTGTTTATTTTGCAATAGGTTTTGGGGGATTTGGTTTGTTTGTATTCACGGGAAGAGGTTACTGTTTTGCTCAGTTGATATATATATATAAGGTCCTGACCCTGCAAATACTTACACATATACTTTACTCAAGTGAGGAATCCTATTGAATACAATAGGACTGCTCACATACTTAAACACATGCATTACTGCAGAAAAGGACCTAGGGGTTACAGTGGACGAGAAGCTTAATAAGTGTCAACAGTGTGCCCTTGTTGCCAAGAAGACTAATGGCATTTTGGGCTGTATAAGTAGGGGCACTGCCAGCAGATCGAGGGGCATGATCATTCCCCTCTGTTCGACATTGGTGAGGCCTCATCGGAATACTGTGTCCAGTTTTGGGCCCAATGCTTACAAGAAGGATGTGGAAAAATTGGCAAGAGTCCAGCGGAGGGCAACAAAAATGATTAGGGGACTGGAGCACATGACTTATGAGGAGAGGCTGAGGGAACTGGGATTCTTTAGTCTGCAGAAGAGAAGAATGAGGGGGGATTTGATAGCTGCTTTCAACTACCTGAAAGGGGGTTCCAAAGAGGATGGATCTAGACTGTTCTCAGTGGTAGCAGATGACAGACCAAGGAGTAATGGTCTCAAGTTGCAGTGGGGGAGGTTTAGGTTGGATATTAGGAAAAACTTTTTCACTAGAAGGGTGGTGAAGCACTGGGATGGGTTACCTAGGGAGGTGGTGGAATCTCCTTCCTTAGAGGTTTTTCAGGTCAGGGTTGACAAAGCCCTGTCTGAGATGATTTAATTTGGGATTTGTCCTGCTTTGAGCAGTGGGTTGGACTAGATGACCTCCTGAGGTCCCTTCCAACCCTGATGTTCTATGATTACTATTTGCAGGACTGCGGCCTAAATCACTAGGCAGAGTTTTGTTAATTTCACTTAATAGAATGAAACAATCTATAAACCTCATACAAAAGGATATATTTAGATACATGTCATGGATTCATCCATTTGAGAAATAAATACCCTGATAAGAGAATAATAATAATAATAGCTGCATTTTAATAGGACATTGTCATGTCAAATTTGCCCTGAAATGTAGGTTTTGTAAAATTCTTAAGACATTTAAAAGCAACAGAAGCATTCCCTTTATTTATTTATTTTTAATTTGCAATGTAAAGTCTTTTGGCTTAAAAAAAAAAACAGAAAAAGTATTCCATTGTAGATCTTACAACTCAGAAACTGTGGCAGAAGATGTGGCACATGAAATTGCTAAGAAACTAACTGGAAACAAAAGCAAAACTGGATTCTCTATCCAGGCTGAGTTTAAAGAGAAAACAGGATAACCTGTTAAAAATAAAGTTGATTTTTAAAATGTTCAGTTTTATAATCTAAGGTGACTTTTTGACACACAGTTTAGGAAACTTGCGCGTGTATATACACACACTGTCTGTCGTTCGCTCTCTCTCACTTTAACCCGAGCATTTCACTTTAATGAACTTTTATGATGGCAGAGAGAGAAGTGAAAAAACTACACCACGCTGCCTGGGGCTTAGCAGGGTCAAGGGAAAAGCTGTACCAAAATATGTAGCATTCTTTTGGCTTTTGTTCCTAATATAACTAAGAGAATTTAATCTCTCTGTTTCAGATATTCCCTGAAATACTTTTCAATTCAGCTTTTCAGCTGAAAGGCAAGATGGGGTCAACATTATGAGAATGGATCTGCTACTCAGATTTATAAAGATACATAGCAGTTCTATTGATCTGAGGGAACTGTAAGAGCTCTGGTAATGAAAAAAGAGGCAAACTGCTGTCAAAAATTGCTGTTTCTTTAAGCCTATACTGAAGGTTGTATAATTTGCAACTGACTGGGAAAGGGGATTGGTTTGAAGCACTTGATTTTAAATCTGGTTTTAAATTCCTGTGCCATATATTGCTATTTACTGCTTAATGTTATGCTAGTCTTGTGGGGTTTTTTGGCTTACATACTGGGGGTCAGATTCTGTGCTGCTCTTCCAAGAGGGGCAGCACAAAAGATGTAGCCCAAGAGTTTGTGAAGGGGGAGGGGAAAGTAGCAGTACCCAACTGTCCATCTTCTCAGTTCTAGTCTGCTCCCAGGGCTGAAATGGCACCCTGCTTCCATTGCCTTTTGCTTGTGGTGCAAGCCAGAAAGGAAATATCAATGTGCATGTACAGGTCTCACATCTGGCTCCCAGCCCTCAATGTGTCCCCTATGCCAGAGCTTGTTGGGGGATAGGAGGGGGCAGTATAGAGTGCCTGTGTTGGCCCAACACAGTGCCTGCACTGGGGAATTCTACATCCACCTCTTGAGGACTGTTTACAGGCTGTATAAGCCACCAGAGTTGTGGGCATTGTTGCTCCCTAGAAGTAATGATCTCATTGGACCTTAAGTACACACCAACCAAGCTATTTGCCTTTGAATAGAGATTGCAGCATAGATCTGTGAGAATGTTAAGCTCATGCCAAAAAAGCACTTGAAGGATCTCCCTTTGTTTTGATTCATCCTTTATTTAGGAACTTCACTCATACCCACAAAAGATTGTCAAACATGGGCTGAGATTGCTTGCACAGCTGGGAGGCTGGTAAACCTTCTTCACCCCCGCTGGCCAGTCTTATTTCCCTCCCATCAGTAAGTCCTTGTACCCCTGAAGATGTTTGTAGATATCTATTGGGTTTCCGGGAAACGGGGCGGGCAAAGCCCGCCCCATGCTAACGGATCCCCCCCAGCCTAAGGGGAGGTTCCACAGGGCCTCAGAAACCCACCAATTGCGGGGGACAACTAATAAAAGAACAGGGACAGGAGCGCGGTCAAAGGGTCATAAGAAGGGAGCCTGACGGGGACACCGAGCAGAGGACCCCGGACAGCGCCCACCGCTCCTCGAAGGCGTCAAGGGAGCCAGCGGACGCCGCCCAGAGGAACTCCGCCTGGAGACGTGAATGGACCAAGGAGGATCCATGGGCTCTTGTGGGAGAGGAAATGGGAATGCGTAGGACAGAGAGAGGAACCAGCTGTAGGGAATTTCTCTTTGAGGTTTGAGCTGCACTTGAGCCTGCAGAGTGTGCTTTGCCTCCATCTACTGCAAAAATGGACTGCAGGATTCTGTTCACAAAGCCTTTCGCAAACGCAATCCAGAAGGGATTGTACAGTCCTCGTGGTTAGTTCCGTTTTGATACAGAACTCAGGAGGCTCGTATAGTTCATTTTAGAAGGAACTATCCCCCAAAGATTAGGCTGGTTTCAGTTTCAATCATTTATTTACTAATTTATGACCCCTGCGAGGCCATTAGAAGACAGTCAGTGTAATAATCATTATAAAATGGTAATTACAAAAAGTGTTTCCTAATTGACATGGTCTCTTGGTCCCCTGTGTTATATGACAACAAACATCTCATAACAGTACATTGGTAAGCCATTAAAACATGTAATGGGAATGTACAGTAAATGGTTCTCGTCAGTTCAATTATTGTAGCCTTTGAGGGGTAGTTATTGTACATACAATGCCTTTATACATATTAATAGGTTACATTTGATTGTGTCTGCCTCTTCGTCCTCCCACAGCATGTGCAGGTATCACAACTCTCACCTGTTCCAGTGTCTTTGATCATTTTGCCCTCAAATGGCTAAATAAATAAACCACATTACTGACACCTCTGTTTGATTATTTTGTCATCTAGTGGTTGCAGGATATATAGGTTATAAACTATAACACTACTACATGAGCAAAATGGTTCATGGCTTACCACTAGTTGTTAATTACATGGATAGGTACAAACCAGCCATACTCATTGTTAGCTTTCTTCCATATTATTGGCATCCTGTTGATTGCTTGTCTCCGAGAGATCGCAGTTGTTTGTGACATCATAATTCACTCTTTTGGAAGTACACCTCTACCTCAATATAACGCTACCTGATATAACATGAATTCGGATATAACGTAATAAAGCAGTGCTCCGGGGCGGCGGGGCTGCACACTCTGGTGGAGCAAAGCAAATTCGATATAACGTGGTTTCACCAACAACGTGGTAAGATTTTTTTTGGCTCCTGAGGACAGCGTAATATTGAGGTAGAGGTGTACTTGTGATGGTGCTATCAGTGCTGAAATGGCAGGACTGTGAATGAATCAGTAGGAGAGGAAATTGAAAGAATAAGCTACTGTTTACACTCAGATATCTTGCTAATCAGCACACATAGAAAAAATGTTTTTGCCAGAGCGTAATGGAGATAATTAAATGGGGGAGAGATTTGGGAGTTGTTTGTAGAAAAGTCCCTAAAGCCTTTGGACTAAAATACAGCTGCAATGCTGAAAGCAAATCAGATGCTGGATTGTATTGCTAGGGTAAACAATGTAAATCAAAGCCTGGGAGGTGATGTTATTGTTACATATGACACCAGTAACATTGCATCAAAAATGCTATACCAGTATTGTGGACCATACCTTAGGGTAAAGTTGCTCTTGGAAAAGAGCAGCTAACATGATAACAAGCTTCAACTATTTAAGTACTACAATGGTTGGGAAATATTGGGCTTGCTTCTTACTGAAAAAGATACTTTTATGGTAATCTATCTAAAGTGTTTTGATTTGCTATACAAAAAGCTAACCTGGATCTAGGTGTACTTCCTTCACTTTTGCAAAAAATAGAAATGGAATTAAGTAATACAAGAATTAGAAAACTGAAACATAATAGAGAAGTTTATGGAATAATATGAATGGTAACGATCTCACAGAATAGGTTATCAAAACAAACAACAAATCTGAGGACGCATTAGTGAGTTTACTTGAAAGGTATCTTTCTGCCTTTCAGAACAAAGAACTGAAAGAGGTTAGAGAGCTATGGGAGCACAAAAGCAAATGATGGAAAGAGCAAAACAAGGAACAAGCATAACAATGGGCAAGTAGTTCCATGTACTGCTTGTCTCCTCACTCCATCAGCAGGTTTGCTCTATCAAACCTTCTTTAAGATGAGCTCCACCTTTTTTATCATTTAACTCCTGGGAACTTCTAGCAAGTCAAAATTCATTCAGCTGCGAGTTCTTTGTTCTGTGTAAAATAAAATAAATTTAATTCTCATGGACTATGTGTTCTTTGTCCTGTTTGATTGTTGAGGTATTTACTAGTGCCACAGTCATGTGCACTTGTTTATTTAGAGTTTGGTATATGCAGCATACCATGATCATGACTCCAGATAAAATAAGAAGAAAACCATTTTTTTATGCAGACTTCTGTACAACTATGGAGCTGGCTGCAAGAAGACCTTAAGACAAGTAGTCTGGCAAGATAATTTAAAATGTATGAGTAACGATCAATCACTCTTGTAGCTCTGCCAGCTGAAGATAATATTTACTTAAAGATGGGGCAGGGAGGCTGGGTTTTGGTTTTGCAGTTGGATGATCTGGATAAAAGGTTCAAATCTCAATATTTAGGGCATCAGTTGATTGCCCAAAAGACTCATGAAGGAGTTTTTTGTTCCAAGAACTGCACTGAGAGAACTTGCTAACTGCATTATGCAGGTATTACTGCTAAAGCGGTGTGGTGTTTGCTGGTTTTGCCTTGCAAAGGATTCATCTTATTTTCTTCTGTATTCAGTGAGCATGCTTTTTGTGTACACAAACGCACAAGGCCAAACTCTGCTCTCAATTACACTGTTGTAAATCTGGAATAACTCCTTCAAAGTCAATAGAGTTACGCCAGTTCTATACCACTGTTGCACAGAGTACAGTTTTGGGCATATGAGCTTTAGGTCTGTTTGAATGACCAAAAAGCTAAATGGTAACTTATTCAGAACTGCTAAGCTATCCCTGGTACCACATAGAAACTATGCAATTCACATGATTTTAGTGCAAGATCACAAATTAGACACAATTAATTTAAAAAATGAGCCCAGTTGATCCATGGTGATCTTCGGCTTGTAAGGAATCTTTTGAGGAATTGATTTGAGTTTTAAGTTTGTTTCAAAACCTGACCCTATTAAGCTTCAGGTGTTCTAGAACTTAGTGCAAAACTTTTGCACGGCCGTAGTTATCTCTTTCCTCAGAAACAATTTGACTGCAGAATACCAGCCTCGATAGAACTATGGTTGGATGCAGGGTAACTCTTTTATATTCTAAATGCCGATCAGAATTTAAGAAAAAAATATATAATATATATATTTGAATCCACCTTGAAGGATAGTAAGGTGCCTGAAAAAGAAAAAAAAATGAACTCTTCTAATCTATCCATTCTGCCATTTTTCAAAAAATCTTTTAATTAAGAATCTTGTGGGGAAACTGCTATACTAGAATAGCATGAAGAATGCACATGACATTTCATTTCACTCACCTGTGACCTACCTATTTTTCTCCGCAATCCAGAAATGAAACAATTAATAAACTATTTGCTCTTTACCGGCCATGTAATTATTATGTACCCTATTTCTTTTGTTTAGTTGTTAAATTGAAAAAAGTATTCAATTTTTGCAAGTTTGGGGCTATTTTTTAATTTGGTAAGATACTCCAAGGTATGTGTGTTACTGCAAGATAACACGTGAAGGTCACTGAAGGTATTTGGCTTTCCCTCATATTTCACAACATCCGCAAGGCATGTGTTATCTCAGAATAACACACATCTTGTCAAGTCTTACTGTTTCTGTGTTTGATGGACGAGCTTGCAGTCAGGGTCTCAACAGAATGCTACTTTAAATGTTTATAGCTTACCCATTGTCTACAGTTCAATGCTAAGATGCACATCCTTCAAATATCACATGTGTATAATGGTAAATGTTAGACCAGCATCAAGAAAGGGTGAGGTGTACAGGACCCCTGCTTCTTTAAGGAATTGGGGAAAAAAAGAACAGTAGCAATTTAAATGTAGCTGCCAAAGGGTCTGGTTCAAGGGCTTGGTGTCCATTAACCACATTCAAAATGCCATCAATGTTTCATACTGTTTACTTGCTTTCCAATGGAAGAGGCAAATTTACAAAGATTGATTGATTTTTAGCTCAATTCATCAATCTTCAGGCTTAAGAAATCATATCTTGGAAAGGCCTCCTACAGGCAACACAATACTTGTGTTTTAGTTGCATGACTCCATGTGTCTCTAATACAAACTTTTGAAGATGAACCTGCACCTCCATATTTTATGCAACAAGTATAAATTTAGGCTAGGAGCTAAGGGCCTGATGCAGCAAAGCACTTAAACTTATGCTTAAATTTAAGCATTACTTCTGTGAAACTACTCACATTGTTCAATTTAAGCACATGCTTAAATAGTTTGCTTGATTGGGACCTATTCCCTCAACTCAATCCACTGGGGTTTAGGAGTTGCATGTCTTGATTTCCCATATACTGCAATGCAGACATAGCCTTAGGAATCATTATGCTAGGAAAAGCCTCAAACTGGATTTTGTAAAGACAGTAACTCCTGTCAAAAATCAAACTTTTTTTTCAAATGAAAATTTGCTGTCATAATGTGTCAAAAAATGGTGAATGTATTCAGCAGTCATTGATTTTATTGGTAATCAATGTAGTAAAATCATTGTATTTTATTTATTCATTTGGAGTATATGGAAATAAGTCATTTGTCATGAAAAATCTTTACTTATTGAATGTGTGTGTATGTATCTATATTTGACATGTTTTGGCAAGGTGAAGAGATAGCTAAATCAGATACCCAGGATCAGTGAATAAATCAGAGGTAACCTCATTGGATCAAACTTTCTAACCTTAATTAACTAGTGGTGAACCCAAAAAATAATCCTAGATCTGAACACACCCAGACTTTGGAAGCTTAAGGGAAGAGGGCTGGAATTTGAATTTATAAAATGGGCTGATCCTAATCCAGGGATTCATCCCCAACTCTTCCCCTTAAATTTGAAAAGGCTCAAAATCCAGATACAAATCAAAATTTTTATGGATGGAGAATAATTATAACTTGCACAGTATGCCAACTGGTACCCTTTTTCCTAGAAGCCCTACCAGTTTTCCATTAGCTACAGTTTATTCATGTAGCAGCTGTGAAAATTGATGCATGCATGGTTTTCCAGTGGGAAAATAGTAGCATACTATAATTTATCGGGGTATAGTAAAGTCATTTTCTGTTTGACAAACACTCATTTTCCCAATATAACACACATAAACATGACTCTTCTTATTTTTGCTACTTATAGAACCATCCTGCCTTCATGTGCACCCAAAATGCATATTGAAGTCAGAGGGAGTTTGGGGCAATCAGTGAACCCTTAATAAAGTCAATAAACTGCATTTAGGTGGTCCCGCACAGGTCTCAAAACAGGTTTTGCTAGGTATCCTTTTTTAATAAAATGCTACAGTATTATATAGTAAGAGTTCAAAATATTGCAATAACACAATTGTGAGCTGTAGTAGTTTTGACCATTACTGTTGAATACTTGTAATATATTTTGTAAGGGTAACCTTTCTGTGCTTTCTGTGTAAGCTGACAGGTTGCCTTTAAAGCAGCAGAACAAAAATATTCCAGGATCATACACTAACAGTAGCTATTTTTCTTTTTCTTTGCTTTAAATTCCTACTAACAGAGAGAGTGGAATTTTGAAGAAGAGAAAAGAACAGAAAGAAAAAGATGACATTTCCCACTAGATTCTAATTATTTCAAGACAGATGAAATGCTGGCCTAAACTATTTATCAGTGACCATTTGATACACATCTTTCTTCTTTAAATTATGCATAAAACAGCCAAATATTGTGAACAATATCAACAACAGAATAGAAGCACAGGCATTTGTGCTCATGTAGTGGGGATTAGACACTACTGGTAGTTTCCTCCAGCAGGATTTTGTCTGCATAATATTAGGTAGAGCTGAGCATCTTATTTCTTTCTTGATTTATTTTTTTACTATTACACAAGTTTAGTAGTCCTGATTATGGAATTTGGATTATGTCTAAACTGTTTATCGTTGTTTAATTTACATATAGTGCTGTAAGTATACACAGTTGAGGTACAGTAGGTAAACAGCACCAAACAAATAACAAAGTTCCTGCCCCAAGGACAATCTAGAGTCATGTATCTTTCTAAGTGTAATGTTTCACAGCTTAGTTGTGTGTTCCTAAAGCCTTTTGAGAGGAGGAGAAGCAATGATGCACAGTAACTAGGAGGGTGTTCAAAGTGTCATGAGCAACATGAAAGAAAAGCATGATATCAGGAGTGAGGAAAGGGAAAAGTAAAGGCATTTAGGTGCAGAGTGATCAGGACAGAAGTTTGGGCAATTTGTAAATGGAGTGGAAGTATAGATGAAAGCACAGATGTATACAAGGTTGGAAGTTCTGTATAAAGAGGAGACGCTTTAAGCTGAGAGGGAGCCTGTAAAGAGAGTCAAGAACTAGATGTTGTCTTAGCGGGAACAAAACATTACTTTGAAGTCACCGTTTTGGATGGACTGCATGGGAAGAGCAATAAGAGAGAGTAATAGAATGTCTTGAATGCCAGATGCTTAGCTGTTATATTTTTATAGTAATTGCTGATGCCAAACGCTGAATGAATTAATACGATAGAAATAAACGTGTAGGGACGGATCACTGAAGAAAATTGGGGTTATGCCAGTTTCCACCAGCTGAGGATCTGGCCAGTGTAGCATACAACTTTGCATAGAATCAGATCATCAGAACAAAGCCTAATTTTCATATTGTATGAACTCTTAAGCTCCTTTTTTTATTAAAACCAAACAAACAATAAGCCCCATCTTAAATTATCTTCTTAGAAGCAATAATTAATAAGGCAGCACTTTATCAGGCATATATGTTTGTTGTAAAGGAACAGACTTTTTTTCACTACAGTCAGTGATTCCCAAGACCCGGAAGAAGATATGTTAGCTCAGAGTCCTGTTGAAATCAATGTGACTCTCAGACAGATCTGTGATAGCACATTTATTTGCAGGAATAGGGCCAAGGATCTTCCCCCTCTTCTGACTCCAGTGGCTAAATCCACAGTGGTGGATTCCCTATTTCTTGAATTCAAGACCTGGATGCCTTTCTGGAAGATGTGTTTTAGCCAAACACAAATTACTGCAGGAGTAACTGGGTAAAGTCTATGACTTTGTTTTACAGGATGTCAGATTATATGATCAAATAGTCCCTTCTGACCTTAAAATCTATGAATTGATGGGCCTTGTGGGTACTGAGCACCATGAAGGATCAGGCCTTAAATTAGCAAAAGAAAATGTTCCAACAAGTTTAAAGCCTGATGAAAAATCTAGAAAGCATATCTTTCTGGTTTTGCTAATTAATGGAAATACAGGAATGTAACACTGGATTGGCTGTGCCTTAGACAATGTCAGAAATCTAAAAGTAAAATAAGAAAAGTGCTGAGTTGTAAAATTAATTTTTGACAGATATGCAAAATTTCTGGAATTTCTTAGCAGTGAGGGAAAACCTTGTTACCTGTCAATATATTTTGGTTGTTGTCAATATTTGTTGATTCTATACCCTGATGTATTTGAGTTCTGAATATAGTTTTAACATTGCTAAAATATACTCTATATTGTGGTGTTCATTAGCATGATGCTTCATTGAATTGTATTGACAAAGTTGAGATTGGAGGAGTGCCAAAATATTTGCATTGCTTGTAAATCAGCTAATATCATAAACTTAAACATTATGGATAATTGTTCTTACAATTTGGCTTATTTCTTAAAAATAATCTTTTAGGAAAACAAACTACAGCAAGATCAGTGTAAAGGTCAGATGAGAAGTCATGGTATTTATTAAATATGTACTGTTTGAACACCTTGTCACAATCTACCTTCAGTTAAAAATAAGTGACCTGATCTTCGAACAAAATAATTTTAAAACCATACAAGTTGCTATAGAAGTGAGAGGAACAAGAATATGAGAGGTTTTTTCCTCATAGGAGCCATAAGATATCAGAGAGAATTACGGCCATATCTAAAGCCTATTGAAATCAAGGAAAGATTTTCACTGACTTCAGTAGACTTTGGATCAGTCCTTCACTTCTTAAAATCACAATTTAAAAAAATATTCCTGCTCATTCAGGAAGCAGAATATAGCTACCTTCTCCTCCCTGAAAAATAAAATATGCTGTTTTCAACTTTAGGCCAATCGCTTTCTCCAACAGAGTTTAAGGAACATTTACCTAACATGATGCCCAGCCTATTAGTAATAGGTCAAGAGTACTACTGCAGACTTCCTATATGTCTAGTGATTTATTTCCCCACTCTTATAGATCACCCATATATGACTGTATGCAATATTGTTTTAGTCTTGTCATTCCTCATGATATTAGAGAGACAAGGTGAATGACATATTGTTTGTTGAACCAGCGTTTGTTGGTGAGAGAGACAAGCTTTCGAGCTACATAGAGCTCTTCTTCAGGTCTGAGAAAGATACTCCGGGTGCCACAGCTAAATAGAAGATTGAACAAATAGTGTAGCATAAGTAGTTAGCACATATTCTATCTGTTCAATCTTCTGTTTTGCTGTGATACCTGGAGTATCTTTCCCATTGATCCACAGAGTCCTCATGAAGATCAAGCAGGACAGGGCGAAGGTGATCCTCATAACACCGGCTTGGCCACGCCAAATCTGGTTCGGCACACTGCTGGACCTCTCGGTGGCTGCTCCGTTACAACTACCGCTCCGGACAGATTTGCTGTCACAAAACTAGGGCACCTGAATCTAGAAGCGTTGCTCCTGACAGCTTGGCTGCCGCATTGCTAAATGCGGAGGAGCAGGTGTGCTCAGCCAGAGTCCAGCAAGTCTTGCTTGGCAGCAGAAAGCCCTCCACTAGAGCAACCTACACGGCCAAGTGGAGGCAGTTTACATACTGGTCCTCAAATAAGGGCATTCAGCCCGAGTGGGCTTTTCCACAGTTGATCCTGGACTACCTTCTGCACCTCAGTCTCCAAGGCCTGTCTCTGTCATCCATTAAACTCCATCTGGCTGCTATTTCAGCTTTCCATCCGCAGCTTGAGGGTAGGTCAGATTTCGCCCACAACATGTCTGCAAGGTTCCTCAAGGGCCTCAAATGCCTCTTCCTGCATGTCAGGGACTCAGTCCCTCTGTGGGACCTAAATCTCATGTTATCCTGGCTCATGGCATCCCACTTTGAACCTCTGGCTTCCTGTTCTCTCCTCCTTTCTTGGAAGGTCGCACTCTTGGTCACAATAACGTCGTCCCACTGAGTCTCTGAGATTAGGGCACTTACCTTGGAACTGCCCTATATAGTCTTCTACAAGGACAAGGTCCAACTGCATCTACACCCGGCCTTCCTGCCCAAGGTGGTCTCCCAGTTTCATATGGGCCAGGACATTTATCTGCCTATCTTTTTTCCAAAGCCGCATAAGTCGGAGGAGGAGGAGCGTTGGCTGCATTGCCTAGATGTCAGAAGGATGCTAGCTTTCTACATTGAACGGACCAAGCCATTCTGCAAATCTATGCAGCTGTTCATCACAGTGCCTGATAGAATGAAAGGTCGTCCAGTGTCCGTTCAAAGACTTTCTTCTTGGATCACCACCTGCATTCGCTGCTGCTATGACCAGGCAATGGTGCCAACTCCGGTGATTGTCACTGCCTCTTCAAACAGGGCGTAAACCTCATCAGCACCTTTCCTAGCCCAAGTGCCTATCCAGGACATCTGTAGGGTGGCCACCTGGTCGTCTGTCCACACGTTCATGGTCCATTGTGCACTTACCCAGCAGGCCCGGGATGATGCTGGCTTTGGTAGAGCAAGCCGCTAGACTGTGAACTCTGAGCCCACCTCCAAGGATACTGCTTGTGAGTCACCTAGAATGGAATCGACATGAGCAAGCACTGGAAGAAAAAGCAGTTGTTCTTTGAGATGTGTTGCTCATGTCCATTCCATTACTTGCCCTCCTACCCCTCTGTCGGAGTTGCTGGCAAGAAGGTACTGAGAGGGCATAGGGCCAGAGGAGCCTGATATACTGATGCATGAGCGCAGCATGCAAGGGGGCGCTGCAGCCAACCCTATGGATACCGCTAAGGCAAAAGTCTCTGACTGTGCACATGGGTGCGCACACACCTACAATTGATGGCCACGAGTAGGGCCCTACCAAATTCACAGTCCATCTTGGTCAATTTCACGGTCATAGGATTTTAAAAATTATAATGATTCATGATTTCAACTATTTAAATCTGAAATTTCACGGTATTGTAATTGTAGGGGTCCTGACCCATAAAATGAGTTGTGGGGGCGTCACAAGGTTATTGTAGGGTGGGTTGGGGTACTGCTACCCTTACTTCTGCGCTGCTGCTGGTGATGCTGCTGCCTTCAGAGCTGGGGTGGCTGGAGAGCGGTGGTTGCTGACCAGGGGCCCAGCTCTGAAGGCAGAGCCATTGCCAGCAGCAGCAGTGCAGAAGTAAGGATGGTATGATATGACGTTGCCACCCTTACTTCTGCCCTGCCGCCTGCAGAGCTGAACCCTCAGTCAGCAGCCACCGCTCTCCAGTCACCGAGCTCTGTAGGCAGCTCAGAAATAAAGGTAGCAATACCGCAACCCCCTAAAATAAACTTGTGACACCATCACCCCCAGAACTCCCTTTTGGGTCAGGACCCCCAATTTGAGAAACCCTGGTCTCCCCCATGAAATCCATGTAGTATAGGGTAAAAGCACAGAGAAGACCAGATTTAATAGCAGGAGACCAGATTTCATGATCCGTGACACGTTTTTCATAGCCATGAATTTGGTAGGGTTCTAGACATGAGCAACATCTCAAACAACAGTTACCAAAGGTGGGTAATTGTTTGTTTGTTTGTTTGTTTGTTTTTATTCAGACCCACCTCTAGTCAGAGTCATCTAATGTGAACACTTGCCCCAATTAGATTACTATCCCACATCTAGAATTTGCACCACAAGACTTTAATGCTCATGCTCAGCTGTAGCACAGGATGATACAGAGCTTCAAAGAGTACTCTGATCAGATTTGATTACTAGATAGTCATTATTCTTTATTTTTAAATTGCTTCTCATATTCATAGTTTCCAAGTAAATTAAAGGTAGAAGAGACCCACAAGATTATATAGTCCATCCCTACAACAATGAACAGTTTTTCCTCATATTATATTCTAGTGCTTTGTCCAGTCTGGTGTTATTAAAAGGACATGCATTCCCACAGAGTTCTTGAAGCTAATCATCATCTTAGAAAAAATAGGTTTCTAAAAAGGGAAAATGTGTGTGTGCGCTCTCTCTCTCTCTCTCTCTCACACACACACACACACACACACACACACACACACACCAACATAAATACCTTCAGACATACGGATAGCATGAACTGCACTTAGGAGATAATGTGAACAAAGCAAAACCCCTAAGAAAATACCACAGTATCTAATTTTCTGTAATATATTATTTATGTTGTTTTAATTGCTGGATGATGAGGTTGGGGGGTGGGGTTTATGATGTTTAAGCTTGCCATGTTCAGGAGTCTTATGATGCAAAATCCTTGAAATAAAGAGCACCCTTTCCTCCTTTTTGTGTTTCCTTGCATCTGAATACCATTTCTTCTTTATGAGACTGTCTTGTCAGGACTAGCTTTGCATGTATCAGCTGTTAGTAACCCTAGACTGGTCCTGGCTGTTCAATATGATTTTTTTTTTTATTTTTTTTAGAATTTATTCAGTTGCAAAAGCTTAGCAGAGCTCTCCCAGTGTTGATTCCTGTGTCACTGCTGCCATCTTCAGGGGAAAGTTTTTTGTTTTCTTTGTTAAGATTAAATTTGGCAACCAAATAGAAGAACAAATGTACTTATTTGAAAGGGTTACAACAACAGTAATCTGAGTAGCACAGACTAAAGGCTTATACATAAGAAATGTTTTGATTATGATAGATTTTTCAAAGGAGTACAGGGGAGTTAGGTGCCGTTTTTGTTGAAATTCAGTGTGAATGGGGCACCTACCTCCCTTAAGTCTTTTGAAAATCCCATACTGAATGTGAATGTTTCAAACTATATTTTCACACAACCATGTTAATGCGCCCACCAGATTTCCAGGTCTATTTACATGTAAATGTACAGCTGGATGCTCAGATGCATAGGTAGGGGTGGCTTCACATGCAAATTGGTCTGTCATAATAATTTTGTGGGTGTATTAATTGAAGTCATTTGAAATTGTAGCCCTTTCAGCCATAGAACCTCAGAAACGGCCAGAGATAGAGCAGAAGAGAAACAGCCAAATTCATCTCTGGTGACATCCCTTATTATTAGTTGTATGCATTTAACAACAATTGTCTTTTTTTAAACTTGGGACAAGTGATAAATTAAAGGGTATCTTTATGCAGCTCCTAGTCACTCAGCTTGTGATATCTGAGTTGCAAAACTCAACCCCTGATACTAGGTTAAATCTGAAATTTATCTTAAAGTTAAGCTATTGTGTGCTTTTAAAATATCATTTTAAATACATTCCTAGATTATTAAAAAAAAAATTTACTACTTAACTGTGCCTTCTGTTTACACAGAGCTCCAGCCGTGATTCTGTTTAGCATGCATCCCTATTCATGTACAGCATCACTTATAATGGCAGCTCTGCTTTAAAGACATCCAGACAGATTCTCATCTCAGCAATTCCAGTATAAATCCATCACTTCAGTGGGGTTAAATTGGATTTATACTAGTGTAACTGTGATAACAGTCTGGACTGTGGGGTATTGTTTAACTTGTGCTTACTCTTTGCTGTGTCGGAACAAACACACTGTAGGTCATCAGTAGTAGCTGGGTCTTTAGGTAGGCTGGTTTGTTCATCAGTTCTAAGAAGCAGAATGCTAGTTTAAATAAATATTTCAAATCCACAGCATATTCTTCAACAATTTTAAGGAACGTCAAAATTTAGACACACTCTGCAATTTGGATTCCCTTTTAAAATATTTCTCACTGTCCTAAATCATGTTTTCCTTCTAATCCTTTTATTGCTCATATTGAGTGCCTAAAATAATTCAGTAATGATAGGAAAGGGATAATAATTTTTGTTCAAAACTTTCCCAAAGAAACGTCATGCCATTTATTATGGAAATTGTTTGCAGGAATCTGAAGTTTACCTGCAACCTCTTACATTTTCCTAGTCATCCAGGCATAAAATTGCTCAAATTACATACTAGATAGATTGTGCCTGTGCTCTTAGAACCTCATCCTGCAGCATTGGCTTTCCTTGCCATTGACTTCAAAGGGAGCAGGATCAAGTCATTATACAATAGTTCTTCCCTCCAGTGGTGCCAGCAGCAGCCTGACACTAATTTGAGTCACATAGGGCAAGCCATGCAACTCTGCCACCACTGTAGGCACCAACTCCATGGGAGGCATAATTTGACCACACACAGAGATCAGCAAGCAGAGGCTAGCTCATCAGATGCAGATTGCACCCATCCCTCAAGCAAAAGCAGAAGCTTTGTAAGAGATTATCTGCCTCAGGCGTAATCTCCTCAGTGTTCCCTGGTGCCCCCTGTAGAGAACTGTGGTATAAATGCCAAGATCTAGGTTTTAGGGAGGAATATACATACATTTTAATGTGTATAACTCAGGAGGGAGACTTTCACTTGTACGTTTTATAGGATAACAGAGAAAACTCTAAGACATTTGATGCTGTCATACACTTAAAGCTTTTAATGTTTACAGAAAATTGCCACTTATAATATTGATGGCAAATTGCCCTCAGATTGCAGGAGCTGCACAGAGAGTGCTACTGTATTTTTGACACTGTTTTGACAGATTGTCATACTCTTCACAAAAGTTAGATTTTAGCCGATGTAGGAGTTGTAAGTGTGCATGCTGTATTTTAAGGGAAAAGACCTACATTGTTCTACTAGTACTAGTATTCTTGTGATTACTTTAAGCTCTGATAAAAGTGGCCCATTAGAGTATAGTTACTTTAATGTGGTAATCTTTATTGGGGTATTTGCAGCATTCCCTATATTGAGAATGGGCATTGACACAAATACTACAGTAAATGTAGGTACTACAGGTTGTAACTAACCAGTTTTTAATGTACTCATAAGAATGTACATACTGGGTCCATCTAGCCTTGCCTTCTGTCTCTGACAGTGAACAGTGCCATTGACAGACCTATCTTCCATGAACTTATCTAATTCCTTTTTTTAACCCACTGATACTTTTGGTCTTGACAACGTGCCATGTCAACGAGTTTCACAGGTTGTCTGTGCATTGTGTGAAGACGTTTACTCACTGTAAACATAAATACCACAAAATGGGGCATATGGTTGCAAACCTGACACTTTGGTGCATGGTATAACATGGTGCCAAAGGCAAAATCAATCTAACACTCCAGAAGTGTTGCTCAAAAAAGCAGCATAACAAAGGAGTGTGACATTCTATTTTTTAAAGGTATAATTGGCTGTAACGGGGTGTACTGGCCTTTTAATAATAAAGGGGGCCAGAAGACCCCGTTCTAGGTGTTAGAATGCACAAAGGCCCAGAAAATGGCCAGGTAGCAGAAGAGAGGAAGTGGTCCAGGAGAATTAGGAGTTGGTGGAGAACCCAGGTCACTGTTCCTTTAAGGGCACACAATCAGGAGCTCTATAGTGTAGGGTGGTGCAAGGCTCCCCTCGCTTGCAGCCAATCTGGAAGAGCTGTCTGGAAGAGGGCAGTATACAGACTTTACCTTCTCCCTCAGAACATGGGAGACACTGAAAGAGAAGAAAGCGAGGGCCAGAGCTTCAGCTAGAAAGAGCTGAGAGTGGTGGGTTTGGGTGCAGCAGATTGACAGAGGAAGCCCATGGGGTGTGGCAGAAGAACCAGAGCTACATTGAATTATGATTATGGACCTTATGGTGAGGACTCACTGAAGATTGTTTGGATAATTTTGTGATTAAAGACGCTGAGGACTGTGTGAACTTTATTTGCAATTAAACCAGCCTCAGACAGGGGTGCTGGAAGTCACAACAGAGCATTTCTGCAGAAGGAGACTAACAGGCAAGGTGCCTGCAAAGTGATCCCTGGCCACAAGTGGGTGTTCAATAAGTGCCCACCCAGTTACTTATTTCTACTCAAAGCCAACGTAATAAGTGCATAGTTCCGGGCTTGTGAGGTGGTTGTCTCATAATTATGTAGATTGAACTTTAATTAAGCAATCAGACTGCTCTCTCACTCCTGCACATTTCTGAAGTATAAGTAATGTATAATGGAATCCTTTATAATGAAGGAGGTTTGGGGGGTGGGGTTGGGGTCCTTTTTTTTTAACAGAATAGCTTCACTGTAAATGTTTCTCTATAATCAACACTGTAATATACATTTTGCAATGCACTAGAAAAAAACTGGTACTTTTATTTTACTAAACAGAAATGCACTATACACATGCTATATAGTACAACATCGGAAGTGTTTTTGTATGTAACAACGTTGCCTGGCAGCTCTGATTTGCTTCAGGGCTTGTCTGTTTTTTCATTGTAAATCCCTGCTTCAATCCACAGTTTATTGCTTGACTATAAAAACTCACTTTGTGTTAAAACTTGGTGTCTTATTTTATGTTGTTCATACATTTTTTCAAGACAAAACTCTATTTTTTGACCAAGCGTTCCTTTTATAGGAAACAAAAAACAGCACAACAGACTTTTGCTTATTTGGTGCTTTCTTTGTGTTATTTCTTTGTGATCATCCTGTTTTTAAAAAAAAAAAAAAAGGAATCTTGCCTGTCCATAGACCATTATGCCCAAGAGGGATTTTTGTAATATATAAAGACAATGTATACACCTCTACCCCAATATAATGCGGTCCTCCGGAGTCAAAAAATCTTACCGCATTATAGGTGAAACCACGTTATATCGGAGTAGCGGCAGCAGGGCTCCAACGGTGATTTAAAGGGCGCGGGGCTCCCCGCAGAGGCCAGAGCTCTGAGCTCTTTAAAGGGCCGCCCGAGCCCCACTGCCGGAGCCCCAGGGAAGCGGTGGCAGGGCTCCAGTGGTGATATAAAGAGCCCCAGGCTCTGGCCGCTGTGGGGAGCCCCGGGCCCTTTAAATCTCCGCCCGAGCCCTGCTCCTGGATATAACGCCCCGTCCCCCAGAGCGCTGCTTTACCGCGTTGTATTCAAAACCGTGTTATATCGGGTCGTGTTATATTGGGGTAGAGGTGTATGTATAAATATATACACATTCAAGTGTATGTACTATATAACCAATTATATTAAAGGGCTGAAGAGGAAGGATTGTCCAGTGCTTAGGGCACTAGCCTGAGACTTGTCAATTCCATGCTCTGCCATAGACTTCCTGGGTTACCTTGTAAAAGTCACGGAGTCTTTCTGTGCCTCAGTAACCCCACCCATAAAATGGAGATAACACTTCCCTAGTTCACTGGGGTGTTGTGAAGATAAATATATTATAGATTGTGAGGCAGTCAGAGACTGTGATGGTGGAGGTCCATATAAGTACCTTATATTTATCCCTTAACTCTTGGTGTATTTGATTGATGTGTACTGGATAGCCAATTGCTTTGGGATTTAACTAAGACTCTCTTTGGTCCTCTTTGTATTAGACCATACTTGGTTAGTTTCTATTCTGTTCCCTATAGGTTCTTCTATTGCCCTCATTACTGTAGTATTTTAGTGTGTTCCATGAATGTATTAAGCAACATAACTAATACCTGACATGTGGTTCATTCTCTCCTCCTTTTCCCAACAGTGAATTGTGTGTGGAGTGGAGTGTTGTTGTTTTGTTTGGTAATGTACATGCTACTTAGTGTTTATGCATTGGAAGGTGGTGAGGTTTGATAGTCCTTAGTTCTTGTGTAAGATCATTCCACAGTTTTGAACTGGCCCCCAAGAAAGCTCCATCTCTTGCACAGATGAGCTTTACCCAGGAAGTTCCATTGTACTTGAGAAGCAGAATTGTTGACCATGGTCTTCATCTTGGAGCTTTAGTTTGTCTTGGTGTCTTCCATCTGTAGTGCTAGTTCTAAATTGATGGCACTGAATACCTGCAAATGAGATGAGGTGAAAAAGAACAAAGAGAATCAGAAGCAGGCGAAAGAGAGAAGTCTCTTCTTTTAGGACATCTTTTTTTATTTTAACTGGAACCTAGAGTGGGCCAGATTCTGCTGTTTTACACTTGCATACCTTCGGTGAACATGCCAGTCAGTGTGGTTTTATGGAAAATAGGTCATGTCAAACAAACCTGATTTCATTCTTTCATATATTTACAACTTTGGTTGATAACGATAACTGCAGAGATATAATATACTTTAGATTTTTGTAAGGAGTTTGATTTAGTACTGCATGACCTTCTGATTAAAAAACTAACACTAGACAATAGCAATAAAATGCACATTATATGGATTAAGAACTGGCTTAGTGACAGATCTTAAAGTAGTTGTCAATGGAGAAACATCATAAAAAGAAGTGTTTCTAGTGGGATTCCACAGGGTGCAGTACTAAGACTGACACTATACAATATTTCATCAGTGATATAGGAGTAAATATAAAATCACTGCTGATAAAATGTACAGTTTAACAAAGATTGGGAAAGGGGTACATAGTGATGAGGTCAGGGTGAGTCATAAACAATCTGAATCACTTGGTGAGCTGTGTCCAGTCAAACAATTCAACCAAATGCAAAGTTTGCCATCTAGGAACAAAGAATGCAGGCCATGTCTACAGCATGGGGGACTGTATTCTGGAAAACGGTGTATCTGAAAAAGATTTAAAGGTCATAGTGGATGAGCAACTGCACATGAGCTCCCAGTGTGATGCTCTAGCAAAACAGGCTAATGTGATCTTTGGATGTATTCAAATAGACTATAAGGCCAGAAGGGATCATTGTGATCATCTGTTGTCCGCCTATGTAACATGGGCCATAGGACTTTAACAATTCTAGTTTGTAAACACAAGAAGGGGCTAATGTCAGTGTTATGGAGACCAGGGAGGGGGAGGTAGTCAAGAAGGGAGATGAGAATTTTGTGTGCCTGGTCCAGGAAATGGTAGATCTTCAAAATATTATGGAGAAGTGGCAAAACTGTATTTCTAAAGTATCCATCACCTTAGTATTTAAGAGCTAAGCTTTTCTAATTAGATTTGCCTGAAGAGTTTGAAAGTTTTTTTTCCACACACTGGGCTAAGTTCTGTTCTCTCTCTCCTAGGCAACCCTGTCAGGACCCAGTTGCACCAGTATAACTAAGAGCAAAATTTGCCCCCAGCATCTTTTTTTTCCCCCTAACATTACTTTTGGAGATGGGATCAAGCTGCAAATTTCAGACTCGGGCTTTTAACATGACAGTGTGTGCAGGTGTTTAGATGTGCACTTTTGTTTTGAACAATTATTAAGATTTTGTGTATAAAATTGTGTCTGGACTGAGGTTCAGATTTTTATTACCTCTTAAATTTGAGGTTGTTTGTATCCAGGATTTTTGCTGAGGCCCGTCTTTGATTATTTTGAGACGCTTCCTGTATATTTCTTTCAGCTGCAGCCTCCTAGTTCTTTTATGATTGAAGAGGCGATTTTCAGAAGCACCTAATAGATTTAAGCGCACACAAGTCTTATTGGTTTTCAGTTAGATTTGTGTGCCTAAAGCCCTCACTTGCTTCTGAAAATGTCCCCCTTAGTCCTTATGTTGTGCAAGAAACTTAAAGGATAGATTTGAGACTTTTAGGATTTTTCCTTTTTGTTTTTGTTTTTTCCAAGACTAGTATCTTTCATGTGCTTGCCAACAGCAAATTCTAAGACATAAATAATATACTAAGAAATAGTAACTTCTTGACCGGTACTTATTATCAAATTAACGTGTCAGGCTCTTTTTATTTAAAGAAATAAAGGGGAGAAAGTGTGATTTCAATTACCAATTATGTCACATGAAAATTTTTAAACACTTCTTAGTACAAAATTTATGCAAAAGTGCTAAATCCTAATTAAACAACTTACATTCTTTTTTCTTTCCTGAGGCAAAATAACTCCTATTATTATTATTTATTATTAATGAAGCCATAAAATTCAGGTTAACTGGAGGTACTTTTTTGCCATATTTCATTTCCAAATCTTTTTTTCACATCTGAAAGTTAAAATGAATGAAACGATTTCATTAACCACTCTTTTGTTTTAAATTGATGTGCATTTTTTTTATTGCTCATGCTATGCTGTGACAGGGGAGTACTTAATGCATTTGTATCAGGGAAGGCATATTTATTCTGATAAACCAACCAATAGGGTGTTCTTCCATGACATAACTGATTTTACATCTCATCCATTATCTAATAAGCTGTGAAAAGAGTTTCCAGTCTCACCAAAGATCAGATTCATTACTATAGAAAGCAATGGGATGAGATCATTTGTGGAGTTACTTGCAGCCATATAAAATTACCATGGAAGGGGCCACACAGAATTGTAATACAACATAGTTTTGCAAATAGCATTGTTCTAACAGATATCAGTATTATGTAAACTGCAGTATGAGATAAACCAAATATTATTGCAAGAAGGAAAGGGGATTTTTTGCAAAATTTTCCATCTTTTTAAGATTTTGTGAAACTTCCACAAAATTGAATTACAGTGAGATGAGAGAGACTAGGGAATTGCAGCCCTTGGTGGCAAAGCAGTGGGTCTGGCAATATAAATCACAAAACCCTTTCACAGAGATATGTTGTGACAGAGCAGGAAGCGGGGCGGATTTGACCTGGGAATATATATTTTTTTTGAAGCATACAAAAAAGTTTCATTTTATCAGTGTTCAAACAAAACTACTTTGTTTAAATAACTGCTAACAAAAATCCATTCATTTAAAAACTGATAGCTAAAAATTAACCTTGTTAAGATACAAACAAATAATTAACACCACTGAATTTGCATTGATTCAAGATGGTATACATGAAAACTGATTTTCAGAATGACGAAGAAAACTTTAAGGCTACCAGCACAACCATCTAATTATTTTTATGAGCTATGAATGCTGTCTGCAATATTACAGGAGAGTTACATTGGGGATGGGGGACTTCCCTTGAATGAAGCTACCTGAGCCAGAAGCGGGGTTGGGAGAAGTGACACCTTCTGCCTGGGAGACTGAACAAAGAAGAGGAGCTGGGGGGAGGGAGGGAGAGAGAGCTGCTGGAGGAGTTTTTGTTTTCAGTCTTGGACTGGGTGGTGCAACACAGGGAACCCCAAGCTGGGGACTAAGCTCCCTGAACCCCCCAGAAGAACTTGATTGAGGGATTATGGTTGTACCTACATGCTCCACTTGGGACTGTGTTCCTGTCATCTAATAAACCTTCTGTTTTACTGGCTGGCTGAGAGTCATGTGAATCTCAGGAAGAGGGGTGCAGGGGCCTGACTTCCGCACACTCTGTGACATATATGTAGGGACAAAGAAATATAGAGGCCAGAAATAGGTTAAGTAAAAAGGAGAAAGAGAGTGGGAAATACAATTAAGCATCCCCAGAGTGCCTATTTGTGTATGACAGGATGGGCAGAGATGGTGTCCCTAGCCTCTATTTCCCAGAAGCCGGGAATGGGTGACGGGATGGATCACTTGAGGATTATCTGTTCTGTTTATTCCCTCTGGGGCACCTAGGGTGACTAGACAGCAAGTGTGAAAAATGGAGACGGGGTGGGGAATAATAGGAGCCTATATAAGAAAAAGCCCCAAATATCGGGCCTTTCCCTACAAAATCGGGATATGTGGTCACCCTAGGAGTACCTGGTATTGGCCACTGTTGGAAGACTGGATACTGGGCTAGATGGACCTTTGATCCTACCCAGTATGGCCGTTCTTATGCCCAGCACATTGGGGCCCAGTCTTGATTGGGGCCTTTGGGTACTACCATAATCAAAACATTTATTAATAACAATACTGCAGTGTCTCATACAGTGTGCCTGGCAAAGATGCTTCCATCATTAAACAGATTACTAATAAGCACAACTGTATTAATATAAGTGGTGAATAAAGGAAAAATAAGAAATTACAGATAATAGACATGGTAGCCAAAGAAAACTGACAGACAAGAAAGGGCAATAACTTTGTTTGATCTGGACAAAACAAAAACATGCATTTCATTTCAATCCATTCCTTTTCCCCAGAGCTCCATGATGACTCCCATGTTATTTCTGAAGAATAGAATCAGTCCTGTTGGCCTTGTTTTCTTTCACAATGCTTCATTGCATAAAAATGTAGTTTCTTCAGCATGATAATAAAATGTGATTTTCTATAGTACTTATAAAATTGACAACAGAAGCTCAAAAGAGTTCAAAATGGAATTGCGGAGATGGAATTTGTGGCAGATAAATGTCCCAGTGTCAGGTTCCCCTGATATCCTTATTCATTACATCTGAATGCAGCTCTGTATCTAAAAATCAAGGCTGCTTGATCAGTCTTGTGTATAACGCCAGTCAGAATAGCTAACTGTTGAGAGGTCCTTCAAAGTTTGAAGATGGGTCAAGACAGCATGGCTTTGGCACAGCATGAGAGACTCATTTTACATTATTGACTTTTCCTCTTATCCACAAGGACACAGAAATTAATGTGGAATTGATGGGTCAAAGATTTTGACACATGTCAAGACAGATATCTTCATTTTGGAGTATAAAAATGGAACAAGCTTGTTGCATATGAACCATTTTAGATAGCAGTTACAGCTCAAGCAACGCTACAGATGAATGTGTTACTAGTCTGTAAAGGACATTCTGTGTGCTGAACTCTTATGAAAAGACCTATAGAATTTAACAGGGATGAAACAAATGCAATTCTAAAAAAATTTAATAAAATTCTATAGCAATTCCCCTACCAGCCTACAAAACTGAATAAAGAATCATCGTCTTTCTATAGTGTTGGGTTTTTTTGTTTTTTTGTTTTTTTAAACCATTCTATAGAAATCTGTGAAAGGATATAATATTATGTTGTGTGCAGTGGTTCAAGTGACCTGTAGAAAGTTATCTTTTACTAAATACTATAATAGTTTTCCATAAGGGAATGTGTTTGACTCAGTACTTTGCATATAGACTACTTCCAATAGTAAACACTATAAAAAAAACTCAATTCAGCTTGTCCCCTTTTTATATAAACAGATTTGCACTGTGAAAGAAAAACAACCCATCAGTATCCAATGATTTCGTCTGTACCACACAGCAAAAGCTCATTTGATTAATCAAATTTATTTTTATTTTATTTCTGTGACTGAAATCTGCTGGTTTTATCCCTAACTTGTTTTTATGACTTGTGGGTTGTTTTTTTCCAGTTCGTGTTCTGCCGTGAATGTAAAGAAGAATACCATGATGGGGAATGCAGCACTCTCCTCAGTTTGCAGGAAGCCATAGCCCAGAAGGTAGGGAACCCCACAACTCATTGCATTCCTATAATTAGCTTTGGCTCAGCTAGAGCAACATTTGTCGAATTGGTCCTAATTATAATTGTAAGTAAAAGCAACCCTGTTTGTACTGAATTGCTTTAGTCACTAGAACTGCTGGATTGGCTTCCCCATGGGTTTCAGACTCTTTGATTCATACAGCCATTGAGTGCTGACAGAAACATGCAGAGCCCTGCTATCAGTCGATAAAGAAATGGCCTCCCTGATGGGCCTTTGGAATTGTGTCAGTTCAATATGAATAGCTTTGAAATGCTTTCTGTGAAGTCTTGCTTACCCATCAGCTTATACTCAGCTCACCGGTTAGTAAGTCAAGTGGTTCTGGACTGAATCAGATTTTTACTGAATGTAACAAGTGCAGTATTGTCTTCCTAAGTCTGCAGACAGCCTGAAACAGCGGCCCTTGGAGGGCTGCACTCCCCTGCCCCGCCGCCATTAAACTCATTGAGGTTTTAACCCTCAACCCTGTGAGGACACTTTAATGTAAGTATTAACTAATTAATTGGTTATTTGAGCAGTTGGGATGCGGAAGAGGATGGAAGTGAAGCAAATTGGAGGAAATTAGGAATCAGCGTAGGGAAGAACTCAGACTAGAAGACCACACTGCCTTTCAACCCAATAATGCTTGTGTAAACTATAGCGCACTAAAGGGAGTGGAGTTTCAGCCATATACATATCTCAGTTGCTAAAGAAAACATATATCCCAGTTAAATTGAGATAATCCTGTTTTCTTATATGATAACCCAGTGTCCCAGGAACTTCTTTTCAGGTACCTGAAATGTTCCAGTTTTTCACTTCATTCATCAGAATGTTTAGGATTCTTACAACTACAAAATGTCCATTCAGAATATTTTGCTTTCATGAGTTAAATGTGCTGTGTGTTTACTGGGAATACACAGTCTAGTGCAGGGGTAGGCAACCTATAGCACGCGTGCCAAAGGCGGCACGCGAGCTGATTTTCAGTGGTACTCACACTGCCCGGGTCCTGGCCACCGGTCCGGGGGGCTCTGCATTTTAATTTAATTTTAAATGAAGCTTCTTAAACATTTTAAAAACCTTTATTTACTTTACATACAACAATAGTTTAATTATACATTATAGACTTATAGAAAGAGACTTTCTAAAAATGTTAAAATGTATTACTGGCACACAACCTTAAATGAAGACTCGGCACACCACTTCTGAAAGGTTGCCAACCCCTGGTCTAGTGAAACCAAAGTTCAGTGTGATGAGCAGTGTTTGGAGTGAAGAAAATAATCAAATGAGTTTGGATGTTATCAAAGCTATTCTTTTGCTCAGAGTGAATGTTAATGACTCTTGTTCAGTGTTTTCTGAATGAATTTATTCTGACATTAACTTATTGGGGAAAAAATGTCCACTCTGAGAAACTCACCTGTCACTTTTGAATCAGAAGCTGGCAGTAGCTACATCAGGGATTGGCAACCTTTGGCATGCGGCTCGCCAGGGTAAGCATCCTGGCGGGCTGGGCCAGTTTGTTTACCTGCCATTTCCGCAGGTTCGGCCCATTGCGGCTCCCACTGGCCGTGGTTCGCCACTGCAGGCCAATGGGGGTGGCAGGAAGCGGCAGCCAGCACATCTCTCAGCCTGTGCTGCTTCCAGCAGCTCCCATTGGCCTGGACCGGCGAGCCGCAGCCAGTGGGAGCCGCGATCGGCCGAACCTGCAGACACGGCAGGTAAACAAACCGGCCTGGCCCGCCAGGGTGCTTACCCTGGCGAGCCGCATGCCAAAGGTTGCCAATCCCTGAGCTACATCAACACATGCTTTTTAATCCCCAAAGGAAAAAACAATGATGGTACCAAATTTCTGCTTCTTCTGTGCCCTGCTAAATTACTGGTACTGCTTGAATAGCCATATACTTGGGGCTTTTTAGTAGTTACCAGACGAAACAGTGTTTGACTGCTATTGCCATGGTCCTGCAAGCAGCAATCAACTTACATGCTGGCTTCCAGTTCTCCCCTAAGGACAAAGGTGAGGGCTGTCATTGCTTCAGTTACCGGAGAAGGTAGTACTCTCTCATTGTCCTTTAAGGCTGAATTTAGGCAAATAATGGCCATTATTTTGGGTATCTCAATGTCTAAGTGCCCAGCCTAATACGCTTAGGCCACTGGCACCATTTGGAGGTGGGGAGTGAACACCCCCTTACCCCTTCTCCAGGTTTTTGTACTGGCTCAAAGTTCCATAGGTTGTAGAGCTGTGTGGGGAGGGGGGCAGGGCATGATATGGCTCAACCACTTTCAAGCAGTGGTCCCGTATTAAATCAGTATAGCTGCTGCCAGAGTGGTCTGGAGCATCACTCCAGCTGTGTGGTCACAACACCACTGAAATTTGACCCAGCCACCGCTCCATACAAATGGAGGAGTGGCTGGACATATTTTAGTGAATGGTGTTACAACCTGTCGCATGAGGTTGCAACACCACTAAAATCTGGCCCTGTCCCCCCATCCAGATAGAGGGATGGCCGGGGCAAATGGTGTTGCAACCTAGTGCATGAGAAGGCTATTCCTTTATGTTGGTGGAACACAAGGGAGTCTACCAAGGACTTGATTCCTGGTGGCACTGGCTCAGGTGCTATGTGGGTAAGAGAGATGGGAGACTCTCTCACTGAGGGATATCTGGGGTTCTTTCTGGATGGGGGGTGTGAAGGGACACAAGCAGGACTGGAACCAGGGTCTCTGCTGGGGCGGGGGGAGGATTGCTGGAATTTGCTTCCCTCCTGCGCCCCTCCCCAGAAATATCTGAATTGGTGCTACTGACTTAGGGCTAGATTTAGTTGCCTAAAGATGCAGATAGGCACCTAGTGGGATTTGTTAAAAGTGTGTAAGTGCCTAACTCCTATTAGGGACTGATTTTCAGAGATATTGAGAATCCATGGCTCCCATTTACTTCAATTGCAGCTATGGGTAGCTCTGTACATCTGAAAATCAGACAGTAGGTTTGTCAAGTGTGACACCCAAAACTTTTGGCAACATTTGAAAATTTTGCCCTTAATGTGTTACCTTTTTTTTGTTACAATTTCTACTACACTACCCCTAGCAACTGATGGGAGTAGTGTACTAGAAGTTCCTAAAATAGGTATTGTGTGCCATCAAAATAAATCCAGCAAGCAGCAGGATTCCTGTTAACAGTCTACATTGACTGTAGCCTTTCGGAGGCCTGATCTTAAAAAGTGCTGAGTGCCTTCAACTTACACTGGATATATTGGCTCCGAGGGAACTCAGCACTACCCACCAGGTGTTATGGACCTAATAGAGTCAGACCCAAAATATGGAGCAGCCTTAAGCCTGGACCTCCTCTACTCTTCCCCATTATTGTTTGGAATGATTAAGCTTAGATCACATAGTACTGTCTGGAATCCTCTTACCTAAATGGGAAGATCATAAATCTCTGTGGCTCAGCCAACAGTGAGCTACTGGTATTCAGGCAATGTACCACCAAATGGCATATTTAGCAGTGCTTGTATGGGGGGAAATGAGGTGTTTGTATGCTACGCCACCCTCCCTGGAGCCATTCTGTTAGGCCATTGTCTGCCTGAAAATTATTCTCTCCCTGTGATAACATTGGACCAAATATTCCCCTCCCCCCGTGCCTGAACAGGAACTAGTCGCCCTCCACCCCCACCACACACATCCTTTCAACTATCATCGTCATCGTCATCATCGTGGCACCTAGGAGCCCTAGCCATGGACCAGGTCCCCTTTGTGCAAGGTGCTGTACAAAAACATAGTTCCTGCCCCTAAGAGCTTACAGTCCAAGTCTAATATGACCCAGCTCTCTGCATCTGGCAGGGGGCTCAGCCAGAGGCATCTCCAAAAACATCCCCTGCACCCCCGCAGCACAGAGAGACTGAGAGTACCAGCCCCTGCCAGGCAGCTGGACCAGGACGGGCCTGGGGGGCGGGGTATCTCCTGGTCTCCTGCAGGGTGTGGTGCCCCCCTGCTTGCCCTCCTAAGGGAAGGGCTAGTGATCATGTTGGGAGGTGGGGGGTGACATTGCTGAGTTCCAGGGTTGAGTAATTCTCTGGTGATGGTCACTGAATTGCTAATTGTCATTCACTTGCTGCACAATGGCTGGTGATGGCTGTTTAACATCCACCCAGCCATTTGGTCAAGTGCCTTGTTTCTGGGGAGTTGCCTTCTGGGCTACTCCCAAATTTGCAGCATATTTCATTAACACCATACAGCACAATCTTGTAGCTTTATACACTTTAATTATATACATATTTTGACAGAACAGTGAGTTTCAGCAAATCATAACCTTTCCCATGATACCTTACATGGCATGCTTTATATGAAATATAAAAAATATATACAAATGATGAACGTGGGGCTTACAAATGATGAATAGGGGAGAGGGATGGCTCAGTGGTTTGCACATTGGCCTGCTAAACCCAGGGTTGTGAGTTCAATCCTTAAGGGGGTCACTTAGGGAGCTGGGGCAAAATCAGTACTTGGTCCTGCTAGTGAAGGCAGGAGGCTAGACTGGATGACCTTTCAAGGTCCCTTCCAGTTCTAGGAGATAGGTATATCTCCATACATTTTTACAGTGCACAGCACACCACTCCCCTGAGGTACAGAGCAGTGGCTCTCAAACTTTTATACTGGTGACCCCTTTCACACAGCAAGCCTCTGAGTGCGACTCCCCCTTATAAATTAAAAACACTTTTTTATATATTTAACACCATTATAAATGCTGGAGGCAAAGCGGGGTTTGGGGTGGAGGTTGAGAGCTTGTGACCTCCCAAGTAATAACCTCATGATCCCCTGAGGGGTCCCGATCCCCAGTCTGAGAACCCCTGGTATAGAGTGTCACGGCTAGAAACTCTAAGGCTTGGGACTTTTAAAAGGAGACTGGACAAAACATGCAGTAAGAATCAGCTCTGCATTGGCAGGGAGATGGACTGAGCCGATGATCACAGAGGGCTTTTCCCCCTGTAACTTCTATAATTCCATCCCACTCTCCTGGGAGTACAAATTCTGATACTAAAGACCTGGTGCCTGGATCCCATATTGCCTTGCACTGGGATTGGGAATTAATGCCCTGACATGCAACTCCTCCTATTGTGCCAGTGTAGATCCTGCTGTTAGTACAGCTATTTGCAGGTGCCCTTGTGTTTAGCTGAACCTTTGGACTCAGTCCCTGAGTGTATCCCCACTAAAATGAGAGCTAAACTGACACTACTATCCTGCTGTGTGGATCCCAGTGTGCTTGTACTGTGAATTTCTGGCATGCACACGTGGCTATATTTATCTCATTGTGCTGGTAGTGCTACTTCCTTGGTGTGGTGATGACATTATGCTAAGATGAATCCTGAAAAGAGTGTCCTGGTGTGAGGGTCACTCTGCTGCTGCTCATGTGAATCTTGCATTTTTGTATGCTGTGTTGGTGTAGCCCTGTTGTTCCCAGGAAATTAGAGTGACAAGGTGGGTGAGGTAATATCTTTTATTGGAGCAACTTTTGTTGGTGAGAGAGAGAGACAAGCTTTGGAGCTTTCAGAGCTCTTCCTGAAGAAGAGCTCTGTGAAAGCTCAAAAGCTTGTCTCTCTCACCGACAGAAGCTGGTCCAATAAAATATATTACCTCGCCCACCTTTTTTTTCCCTCTAATATGTATAAATATGCTGAAAATAGCCTCCTCCTAAACTGGCAGAGGTGCTCGGAGAAGGGGGTGGAGAGGAGCGAGCGGTGGTCAGGGGGGAGGAGCGGAATGGGGGTGGGGCCTAGGGAGGGCACCCACCGGCAAAACAAAAAGTCAGCACCTATTCCTCCAGTCCCCTGCGATGAGTACCCCACAACCTGAGCCCACACACCCAGCCCCCTGCCCTGACTCCTGCACCCCCCTACACACCCCAGCCCCTTGCACCCCTCACTCACTCCCAGCCCCATGCCCTGACTCCTGCACTCCCACACAGCACCCCCACCCTGAGCACCAAATGGGAGCTCCTGCACCCTTCACACCAGTCTATTGTTAATAAAACTTGTGCAGCTATGTGCTGTGTCCAAGACAATTTCTGTGTTGATCTCCTGTCTTTTACAGTCATTCCCTGGGGGGGGCCACAAATATGTTTGGCGCCAGGCCCACAAAAAGTTAATCCGGCCCTGGCTAGGATGGTGGTGTTGTCCACAGTGATGTAAAGAGGAGGTTATGTGGGGAGCCCATAGGGGCATGGGGAGATTAAGGGCATTGTTTTAGCCATGCTGACCTTGAGCTGGTAGCTAGACCTCCACAGATAGATGTGAGAGAGAGGCTAAGAGTCTAGTTTTGATGTGCTCTGTGTTGTACAATACCTAAATATTTAAAAAGCCCCCACCTCAAGGAGCCTATTTTCCCCCACTTTGCACATAACTTCATTAATATTTTCCAGATTCTTCAATACCTCTTCAGCTTCCTTTTTCTTTAGTTTTAATTGGTTAATTGCATTGGGAGAGGGGCAGGTTTGGTATTTTTTTTCAAGCTGCACTTTTCAAGTTCTCATCACAGGACATAGACCCCAATGATGCAGAGAGCTCTGCCCGGGCCCAAGAATCTGCCCCTATGGAGTTCTTTGCAAGATGAGAGCTTCCGGCTGCCTGGCATTGGGTGTTGTGGAATGGATGGTCCTGGGTTAATCTCAAATCAGCCACCACATTTGGGGAGGAAGGACAGGCGATAAATTATGTGGCCTTTTTCGTGGCCAGATAATCACATTGCACATGAAACCCAGGACTCTACTGTATAATTTTTCTTATTTAAGTGTGAATGCATGAGAGGTTGAAGTAAACGTGCAGTGGACAAAAGAGATGTAGGGCAAAGGATAACAACCAAAGACATGGGAATCCCAGATGAGAGCTTTTGATCGCAGAAGAGACAATGAAATATAATACATTTTGCATGGTTTCACATCCCTGAAATTTTGCTTTTTGCCAAATTTCAGGAGATTATGATTTTTCCAGGGGCAGGCATACAAAAATTCCAATATAGGAGGAGGGCAAAATTACTTTATAGGGCTTTGATATCCCTTAGTTCTGTGAATGTACATTGGCTCAAGAGTAGTCATTTTAATATCTGCTATATTTCGTTAGAGGACTGTTATGTGTATTTGCACATGGAGGCAATGATCTAAGATGATGCAATTCACACCTTGTTCCAGCCCCTTTAGTGTGTCTGTTATACCAACTGAGACATTTTGTCTCAGTTGGTATAACAGACACACTAAAGGGGCTGGAACAAGGTGAATGTGGCTCCATGAGCCTGAGTATATGAAAATCAAATGTGGTGTAATTTACATACTAAAGGAACAGAAGAGAAGGGTGTAGGAGAGTACAAATTTGGTTGGTTTAATGTAACAGTGTTGATGTGATATATTTAGACTTCTATAAAGCATTTGACTTGGTACCAGATAACCTCATGCTCCATATGCTAGACCAGTGGTTCTCAAACTGGGTTGGGACCCCAAAGTGGGTCGCAACTCCATTTTAATGGGGTCACCAGGGCTGGCTTACACTGGCTGGGGCCCGGAGCCAGCCAAAGCCTGAGCCCCACTGCCCAGGGCTGAAGCTGAAGCCCAAGAGCTTCAGCCCTTGGTGGCAGGGCTCAGGTTACAGGCCCGCTGCCTGGGGCTGGAAGTCTGGGACTTCAGCTTTGCCTCCTCCCTACCCCCACGCCCATAGCGGTGGGGCTTGGGCTTTGGCCCTCCCATCAAGAGCAGTAGGGCTCAGGCAGGCTCAGGCTCCGGTCCCCCCTCCTGGGGTTGTGTAGTAATTTCTGTTGTCAGAAGGGGGTCACAGTGCCATGAAGTTTGAGGACCCCTGTGCTAGACATTAGATGCTGTCTAGTCTTCTATCTGAACAGGACTGAACAATTTTGTGCTTCGCCTCGCCTGTTCGTATCGTATGTGGACTGCATGAAGGGTCAAGCAGTCTCTGCGCAGACCATCCCTAGTTGGATAATGTCTTGCATCAAGACTACATATGAGATAGCATTGGTTATGCCTCCTCAGCAGATACGGGCATATTCAACAAGAGAACAGGCAACATCATTGGTATTCCTCAATCACATTTCCATATTGGACATTTGTAGGGCAGCCACATGGTTATCCGTACATACATTTACAGACCATTACGTGACCACTGCTTTTTCCACAGTGGACACTAATATCGGAAGAGCAGTCTTGCAATCCTTACTCAGGTAGACTCTGACCCCCGCTTTCAGGTGGGGATACTGCTCATTATTCACCTGCTTGGAATACATGTCTACATTTATTTGGAGAAGAAGAAATGGTTACTTACTATAACTGTGGTTCTTTGAGATGTGATGCAGACATGTATTCCCAACCCACCTTCCATCCCCTTTGTGTCAGAGTCTTCTCTGGACATCTGGTCTGAAGGCGTGGCACTGCCTCATATAGTCAGGAGAGGGGCTACAAGCACGAGGCTCGATGCTGCCCCTCTACTGGTGGTAGTGCTAGGAAAAGTCTCCGGCTCTAGCACGCAGGGCGCGCGCGCACACTCACGCACGCACACCCCTCTACTTGGAATACATATCTGCCTCACATCTCGAAAAACCTCAGTTACAGTAAGTTCCTGTTTCTTTTTTTCTGATGAGAACTAAGGGACAGTGAGGAAGAGAGTAGCAGTACTGTATTTTCTCCACAAGGTGGTGGTATGCTACTAACAAAATGGTTTCTTTGCATTTTTGTGATATGCAATAGAGGAGATGCGCAGTGCTGGCTATTGTACCACAAACAAAAAATTAAGTATGTCATCTTTCACATTGTCTTCATTCCATCTGGAAAACAAAGGAGGTTAAAAAAAAAAAAAGTCAAGCCATATAGTCTTTTTGACACTGAATGCTATGATTGTTTTTCTTTTCCCTCCAGTGCTACTGTGCAATACAACACTCATGTGTACTACCTATGAAACACTTGTATAAGGACTATATGGAGTGAAATATGTATGGTGAGCCAATGTGGCTTACTGAAGGTAATTTGAAGATTCATAGCTACCTGTCTTTGCTTTCTCATTTTGGTTCTGTTTGGCACTTTCCTCATTACAAACAGAACCCTATGAGGCAAGATTAACTTTCTAATATATTAATATTCACTAGGATACTGTCCTGTGAGAAATATTGTTTATCTTCGGTCTTTTGTTTCCATGAAGATTAATACAATGATGGTATTAAGTTTTCAGAGGTAGGGCAAGAATCACCCAGTATTGCTCCCATTTCTACACTCCCCCCTCCCATTTGGGAGTTCTGCTGCTCTAACTCCTCTCAATAAGGGTCTTTTCCATAGTTGTCTGACTTTAAAACATATTTTATTGTCACCATTCTCACCAGCAACACTTTGGGATCACCCAGACAGTCAGCAGTTGCCAAGCCATTGGTAACTGCCTTTCAAGCCTGACCATCCTTTCCCCCTCCCTAGCAGGGTGGGGAAATGCATTCTAGCGGCCTAGCAAGGCAACCCACTGCAAATGTACCCTCAAAGCATTTTTCAAACTGCCTTTCTTTGTAATCTTGTTGATCTGCTACCCATGGCTCTCGCCACACCCATTGTACCATCTGTCCTTCTTCCTCCTCCTCTTTCCTCTCCGCACCCTGGCTCCATTTTCCCTTCCTTGTTACCCTGACCCCTCTACAGTTGTCACCAGCTGTACCTACTCCTCTTCCCTGCTCAACTCTGATCTTCCCCACCACTCTTCCATCAGCATAAATCTAGGTCCTATATCTAGATCCTCTGATGCTTGCTTGGGAGGGAAAATGGCAGTGGGGTGCCAGCAATGGGAGGATAAGGATGAGAGAGCTTTAAATTCTAATTTCTCAAGAGTTTCCAGGTCTATGAGCATGGGCTGGGCAGCTGGAAATCTCCCCTTTCCAACAGAATAGAGTTCCCATTTTGAGCCCTGGTAAGTCACACGATATTAGATCTTAAACATGTTACTGGTGCAGAACTGAAATTTTCCCATTTTGAACCTCAGAGAAGCATAATTTTAAGGAAAAGAAGAAAATGTGTCCCTGGCAACTTCATTCAACAAGTTTCCTTTTTAAAAATATTACAGTGTTTGGAATGTTACTAGTCCTGTTAAATGGATTAGTGGGTAGAACACAGGGGAAGTAGTCAAAGTGATAAAGATTATTCATAACATATATACATAAATATTGCCACCAAGCTTTGGACAGATGTGTTCTTGCTCACTAACCAAAGGGGGGGGGGAATCTCTGTGTAAATAGCCACATGCTGTTTGAAAATACCTTTCTAAGTCTATTTTTCAGGTCTGCATACTGCATCATGACAATATACACACTTTTAAGATGTTGCAAGCAGGCAGTGGCCAGCCATTAGAGCACAATGAATTACTGATGGCTTGGCAATGGCTGGCCTTTTAAATCTGAATAGCTTTAACGTGAAAATTGAATGATCTGTGCAAGTCCACAAGTGACTAATAACTGCCTACTGCTAATCCAGTGCATCTGGGTTTCTTGATGATTTAAATAATCCAGGGGAAGAAGAGCTAGAGTAATTTCTGCTCACTGGAATGAGCACTATGCATCTCAGAAATCTTAACTGAAGAGAAAAAGGTGGCTTTGGCCAATTCAGTTTTGTGGAGGAATCCAGAATAGCCTTATATACAATGATGTTTCAATTAGGTTTTGAAAATTATGAGCCAAATCATATGTAAACTATGCTAGAGATAAATTAACCACACTAGTACTGCTTAAAATGCGAGGTATGTGGGACAAAATGAAATTCCCATGCTGCCCCTTATACCATACATTTCATCACCTTATATTTTAGAATTGTTCTTTTTAGTTCATTTTATCATTAAGTCCCTGTGTTGATGATGTGACTGGGAGGGAGGTGGATTACAGCAGATCCAGTAGTACAGTGTTAATTATATTTATCAGTGAGGTATATCCCTTATTAGCTGTTGTTCCTCTTGCAAACATGTATTTTAGTAACACTAGCAGATTGTACAGCTGAACACTGAATAGAGTTGGGCAAAGAGTGAAAGCTAAATGAGTGGTGGCAGATCATGTAGTTTTTAGCATTTTCTTGTACAACAGTACAAATGTGACTTGACCTGAACTCTGGCACAAGAAAATAGTTCTCAGTCTCCTAATAGTCTTTGTGTAGTCTGTTGAGAGATCACCTAGTACCAACTGTGATTTTTGTGTGTGTGTGATTTTAATATATCTCCACTAAAAACTGGAACAAGATTAGATTGTGAACTCATTTCAGCTGTGCCCCCAATCAGCAATCAGATGTTAATGACCTTCAGGTACTGTTAGCATGGGTGAGATATTCACCAGGGGCCTTGGGTGAAAAGCCCCATGTTCTATTACCAGTCTCTTGAGCCATCCAGTCCTCCTTATTCATCTATGCATACTCCATGCTTCTCTAAGTTTATGTAAGTACAGTAATTAAATTAGGGCTAGTCTATACTTACCAGCCGGGTCGACGCGGTGAGTTCGACTTCTCGGAGTTCGAACTATCGCGTCTAATCTGGACACGATAGTTCGAACTCCGGAAGCGCCGCGGTCGACTCCAGAACTCCACCACTGCAAAAGGCGGTGGCGGAGTCGACCTTGGAGCCGCGGACTTCGATTCCGTGGCGTCTGGACGGGTGAGTAGTTCGAACTAGGGTACTTCGAATTCAGCTACGCTATTCACGTAGCTGAATTTGCATACCCTAGTTCGACCCCGCTTCTTAGTGTGGACCAGCCCTTAGAAGCAAAATCAAAATTGAACAGATGTTTAATATTAAAGGTAGGAGTCCCAAATACTTGCTATTTTAGAGAGCATAAAGTATTTGGTCTAAATGTCTGCTGTTTGTAACTCTGTGAAAGCGAGATCAAAACAATTTCATGTTTAACTATAATATGAATCATTGTTACCAAGAGAGAGAGTGAGTGTCGTCAAGCAGTCTACTGAAATGTTTTTTAAAGCATTTCTTGGAAAGGCTAACAGTAATGCTTATTGAGCTGCAAGCTAGCCTATAATGCTTGATTTCCTAGCAACTCCTCTGGGTGTCCTGGGCAAATAAAATACATCTGCATCTGTCTCCAGTAGAGTTAGCCATATAGTACCATACTGCATCTCTAAGGCAGCTTGGGCTTTCTGGGTCAGATCCTCAGCTAGTGTAACTCAGTGGAACTTTGTTGATTTCAGTGGAGCTATGCTGATTTACAGCAGCTTTGGATCTTCCCCACAAATTCTTTGTTTCAGAGAAGACCCTGTTCTAATTAAGCATACCTTCTGGGTGTACTAGGAAAACAGGGATTTGGTGCCTGTGCACATGCTCTCCTGATCTCATTCTTTCTCAGGCCTGGTCTACACTAAAAGGGGGGTTCGAATTAGGGTACGCAAATTCAGCTACAGGAATAGCGTAGCTGAATTCGAAGTACCCTAATTCGAACTACTCACCCGTCCAGACACGGCGGGGTCGAACTCCGCAGCTCCCCCGTCGACTCCACCACCGCCGTTTGCAGTGGTGGAGTACCGGAGTCGACCGCGGTGCTTCCGGAGTTCGAACTATCGCGTCTAGATCAGACGCGATAGTTCGAACTCCGAGAAGTCGAACTCACCGCGTCGACCCGGACGGTAAGTGTAGACTAGCCCTCAGTAAAACCTATATGCGTGTCAGGCAGCTGCAGCATTTAACACCATTTCAAAGACCCATAAGGCAAGTAACTTCTTCAGAGTTTTTTCTGCTGTGCACTAGTACCACTGAAGTCAATTTTGAAACTGATAAAAGGGGCATTCATCTGTTGGCAATGGATGGTCCTAGAGAAGGAGGAGGAAGGAAAAAAATCCAGTAATTTTGCAGTATTCTTTGATTTTTCTCTCTTTTGGCTCAGTCTGGTCATACAAACTGAAATTAAAAGACCAGAATATGTGATAATGGACAAATCAAATGTATGTAAGAATACTATTGGAGACAAATAAGTCACAGACTAGCAGAAATGTTAACTCCAGTGTGTGTGTTATCAGGCTATTTCACAGTATTATGTACTTATATTGTCTTCGGAAGCCCTCAATTGTTTTATAGTACGAGACTGCAATACCACAGGGGAGTTTTAATGATATAAAACAGAAACAAAAAGCTCACTTCTCTCCCCCTCACCTCTACTTCTACCACTGAACTGCTTCTTTCAGACCTATTTTGCTACCATCTTGACTCCTTTTCCTGCCCCTTTCTGTCTGGTGAATCTCAAAGCAATCTGATCTTCCATTAGGATAATTTTCCTTTTGGCCACAGTGTTCTGCAGTACACTGGCAACTCCTAAGCCGTAACTGTAGATGCTCTGTAGGACTTCCACAGGGTTCTGTAAAAATAAGAAGCAATTTATGAAGGTTATTTTGCAGCATCAAAGTCACTCTTCACGTTCCATTGACATTTTGCCTGGATCCCCTATTTATGCATCTAAGGGATTGTGTTAGCCCTTTTGGCTACAGCATCACACGAAGAGTTCCCAGGTCCTTTTCTGCTCAGTAGTATTCCAGACATCATATTCTATTTGCATGTTTACACTGTGAAAAATGCTCCTTATTCTCTGCTGGGTCACTTAGAGAAGATGGAGTCAGTCCTTGGTATTTTACAAATATCCCCAATGCTATAGAAATTCTTTATTTTTCTATTGTTCCTCTTGTGGAATAAACTAGATGAAAATATATATGTATTCTAGCATTGTACCCAGAGAACTATGTGTAAAGAATCTGGATGCTTGAGGCTGACTCATCCGGAGGATATGATCTCTTTACTGATTCAGGAAGAACAGGGTCACTGGGGGCCATTTAGTCACATTTATTTCCTATAACTAGTGGTTTTTAACTTTGCTGTCAGAGAAGGGTTGGGAGGGTGTCTAAAGCTCTAATAGACTGAAAATATTATTCTGTTGCATCTGTTTCATAATAGATTCTTTACACTGGTGTTTTCCCACTGCAATCATTTAGTCTCTTAAAAAGTCAATTTGGTCTGTCTTATTGAATGGTATGCAAATTCATACTTGAAAGTAGTTTTTTTAAAATACTTGTAAACTGATCCTCTCCCAAATTCAAATTTGTTTTCAAAATCAAGATCAAACACAAGTGATACAAATCAAGTTAACAATTTGGCATGAGAGATTTTGGCTCAGCGCTGGGTATTATGAGGTCACAACAAAGAAAACTGAGATGTGGAAAAAGAACATTTCCAAGCATTGAATCGTATAATTTTGGATTAGCTCAATTTAAGTAAAACATTGCCATTCAAGTTTTGTTGGATTGAATCCAAAAAATACACCTGTTTCGCTCATGCAGATATTAGTGTACACACACAATAAACAACGATAGTACTTACTTATACTGTGTTTTTCATCTTTAATTGTCTCTACAGTCAGTAGGTAATTAACTCTCACTATACCCTGTGAAGTAAATACTGTGATTCTCATTGTACAGGTCAGCAAATGGAAGCAGAGAGGTTATGTGACTTTCCTTTACCCACTAAGGGAGTCAGTATGAGAGCCAGATTAAGACTCAGATGTTCCTAGTTTCTAGTCGTGTGCTGAAACCAGCGTCCTTACCTCTCTGAGGCAGTTCAGACTGCTGTCCTAGGTCATTCTACTGTAAAGAGTAGGCAGGTGCAGGACTAATATTACATTTTCTTCACTATTTGCAATAACTGCTTGTTTGTTTCTGAGAAGCTACTAATGTACAGTTGTATAGCAGTCATTTCCAGTATTCTTGTGCCTGTTCTCTAACCTTTATTAGGGTAGCTTGTGCACGTAACTAGAAATATAGTGTATGTGAATAAAATCTAGAACTCAAAAACAAAGGAACTTGCTTCATTTTGCAAAGCAGAGGCAAATAGCTATCTCCATCCTGCAACTGTACTGTACATGACACAACAGATTTCCACCATTTTAATATTTTTCTCTGTCATACCAAAATGGGTTGAATTATGAAGCAGCAGGGGCAAGATTCCAGCAGACTTCGGTTTTATTGAACTTTCAGACCCTCCGGTCTGTGTCACTCTAGTAAATAGCCCCAACCATGCTACAGATCTTGACTCACTGGCTATATTGTACTCACAGTTGCTTCTGTCTTTGCAGGGATATATGATTGATGAGCATGCAGCCATGCAAGCACGATGGGAAGAGGCATCCAGAGAAACAATCAAGAAAACAACTAAACCATGTCCTAGTTGCCATGTACCAGTAGAAAAAAATGGTGAGTTTATTGGAGAGTAACACTTGCAGTAACCTCCCTTTTTAAAATTAATTTTACTGTACAAATATTAATGTGTATATAGCCATGCGTATGATTTTGTACTTGCCTAGAGAGAGAGAGGCACAAAAGGAGCCTAGTCTTCCCTGTAATACTGTTTCTAAATCACTTAGAATAGCACCTTCCATGCAAGGATCACAAAGTGCTTTAAAACCGTTGATTAAGCCTCAGAAGACTCTTGTGACTAGGTAGGCAGGTATTATCTGTTTTATAGACAGGGGAAATAAGGCTCAGAGAGCCAAAATCAAACAGTGGGTCAGTGGAAGAATCAAGAGTCCTGACAACCAGTTCCCTGAGCAAATCACTAGTTGTACATGTGTGAAGAGAAGCAAACATTGACACTAGTGTGAGGTAAGTGGGCACAGGGAGGGATGAACAGACATCACTCTGTGGACGTGTATTATTTACCACTGTGCACAAGACCAGGATGTAACCCAAAGAATTAAAGTGAATTACTCCAGAGTTACTATTCTTTCTCATAACATTTGTATTACAAACTATACTGAGGTATTTACCACAACCTAACTGAATGACGACATAGTGTTATGAGCTGGGATAAACCTTGTAGGTTAATATAAAACCTCATTGAAATTGATGTGTGCATACACCTTTCACTTACAAAAATAATTGTGAGATAGTTAAGGAAGGGAACAGGCTGTTGAGCTTTTCCAGCCCTGAAGGGAAGGCTG